>NW_024423343.1:93751342-93757346 GCF_017311325.1 Ursus maritimus | reverse complement strand
CCGCCAAACCATTTGAGAGTAAGTTGCCCACAGGATTCTCTGTCACTCCAAATATTTTAGTACTTCCTACAGAACCGGGAATTCTCCTATATAACCACCATACTACCATCGAAATTGGGATATGAACGCTGACACATTGCCACCATCCAAATTCAAGTGCCTTCAATTGTCCCGATAATGCTCCTTATGGCATAAAGATCCAGTTAGAAGTATGCATTGCATTCAGTAACGGAGTTTCTGGTGACTATGTTGAAAACTTGCACCTGTTTAAAACATGAGCAGCTCTTGCCCAGGTCTTCTTGTTGCCATCCCCACAAGGAGGGAGGCCACAGGCAGAGATGGCTGCCCACTCTTGAGGGCACAGTATAGGAAGAGGGTCAGTGTTGCTGTGCCAGCAAACAAGGTCAGCCTCTGTATGGGAAGGCAGGGGGGAAACAGGGTTGTGGGCGAGGGAATCCTCCTGGGATGGGAACCCAGGGAATAATGGAAACTAAGCCTCACATCCCTACAAAATCCCCCATCTCTACTTTTTGTCTTCTCCATGTCCTTCTTCGATCCCTGTCTCCCCTTCCCTGTCTCCTGGATTTCTTCTTCCCTCACCTCTTTATTTTCACCCCCTTCTTCATAATTTTACTAAATTCCTGTGTTTCCTCCAAATTGTCTTCCTTAAGAAAAGCAGGGAACTATTACAAGTTGTTTTCTATTGGGAGGTGGGGAGGTGCTCTATCTGGCTTTTTTATATTGTCTTCATTTTTAAAAATCATATTCGTTAATGTATTACCTACTTAGAAAGATAATACATAATAACAAAAAAAACAAATCAAAACGAAAATGTTTCTTCTAAATAAATCTATTTTACGAGGTTAGGCAAAAGGGCAAAAGCTATCACATTTTCGATCTTTATTTTCTAGAATTTACTACAGCTTTGGCATGTGTGTTGCCTGACGCCTGTCTTCGTCTCGTGTGCGTCTGCCATCGCTGAGTGAGTCTCATGAGGGCACAGAATTGTTTTTCTCTTTTAAATTCCATAGCTATCTCTATTCTAACTTCTTCCTCAGGCTCCTTAGGAGTGGGTGTTCTGAAAGTTTCTGTCCTGTCCTGCTTGGTCTCAATATTCTCGTTCACGACCTCATTCACTCCCATGATTTCAACTCCATGGGTGATTTCCAAATCTGCATCCTTGGATGACCAGCTTTGATGTGCTAACTTGTGCTACTTTGAGTTCCTTCCTCTCCTTCACCCTCCCCTTCCAAGCTTTGGCAAATTGTCAAATATTCCTTTAAAATATTTTTTCCTGGGGCGCCTGGGTGGCTCAGTTGGTTAAGCATCTGCCTTTGGCTCAGGTCATAATCCCAGGGGCCTGGGATTGAGTCCTGCATCAGGCGCTCTGCTCAGTGGGGGGCCTGCTTCTCTCTCTGCCTCCCTCTGTGGCTCTGTGATCTCTCTCTGTCAAATAAATAAATAAAATCTTTTAAAAAAATAAAGTAAAATATTTTTTCTATGTTCATTCCCACATCACTTACTTCTGCAGGACTTGATAAACATATATTAATTTTTCTATTCCTATTCTAGTACCTTTTAATCCTTTTTAATTAATTAAAGGCTTTGTTCAGATATAATTTAGAAGCAAAAAATTTACCCAAGCTAAGTGGACTGTTCAATTATTTTTGCAAATGTGCAGAGTTGTGCAACTATCCAGTTTTAAGATATTCCGTCAACTCAAAAAGTTCCCTTGTATCAATTTATTGTTATTTTTTGCTTTCAGCCTCAGACTCAGGCAACCACTGATCTGCTTTTTAGTTTTATAAGTTTATGTTTTCTAGCAATTTCATATAAATGGAACTACACAATATGTCATCTTTTGGGTCTTTTTTTTTTCCTTTCACATGATGATTTTGAGGTTTATTAATGTTGTATCAGTAGATTGTTTCTTTTTAGTGCTAAATATCATTTCATTGTATATATGCAGATATATCACATTTAGTTTATTCACCAGTGGATGGACATGTGGATTATTTTCAGTTCCACAATAAATGAATAATGTTACTGAAAAGATTCACATGGAAGTCTTTGTGTAGACATATGCCTTCATTTCTTTTCAGTAGATACTTTGGAGTAGAATTGCCATTTCATTTGTTAGATATATGTTCAATATTTTTTAAAAGGATTTATTTATTTGAGAGAGAGATAGAGTGCTTGAGCAGGCAGAATGGCTAAAATTAACAAGTCAGGAAGCAACAAATGTCGGCAAGGATGCAGAGAAAGGGGAACCCTCTTACACTGTTGGTGGGAATGCAAGCTGGTGTAGCCGCTCTGGAAAACAGTATGGAGGTTTCTCAGAAAGTTGAAAATAGAGCTACCCTATGACCCAGCAATTGCACTGCTAGGTATTTACCCCAAAGATACAAATGTAGTGATCCAAAGGGGCACCTGCACCCCAATGTTTATAGCAGTAATGCCCACAATAGCCAAACTATGGAAAGAGCCCAGATGTCCATTTACAGATGAATGGATAAAGAAGTTGTGGTATATTTATACAATGGAATACTACTCAGCCATCAAAAAGATGAAATCTTGCCATTTGCAATGACATGGATGGAACTAGAAGGTATTATGCTAAGTGAAATAAGTCTATCAGAGAAAGACAATTATCATGATTTCACTCATGTGGAATTTAAGAAACCAAACAGAGGATCATAGGGAAAGAGAGGGAAAAATAAAACAAGACAAAATCAGAGAGGGAGACAAACCATAAAAGACTCTTAATCATAGGAAACACACTGAGGGCTGCTGGAGGGGAGGAGGCTGGGGGATTGGGGTAACTGGGTGATGGACATTAAGGAGGGCACGTGATGTAATGAGCACTGGGTATTATATAAGAGTGATGAATCACTGACCTCCACCTCTGAAACTAATAATACATTGTATGTTAATTAATTGAATTTAAATAAAAAATTTATAAGTACATTAAAAAAAAGAATGGACATCCTTGTCTTATTCCTGATTTTAGGGGAAACTTTTAGTCTTTCATATTAAGTATAACATTAAGATATAGGTTTTTTAGAAGCTCTTTATCAGGTTAAGGAAATTTGGGTTTTGTCTACTTTGTGGAGAGTTTTTTTTTTTCCTATCATAAATGGGTATTGGATTTTGTCAAATGTTTTTCCTGTATCTGTTGAGATGATCTTGCAACTTTTTAAAAAGACTTTATTTATTTGAGAGAGAGAGGGAGCAAGCCTAAGCAGGGATGAGGGGCAGAGGGAGAGGGAGAAGCAGGCTCCCTACTGAGCAGGGAGCCTGACGCAGGGCTCGATCCCAGGACCCTGGGATCATGACCTGAGCTGAAGGCAGATGCCTAGCTGACTGAGCCACCCAGGTGCCCCAACGGTAATGTGATTTTTGCCCTTTATTCTATTTAGTATATAATATTAGTTTATTTTCAGATGTTAAACCAATCTTACTTTCCTGAAGTAATTCCCATTTGATCATGGTGTATAATTAAAAATATACATGTATTTATGTATTTAGTTTGCCAGTACTATTTTTTGAAGTACTTTTCTATCAATTTTTCATAAGGGAAATTGGTCTGTAGTTTTCTCTACTTCTGATGCTTTTGTCCTGCTTTGGTATCTGGGTGATAATGTGGGCCTCATAGGATGAGTTGGGAAGTGTTTGCTCCTCACCTACTGTCACGGATTGAATTGTGCCTCTTCCCCAAAATCATATGTGACCTTATTTGGAGATAGGATCTTTACATAGGTAATCAACTTAAAATGAGATCTTTACTGTGGGTCTTAATCTAATATGACTGGTGGCCTTATAAGAAGCAGAAATTTGGACACTGACACAGACAGAGGGAAGCCTATGTGAAGGCATAGGGAGAAAATGGCCATTTACAAACCAAGGAGAGTGTCCTGGCACAGACCCTTCTCTCCTAGGAAGGAACCAACCATGCCAACATCTTGATATCAGACCTTTAGCCTCCAGAACCATGAGACAAAACATTTCTACTGTTTAAGTCATTCAGTTTGGAGTACTTTGTTAAGGGCAAACTAAAACACCTATTTTCGGAAAGAGTTTGTATCAGATTGGTTACATTTCTTCCTTAAATATTTGATGAAATTTACCAGTAAAGTCATCTGGGGCTGTGCTTTCCTTTGTGGGAAGATTTCTGATTACTAATTCAATTTCTCATTTGTTACTGGTCTTTTCAGATTTTTAATTTCTTATTCAGCCAGTTTTGGTACTTTTGTCTTTCTACAAATTTATCCATTTCATCTAATTTGTGTAATTTGCTGCCACTAAGTTGTTCATAATATTCTTTTACAATCCTTCCAATTTCTGTAGGATCACTAGTTATATCCCTTTTTATTTCCTGATTTTGGTAATTTATACTTTATCTCCTCTTTTGTCCATCTAGTAAATGTTTTATCAATTTTATTCATCTTTTCAAAGAATCAACTTTTGATTTTGTTGGGTGTTTTTCCTTTATTTTTATTTTATTGATTTCTACTCTGATCTTTATTATTTCTTTCTATGTACTTACTCTGGGTTTGATTTGCTCTTCTTTTTCTACCTTCTTGAGTGCAAGCTTTGATTATTGATTATAGATCTTCCTTCTAATTTAAGCATTTAATACTACAAGTTTTCTTCTGAACATTGCATTAGCTGCACTCATACATTTTGATACATTTGGTTATGTTTTCACTCAGTTTGAAATATTGCCTAATTAACATTGTGATTTCTTCTCTGACTCATGGGTTATTTAGAAGTATGTTTTTCAAAAATTTTGAGGGTTTCCCAAATTTCTTTCTGTTGTTGATTTTCAATTTAGTTCTATCATTGTTGTAGAATATATTTCATATGAGTTTAGTCCTTTTAAGTTTATTGAGATTTGTTTCATGATACAACATATCCTGGAAAATGTTCACATTGGCTTGAAACTGTTGTATAAACTACAATTGTTGGAAGGAGTGTTCTATATATGTTAGGTACAGTTAGTTTATGTTTTCAAATCTTCTATATCCTTATTAATTTTATTTCTAGGAGAAATATCGCTAGGAGAAGGGACTTGAAATCTCCAACTCTTACTACTCAATTATCTATTACAATTCTGTCAATAATTTGCTTTACATATTTGTCACTCTGTTATTAGGTGCCTATGTATTTGTAATTGTTATAGGTTCCTAATGTTTTGATTCTTTTATCATCACACAGTGTTCTTTAATCTCTGGTAATATTTTTGTTTTAAATTCTACTTTTTTGTGATATTAACATAAGTACTCCAGCTATTTATGATAACTGTTGGATGGTACATATATATTTCTCCCATTCTTTTACTTTCAGTCTATTTGTGTCCTTAAATCTAAAGCATTTTTCTTGAAGACAGTATATAGTTGGAACTTGCTTTTTTTACCACGCTGATAAGGATTGCCTTTTGACTGAAGTATTTAATATGTTTGCATTTAATTTAATTGATATGGTTGGCTTTACATTTGCCATTTTGCTGTTTGTTTTCAGTATATCTAATGTCTGTTTTGTTCCTCTGTTCTTCTTTTGCTACTTTCTTTTGTGTTAAACAAATATTTTTAGTATGCCATTTCAATTTCTATGTCGTTTTATTAACTATTTTTAAAAATTAATTTTCTAAGTGATGGTCTAAGTTACAACATGTATCTAAACTTACCACAACCTGCTTCAGTTTAATAATGACAATTCTGGTAAAATATAATCACTTTGTTCTAGTATAGCTCTATTTCTTCTCCCCTCTTCTGTGCTATTATTGCCATATATATTGTATCTATATATGTCATAAGTTCAACAGTACAGCACTATAATTATTGATAGGTAATGACTTTTAAAAAGAAATTCAGAGAAAAAGAATAGAGAACAATACCTATTTATGCAATCTTTTGTTCAACCACATAATTACTATTTCAAGCTTTGTGTGTGTGTGTGTCTTTCTGTCAAGCTGTGTGTGTGTGTGTGTGTGTGTGTGTGTGTG
>NW_024423343.1:93623942-93751332 GCF_017311325.1 Ursus maritimus | reverse complement strand
TGTGTGTGTGTGTGTGTGTGTGTGTGTGTGTGAGAATTCAAGTTACTGACTGGCATAATTTTCATTCAGCCTCAAAGTCTTCCGTTAGTAATTCTCATGGGACATTTCTGATTGCTATACACTTTCTCAGTTTTTGTCTATCTTTGAATGACTGTTTTGACTTTACTTTTGAAAAATAGTTATGTTAAATCTATTGGCTAACACTCTTTCTTTCTGCTCTTTGAGTATGCCATTCTACTGCCTTCTAGCCTCCATTTTTTTTCTGATGGAAAGTCAGCTGATATATATGTTGTTCTCCTGTACATGACAGTCATTTTTCTCTTACTGCATTCAAGATTTTCTCATTGTCTTTGGCTTTCAACAATTTGACTGTGATGTATGACTCTCTTTGTGTTTATCCTACTTAGGTTTTTGGGTTCCTTGAAGCTGAGAATGTTTTTCAGCACATTTGGGAAGTTTTCAGGGATTACTACTTCATTTTTTTCCCTCTGTTCCTTTTTCTCTCTCTTCTTTTTCAAGACTCCTGTTACATGTATGCTGGTATTCTTCATGTTGTCCCAAGGGTCTCTATGCGATCTGTCATTTTCCTTCAATCTTTTTTCTCTGTGTTCCTCAGAGAAGATAATTTCTACTAATCTATCTTCAAATTTATGGATTTTTTTCCTCTGTCATCTCACATCTTTGCTCAAGCCCATTTTTCATTTTATTTGTCATCTACTTTTTCTTTGGTTCTTTTTATAGTTTATATTTTTATATTCAGAGTCCCTATTTTCAACTGTTATATTTTCCTTCAGTTCTTTTAGTAGTTCTTTTAGTTTACTCATCATAGCTGCTCTGATATCTTTATCTCCTACTTCCAACATTTGGGCACAGTCAGAATTAATGTCTATTGACTGCTTTTATTCTTGAATATGGTCATACTTTTCAACTACTTTATATGTTTCATAATTTTTGTCTAACACTGACATTTTAGATAGTATGTTGATAATATACTGTTGAAACTCTAGGTTCTGATTTTCCACCCTGATTCTCTTTTCTTTCTTTTTGTAATATTCTTGTACTTAAACTGTAGATTGATCTCCTTTGTAGTATGTGGCTACTGATATTTTTACACACTTCTAAAAAAATTTTTAGCGTAACTTCCTATGGCTCATCTCTATGTCTACATAGCTTAGTGACCAAACAATGATTTAGGCAGAAGTCGTGCTCAAATATCTTGAGTTTGTTTTTACAAACTCTGCCAAGGAATCTGTTTTTGAGTTGGGGAGTGCATTCAAAGTTCAGCCAGTTCTCATGTATGCCTTCATTTTCCTTTTATACCAGGTTCTCTCAAGTCTTCCTTGCACATTTGTGTGCACATGTGCGCATGTTTCCCAACCATCCAAGGATGTGGGGAGAGTTAATCTAGCCCTTCAATAGCTTTCTCATTTCTAGGATCACCCCATAAACTCCTGGCCTGCCTTCCCCTTGCCCCAAATGGGATCACAACCTCAGGCTAACAGAGCTACAAGTTTTACCCATTCTTTCTGTAACAGCTTTGCTATTTTATTTTATTTTATTTTATTTTATTTTATTTTTAAAGATTTATTTATTTATTTGAGAGAGAGAGGGAGAAAGAGAGAGAGAGGGAGAAAGAGAGAGAGAGAGAGAGAGAGAGAGGAGCAGGGGAAGGGGCAGAGGGAGAAGGAGAAACTCTTCAAGCAGACTCCCTGGTAGGTGGGGAGCCCTATGTGGGGCTTGATCCCAGGACCCCAAGATCATGACCTGAGCAGAAATCAAGAGCCAGATGCTTAACTGACTGAGCCACCCAGACATCCTCCAGGTTTGCTATTTTAATTAACAACACTACCAGGGAGAGTTTTTGCTCTCTGCTCCTAATTAAATCTGCCCCTGGCAGCAAGGCTGCTGATGTTCTGAGCTAGACGTGCTATAGTAGTAAAACCTAAATAATATTGCCAAATGAACTGGGATGGGGCATCAGAGCCCCTCAGGCAAGAAGCCCCAGATTCCTGCTGTCATTATAGAAAGTTTGAATAGGTTTTCACAAATAAAAACTTTTCAGTTACTTGTCTTTTGGAGAGCAGATCTTCCAACCTTTTCAGGCCACCGTAGCTAGAAGTATCATCTCTAATATGTTTATAGTGTTTTTTTTAATGTTTAAATCTATAATCCTGTTGGAATTTTAATTTTAATTATAGTTTGAGATAGGGATCTATCTTTATTTTTTCCCCAAATGAATGGACAATTTTCCAAAAAACTTTTGGCTGGTTGAACCTGTCTCATTTGGTTTGTATATAATTTATAAGTGAGACTAATGTTGGTTGAGTGTATGTGTGTGCATGTTGGTGCAGCTGTGGAAGGAAATGGCATGTAGGTCCTCAAAATAAACTTAACCAACTCAATATGTCATGATAAGATATGAGAATCTTCATGTGTTAGATGAAACTAATCTGCAGAAAACTTCCCAGAAATTACTAATGTTTAGACTGTATTTGGAGCTGTGTCATGTCTGAATTTGACCCACTTATGACTCTTCATACTTGGCTTTTATATCCTGTCTACAACTTTTCCTGTATCTAACCTCAGCCCAACATTTTGGTTTTAGCTTTTCTACTATTTTGGTATACTTTTGACAAACAACGCAGGGCGTCTTTATGAATCCAACATCTCTTTCATAGCTAATTGTGCCATGGTTATTTGCTCCAGTAGGAGGAATGAGATGGAATCTAGTCTTGACACTCAGATTGCATTTGGGCCTTCTCTAGTCTTTGGTCAGCATGTTGAATGTCTCCATGCATATATCAAGTGTTTCCATGGACCCAGAGACAGTACTTAGAAATATTTTTTCTCTAGAGAGCATAGGAGGATGGACTTATACTGGCACTTTCACTCTTCCTTATTTCACCATCTTTTAGAACCAGTGGCTTCTATTTGAAGTGCCTGTGTTCATTCCTATTGTTATGATCTTGCCTTACAGAACCATCCAAAAGAGGCCAGAGGCTGCAAAAGAGTGGGCGGCTTTTGAGGCACTTTGCGAATAAGTTCCTATCTCTACTTTTTGGAATGAGGTTGGTTTTGGTTGCTGATATAGATAAAAAGATGTTGCTTCCACTACATAGTAGGATGAGATATGGCTCCCTTGGCCTAACACACTGTTTTGTTCCCAAAATGCCAGGACAAAAAATTGTCAAAATCAAGCTGCAATAGAAGAGACCCCCTAACTGGTTAAGTCTTCCCAGAAGTAACATATATTATGATCAGATTTATAAATAAGTTATTACATGATGACACAGACAAGATTTCTCAAAATCTTACCAGATTGTTACCTTAGACATTATGCCATAAATGTTTGACGTCACTATTAAGGAGCACCAAAGGGGGAAAAATAGCCTTAGTCTAGGCTTGAGTCCTAATTATCATATCACCAGTTCTGATTTTAGACTAAGCTGTCAAATACTTACAACTCACATAAGAAAAATCAGTTCTTACCAATGATCCTTCACTAGGGGATATTCAGTAAATCACTGCAGATTGAGGTAAGACCCTTACCTCCTCCATGACAGTCCTTTGCTCGCTTTCTTTAGGATACTCTTAAACACCGTAATTCAACATGAGGATGTGTCTTAAATGGAAAATGGGTTTTGTCTCCTGGTGAGAAGGTCTATTTCCATAATAATTAAAGACAACAAATGCAAAGCACATCATATATAACGTATATTCAATAAGTGATGGTTATCAATATCATCATCATTTTTATATGATTATTATTTTGTGATATGGCTGGTGTGACTTTAAAGGACACAAGCCACCCCTAAATGAAAGGACAGGGTCAGGTTGTTTTTGTTTTTTTTTTTTAAAGATTTACTTATTTATTTATTAGACAGAGAGACGCAGCCAGCGAGAGAGGGAACACAAGCAGGGGGAGTGGGAGAGGAAGAAGCAGGCTCCTAGTGGAGGAGCCTGATGTGGGGCTCGATCCCATAACGCTGGGATCACACCCTGAGCCGAAGGCAGACGCTTAATGACTGCTCCACCCAGGAGCCCCAAGGGTCAGGTTTTTGACTCTGACAAGCTAAGGCCCAGAGAGACCCTACTGCACAATCAGCCCCTGTGGCACCACTGTACTAAAAACTTCACCCCACCTGGAAGCCCCGGCTGACTTCTCCTAGCTGCGCTGTCACTGGAAGCAGCTACCCAGCGCTGTGGGTGCGGTGTTCTGTGGGAGACAGAGGGGGACCGTCTCTGGTACTGTTAATTTGGGTAGGAAGAACACTGCTGGCTATCTGCATGGGCAGCACTATGGGGGAAATGCGCAGGCTTTGACATGTGGATACAGCCGCATCATTTCCTAGCTATGCGAATTCAGCAAGTTGCTTCATCTCTCAGAGAACCAAGTGTCTTATCTGTGAATCAGGAATGATGCTACCTTGCAGGAGTTTTGTGAAAATTGGAGATGATATATAGGAAGAGATCAGTATGCCATAAGCGCTACACATGGTATTATGTAAATGCTTTAGCGGCATCTATCAATGACCCTTATCTTGGAGATCTTATGTAAGGATTAAAAGAAAAAATATGTATGTAAAGTACCTGGTACATAATAGATCCTTAACAATCAATAAACTCTTATGTAAATTTCAAAATATAGAGTTATTTAATGGGCTCCTTTAAATATAACTCTCAATTCAGAGTTAAGAGGTTTATTTTAGTCTTGGCTCTAGTGCTAATACTCTGTCTGCTCCTGAGCAAAACACTCTGGGCCTCAGTCTCCTCACTCGAAAGTTAGATATTTGGATAAATATGAAAGCAAAGCATCCCTTTTTATACTAAAAAGGATAGTTTCTTATGCCTTGTAAGGAAGGAGCATTAAGATACCAGGGAACATTCCAGAAGCTCAGCTAACACTAACACGTTAGGGTCATTAACTTTGCAAAATGAATGAATTCATTACAAATGAAAGGGGAAGCAAATGGTTTCCGCACAGCCAAGCTCATTCACTGAGACATATTTGCTGAGCACCTGAGTCCTAGAGAAAATTGCACTGGCTTCTTCTGCGCTCCTTCAAAAGAGATGTTTGATGGGTTCTTACATGTTTTCTCACATCAAAACAGTTAGCGTACTTTAAATTTAGAAGCAGCCTTTTCTCCTGGTGTTAAGGAAACAGTGAACATGTCACCTCAACCTTCTTTCTAGCAATATTGGCTATTAGCAGTATTAGTTTGAACCCACCTGCTATTTCATTTTTTTAATTTTGAAGAAAACACACCTTTTCAACAGTCAAAGATCAACTTTACCTTGAAAGAACCTTTACTCTTAATTAAAAATCTATTAATGATATGCTCTTCAAAGCATTTCCTTTGAATTAAATATTGCGGGGGGTTGCAGGGTGGTGGTGAATAAGAAAGCTTCTCTGCTTTAGGGATTTTGAAGCAGATATTATTAGTGGGTAACTTAGAAGCCTTAGCCAGCAGATACATTCTTCAGTGTTCATTTCTGTGTTTTGGTATGCTCAGTGCCTCGCACATGACAGCCACTAAAATATTTGTTGAACAAATGGAATGAATAAAAGAAATATCTTTTCACGGTCTCCAACAAGAATAGCATAAACTGTCTTGAATGTGGTAATGGTAGAGCCTATTTTGAATAGAAATTAACTGAACAGGGCAGCTGGGCTTTAGGAGATTGGATTTGGGAGTAGTTAGGGAAGGGGAGAGGCTGGCTGGCTGGCTTGGCACCTGCTGGGACCTCTTCCTTCAGATGGAGGACTGGATGGAGTAGTGTGGAGAAGGGGCAAAAAAACCAGTGCTGTGGGCTTTCACATTCATTCTCCAGCCCAGAGAAGGCCTGGTGACCTCCTCCATCAGTGGTTTGGTGTTGGGTGTGCGTGTGTTGGGGGGGTTGGGAAGGAATGGCTGAGCCCTGCCCGAGCTACTGGGAAGAAGTAGAGGTTGCAAAAGGGAACCATCGGAGACTGAAAATGCTCTTCTATGTGAGATAGAGCACGTGAATGATCCTTGAACTCTCTTTTGGGACTTGATGCTGCTCTCTGTGCTGGTGGCTTCCCATACTGAAGATGCCTCTTCCCTTCTAGAGGACCAAGAACTTCACTTTACCCCTAGCAGTGTCTGCTGCTTATGGCAGCACAGGAGACCCAGACAAGGTCCAAGTGGTATGAAGTAGAAGGAAGAGTATTGGACTAGAAGTCGTGGCTCAACTGGTAAGCTGGGTGGCTTTGGGCAAATTGTTTAACTTCTCTGGGTCTCTGTGACAACATCCATAAGGTCAGGAGATTGGACAAGGTGATAGTTTTCACTCAGCAACATGCGCTGTGCGAGTTGCCAGGCGCTAGGCCAGCAATGGGCCCCAGAGTTGAGCCACACACAGGCCTGGTTCACAGTCCGGCTGATAAGGGCTGTAAGAGAAGTTAATGAAAACTGCCAACAGGTAAAGAGAAAGAAATGACTAATGCTGTTTGCTAAGGCTTGGGAGCTGACGTTGAAGAGTAGACATTTTCTAGAAATTTATTAATTCTGTTATCATTCAATTAATCTACAAATCTTGGCTGGGTGCCTACTGTATACAAACAATGGAGAAATGGCCATGAAAAAAACAGCCAGGATCTTTACCCTCATTCAGTTGTATCTAAGCTGGAGTGGTAGGGGTGGTTGGGAAGGAGGACTATTCCTATCTAGCATTTAGTGAAGATGTAGTCTTGTCCAATATACCCACAGCTTAGGTTATATCCCCATTGCACACTGAGAAAGCTGAGGCCTACAGGAATGAAACCATTTGCTGAGCTCACATAAGGCATCATAAGGACTGCAACCCACATCTGTCTGTCTTCAGAGCTCCGTGATTGAACTGTGATGCAGTTCCACGGGAGGGGAGGCTTCGCAGCTCACTGAGGAGGTCCTGGTGTCACCTGTCCAGCAGTTCTTATCTGGGTGACAGCTTATCTATTTCCCTTTGGAGGTCTAACCCCTCCTACTCAACGTGCAGTTCTCATACCTTCCTCCTGACCACCCATCCCCGCCGCTCCGGGCTTCAGAGGTGAGGGCCTCACTCAGGCTTGGCCTGTCACAGCACACATCTTTCTGGGCGCAGTGATGGGCCCAGTGGCAGGTGTGTGACAAGCTGCACCAGTTAGAGTCAGTGCCTGGGCTTTGGCTGAAAATATTGAAAAAGAGTCTTGTTCTCTGTCCCAGGATTATTAACTGTGGACTGTAAGCCTAGAGCAGCTGATGGTCTTCTTTGCTCCCAGAAGGGGAGAGGGTGCCTGCTTGAGAATGAAGCTGACAGACAGGAAAGTAGACTCAGAGCAAGGTTTCCAGACAACCAAATTGGAGCCCTTGGATCTCATTTTGCCTGAAATGGGCACTACTCCCATACTTCTCAGTTCCATGAGCTAATCAGTTACTTTTGTCCACTTAAGATAGTCTGGGTTACTGTCACTTGCAACCAAGATTTCTAAGGAATACAGCCTCCAAGAGTGGGTGGTGAAATTTTGTTTTTCTTTCTCCCTAGTATGTTCTTCACCCTACCTGCAAAAAGTCCCCATCAGCTTCAACTTAACTTTGTTCTGGGAGTTAACAAGATGTGGTCTTTGCATGAGTCTTTTGCACTCTGCTATGTCTCAGTACTCTGTCCCCAGGGCTGTCACCTAAGTGATGCCAGGCTCCACAAACCATGGAATGGATTGTGCAGCCCCTTCTTTAGTGTTAACCAGCATCTCTCCCTCGGTCCACTCCAGGGCCTCTGCCACCTAGCTCTGGTTCCTTTCCTCTCCACTCTGGGGCCCCGGACACAACTCCCTCTAACTTTGGGGATGTCATATTGAGGATTTGTATGATGTCAGACTGGTAGCAGCATAGATGGAGGTTGAGGATGACCAGAGGGGACAGCTTCTTCCCTGAACCTAGTTGCTAATGTCTTTTTCAGGCTTTGAATCCTAGAACCCACCCTTCGATAGCTTGCCTGATGCAGCTCTTCTCTTTATTGACAGACTAGTAACAGATCTGCACTCTCCGCTGGGCTAGGAGTGCTTCTTGCCTTGACCAGCACAGCTTAGACGGGGGTCTCAGTTGTTAAAGAGAAATTATTCTGACACTGGTTGAAATGGTAATGTTCAAAGTTATTGCAATAAGGGTCAACTTTATTGCAATAGGGGATAGAGACTGAGCTCAACTCTGAATACAACACAGGTAAGTCAGAATTTACAAGCAACAAGCAGAGTGAAAAGGTCAACAGCTGGAAAATCACCAAGAGGAGACATCAAGGGTAGGAGGATTGTTGCTAAAGACAGACCAAGGACAGACATCAAAAGTGGGTGATGAGGAACTTGGTCAGATATTAAGGGCAATCAGATATCAAGGATGGGGAATGGTTTCACATGATTTTTTTTGATAAGACTGGGTTAGTCTTGGGCACGAGGATGAGGTCTAGTCATAAAGAGGGACCAGAGGAGCCCAACTAAAGTTTGGTCAAGGAGAGAGTTTTTGTCCCAGCCATGACCTTGGATGGTTTGGCGTTTTCCTTCTGGGTGTCCAAGGGCTCTCTCTCTTCCAGCAGGGTCTAGGGTTGAAGACTACAGCAAATGTGTTGGTATGGGACATTCAGAATTATGTGTTGGAGGCACCTGTGTCTAGCGTTCTCTGTAAGAGCCGCTAGCCTCGTTATTTAAGCAGAGATTGTTAAGTCTACCTCTGGGTAGTGTTGGACATCTGAGTTGCACAACCCTATGATTCTCAACACTCAACAAATGTCTCTGGAGATCTCAGGCATTGAGCCACATCAGCAAAAGCATGGTTTAACTTGATGCCATAAATGAACTCACACACTAGACCTCTGAGGCACCCTCTCCATCAGCTGTCTCTTTCTCCCTTGGTCCCTGCCTCCCTTAGAGCATCTAGTGTATTCCTCTAGCCATGGATGGAACACTCTCCCTGCTCTTACAGGAGCACCGGTCTCACCTTTTTGTAAGAAAGAGCTTCACAAAGCATCATTGATAATCACTCCAGTGCCTGCCTGAGGATATGGGTCTGAGCTCTGGAGGTGCTTCTTGGTAACGTTTGGGCTGGACCAAGACCTCCAGGTAAACTCACTCTAAAATCCTGACGTCCCTTTCCAGGAATGGAGCCATCCTTTCCTAGAATGTTGTGTAAAGGCCAGCTTGCAGATCAACCTCTATGATGCCTGGGAAGGATGTTGGGTGGAATCCAAGATTTAGGGAGAATGCGTGAGTCCTGGGAAAAGGGAATCCAGCAAGGGAAGCCATATATTTTTTTAGCAGAACCTGATAATAGTAAGGGAGTAGGATTCCAAGGATAGCCTGCTAATGGTAGAGTGAGGTTTCTTTCCCAAGAGACCTCTTGAACTCTTCTGAGACTAGTAACAGATCCGCACTCTCCGCTGGGCTAGAGGTCAAGGCCAGTGTGGCTGGTAGCCTCCCTGTGAAGAGGGACAGAGCTGTGGAGTGGTGCCTCCTTGGGGACACAGGCTTGCTCACGCGTCAGATATACCCTAGGGATTTCCAGGAATGTGTGGAGTAAGGGGGAAAAAACCTGCAAGAATTGAAGTTCTTGACCGTGCAAGGGCTGCTTACAGCCAGAGAGACTTGGATGTTCATGTTGTGCTCACATCTCGCTGGCCCCAGGGGAGGCTGCCGAGCTCCCAGGCACACTGCGGATGGAGAAGGGGTCATGAGGAATCTGTTGTCCCAGTGTGAATTTGCACCGAATCTAGCAAGCCAGCCTTCCCTCCCTGCCCTTCTCTGTAGCCTCAGCCTTGGTGCCCTGTCACTCCAAGGATGGAGCAGGAAATGCAAGAGGACCTGCTGAGCTTTGAAGCTCTTGGGAGAGGCCTGCACCGTCAGGATAGGGGAGCTTCACCCGGACTCTTAAGGGGGATGGGTCCTGCATGCTAGAGGTGCCTGCAGGGGGTGACACACAATTCTGGGGGAGGGGCTTGGAGCTCCAGGAAACAACTGAGTTCTGCAAGGGCTTGGGAGCAGGACATTAACAGGACCAGAGAGAAACAGGACCCTGTAGTAAATGTCAGGGTGCTCTAATTTATCTTCCTCACTGGTCTCTCAGGACACCCCATTATTAACTTCTCTACCAAGGCCTAAAAGACCTCTATTAAAATGCAAATGAGATTTGCAGAGGATATCCCAATGAGCCCTTACCAACAATTAACACCTTAGCTGACCCTCTGTTCTTAGGAGAGAATTAGCCCTACCAGAAGGGGACCTAAGGCAACTAAATTTAGATGGGAAGGGTGAGAAAAGGATCTCAGCATTGGTGGAACTGGGAACGTGGCATGCCAGAAAAGCGGCAGCATGACAACATGGAGGGAATGACTTTCTAGGGAACACTGAAGAAGGGTGAACACAGAAGAACTCAAACCAATGGCATTGGCTTTCGGTTTCACATGGGGTTACAATTATCCATGTGACCAGCCTTCCCTGATGCATGACCGAGCCCTCAGAAATCACAGACTCCCTTCAGTGGTACATGTCCTCAAGAGCATCAGAAGTCCAAGCTACACATGCTCCCTGCCCCCCGTTCCCCAGCAGCGGTCCCCTTGGCCCTATCAGATGGACAATCTGCGTTCCCAGGCTGCTCCAGCCAACCTTCCTAGTGTGAATTTGCACCGAATCTAAGATGCAAACTTTGTTGCATGACTTTTAGCTTTAAACAAAAGGGCTTCTAGAGGCCCCTCACAGAGAGACAATCTCTGGCCTGCTCAACAACTGCAGCAGGCAACGGATTGTAGACATATATCACTTTATAAACAATATGAGAATTGTTGGTGTTTTAGCCTAGAATTACTTTCCGACTCAAATCAGGCTTATACATTTAGACTTTCCTTTGAGTTTTCTGAGCCTCCTGAATGTTCTATGTCACCTGGTGGTGAGCAGTGGAACTGCAGGGTGTGTTTTTCAGAGGACTCTCTTAGCCATTGGTGGATTTGGGGTCTGTTTGCTACTGGATGGTTTATGGAAGAAAAGAAGAGGTATGTTTTAGTCATTTCAAGTTGATTTTTTTTCTTCCTCATCTCAGGACATCTAAATTGATCCTCCAACTGATTCTTAACTGTACAAAGCAGATCAAATATTTAATGCTTAATGTTGGCATATTAATTTTATATCAAATTTACAGGAGAATTATTATGGTCTATGTACCATTTTATACAACATTGGGGCCCTTTGGATAATCAATATATTAGGTTCATTTATGGCCATTTTATAAGGATAGAACCATAATTTTGCTCTTTTAATACTGTAGACATTTATGGTTATCTCACAGCATATTGCTGGCCATATCTATAATTTACCTGATGTCAATTTCTTGGCCGGAGTGCTTACCCTCTCTCTTCCTCTCCTCCAGATCAGTCTCTCCTGCATCTAGCTGAATTCTGCTTTCTAGTGTTACAGTGTAATCAGGGACTTCCTAGATAATCCACCCAAACTGGAATCTCTTGAAATGTGAGTGTTGTTAAAAAACAAAATTCAACTGGGTAAATTTTGAAGATCTCACTGGCTTTATCTGATGATTCATGAATTGGGTAGCATCCAATCTAGCACATAGAAAGGAGCTCTGAGGACCCATACAAAGTGAAAGACTTCTACAGGCAGAAGGGAGCAAGAACCAGGAGTTACACTTGGCAAAAAAGCGAACTGGTTATTGGGGGGTCACTTTCCTTAGGTGATGGCAGAGGTCTAGGGGGCAGGTTACCAAGCTAGTGCTGATCAGGCGATTCCTGACTGGCTGGTTTAAGATTCCCTTTCTGGGAGAGTCAACACTGTAATTAAGTTAAGTCGCAGTTTGGAGATGCGGGGCTTAGCATGAATGACTCCATTTGGGGCCTATTGTCTTGTTTTTAACAGTATAAATAAACTTTGAGCAATGGAAATCAAGAAGCTAATGTTTTTGAGACATTCTTAATAACACAGAGCATGAGTGAATTCTTACAATGCATCTCAGCCCTCAGCCTTTGCAGTCTCTCCTCTGTGCCCAGAGTCTCGGGCAGGGAGAGGCTGTGGCCAGCCTGCAGTGCCTCTCTGGGTGGGGAGCAGGGGGCCTCTGCATCTGCCTGCCCTGCTGTCCCTCTGCTTCTCTTGTTTCGTTTGGCGTGGCTTCCTCTGTTCTTTTACGAAACAGCTGGTGGGTTGTGTGCTCACAAGAAGTAACAAGCAAGCAGGCTTAGCTGAAACCTGAAAATTAAAAATGAGCCCGCCCCTGAATGCCAGCCGTCTTCTGTGCGGTCACCTCTGAGCTTTGTTTCTGTTTTATTTTCTCATCCTGTTACCTCAGTGGAGGTGCATTTCCATTAAGATGGGGCAGTCAGAATCCTTTGGTCATCCCTGAATCAGGATGGACCTTGAAGTTCCCTGGAGACCTGGATTCCATCACTGAACTCTCTAGTTCTGGGATTTCATGGCAGCTGGTGACAAATCTGAAATGGTGGAAGAAGCCCTCTGGAGACTAAATTTGGAATTAATATTTAGCAGTGGGGGAAAAAAATGCCAAAATAGGTTCTTCTTTTCCTTAGAGATTAGTTTGATGTGAAATTTTTATGGTTCCAGAAGCCACACGCTAGGCTATAATTGAGCATAATTATTGCCCTGCATGCTGCCAAGTGTTGGACTCGAGGCATCCTACAGATTCCCATTAATTTCTTGATTGGGCTCTAAAAATCAATGCTGCCACCGACAGGGCCAGGAAGAGCTGTGTCTGATCCCCATGGTCTTTAAATGAAGGAGTCGCCTGCTGTCCCAGTGGCCCATGTGGTTCCTTCTGACTCTGGGGCCTGCATCCGTGATGCCAGGCTCCATTGCCAACACACTTTCTTGGAATTCTGTGGTGGTATCTTCTTAGCCTTGGAAGAGTTCCACACCAGAAAACGGAAGTGGACAATGGGAAAATTCATATAAATGATTCAAACACACACCCCAAATACTCCCAGAATACAAGATAAATCTTTTGCAATTATCTGGTTATTTCATGTGAGAGGTTTGGAACAAGCCTCAATTATCTGGGTAATTACTTTTTCCTTTTTGTTCAACGTGTTTAATGGCCCAAATTTCAGAAATGCCACCCAGCAGGTTCTCATGCAGCCAGGATTCTGCTTCTCCCCCTGGCATCATGTGGGAGACTCTCCGGAAGTGTGCCTACTCACTCCTAAATCTCACCCTCTGAAGGTGAGGTGTGTTTCCCCCAAGATAACTTAATCGCGCTCAATTTGTTCCATTCGTCAGTGTTAAAAAAGCTCTTTCCAAAATGTTTGTGTCTGGTGTTCTGCCTTCATAAATACAAGCCTTCCGTGAAGCAGAAGTTAATTTTTGCTGATTAAATTTGTCCAGATTCCTGGGGTGATTGTCGCGAGCATTAAAACTCACAGTTGAGGCTGTTGCTATGACTAGGGACGAAAACTGGGGAGAGCACAGACTGTCCCCAGGACTTGTCTTGGAAGAGACATGCTTTAAACAATCAAGTCTAAATACTAGATTTTGTTTTCTATTAGATTTCACCTCCCTCTGAATAGAAACAATGCCTAGTCTGTTTAACTGAGGGTCCCTATCATGTACATTTCAGTGAATTTAAATATTACTGAATTTTAGGTGGCCCAGAAAAGTCCAATGGCTGTGTAGCTCCCATGTCATCTTATATGGCAGGGAATTTGTTCCTGTCACTTTGGCAGAAAGTTCCACTTCTCACGACCTCTGGTGGGGGTTATGGGCTGGGGGGGGGGGTATCTCCATTATGCCCACTCGCAGGTGGAGTGTCTGCTACACTATAGATTTAACAGGCTACTAAATCATTATTTCTATGGGAAAACACATTTGCAGTTCCAGCTCTGAATCTGAGATACTGGGAGCCCATCTCTGCCCAGCTTCTCAGTCACGATGGCAAGAAGATGCCAGTGTATCTTGCATTGTCCATGTCCCACCCACCCTTCATCATGCCTACCACAGGGCTGTACACAGAAGGGCTTCTTGTGTCATAATGGAGACCACAGGTCTCTCTATTCAAGCCAAGTCCACACCCTCTGTGCTTAAGTCATGTGCGCTCAAAATATTTCCCTCTAGCATGGCATTGGCGTTTAACACAGTTCACGGTGACTTTTATCGTAGAGTAGTTTTAAAATATTATAAAATCCAACTATTCAAAATTCTCTTTTGTAGATTCTGGGTTCCATGTCTTCTTTAGGGAATTCTACTCCAAACTAACATAATAAAAGAGTAGGAGGAATCAAAATAACTTGTTTCTGTATGTGTTAGTTTTCTGTTGCTGTGTAACAAATTACCACTAACATAATAGATATAAAGGACATAGATTTATTACTTGGTTTCCCTAGATCACAAGTCCAGCCATGGCTTAGCTGGGTCCTCTTCTCAGGGTCTCTCAAGGCTGAGATTCAGATAACAGCTGGCGCTGGGGGTCATCGGAGGCTCAGTGTCTTCTTCCAGGTTCCCTTGGTAGAATTTACTTCCTTGCAGCCATGGAATGCATGGTGGCTTGCTTCTTCAAGGCCAGCAGGAGAATCTGGGGCGTCAAGTCTTTGACCTCTGCGTTCTCTTCCAAAGGCTCACCTGATTAGGGCAGGACCACTCAGGGTAATTTCCCTTTTGATGACCTCAAACATACTGGCTGATGTTCTTACTTATATCTGCAAAAATCTCTTTGCTTTTGCCATTTACAATAGGAGTGACATTCACCATAGTTGCGGGTCCCATCCACACTCAAGGGGAAGAGATTATACAGGGTTTGTTATGCTAGGAATAGAAGAATCTTGGGGGTCATCTCAGAATTCTGTCTACCACGCTGTATTTTTATAACTTTTAAAAGAATGTTTAGAATTTAAATCATGTGTGTATGATAGCACAGAATTTCTCTTATGACACAATAAAATGTTCCTGAAAACTCTCATATTCTGCAAAATCATACCCTAAAAAGAACAGGGCTCATGAAAAAAAATAAAGCCAAGGGAAGAACACTCAAAACTTAAGCTACTTTGCAACCAGAGCACTAAAAAGACAATAAGAGTCCTAATAAAGCTACCAGCATAGTTTAAAAGACAGTTTAATTGCCCAATAAATGATGATCTGTTATAGCAAACATAGAACTCTACCTAACAGATCCAAAAGGAGCCTGGCCTGATAGTCAGGGGAGGGAGAAAAGATGGAGGTTGCTAAGTACAGCAGTAACAGTGTGTAGAGATTGGGGGAACCTCGTAATGAGCCCGTTATCAAACGAAGCCAAGAGGAAGACGTAGCGTGAACAGGCACGGCATACAGAATGGCCTCCCTTTGTGGATTGTGCATGGAGGTGTTTTCGCGTATGTCGTGGTCAGCGGCTACCACTTGACTGTAAACACTTAAGCTTGCTGGGGAACACCGACTCCGAAAATGACTTCCGCCTTATACTGACATGATGTCTTTATTTACCGCCAGTGTTTGAGCTTATCTGTGTGATAGAAACTCCTGCTGTAGCAGAAGAGACTGTCAATAATTTAAATCTCTCCTCGATTGTTGCAACACTATTTGTTGATGGGATAGGCTATTATTTCCCCTCTAGTATTTTTTTTTTAATGGGGTTTTATTTGATCAAAGTATATGTAGTGCACATAGTCACACAATTCCTTTTGCAAGAAACAGCCAGCCCTTGTGTGTCTGCCACCAGTCCCTGCTCCTCGGGGCAACCACGCCAACAAAAATAGGAGTTGATTCCTTTGGCAGTTACTTCTGTATCTCCAAATACCACGTTTGCGTTGCTGTTTTTTGTTTTTTGTTTTTTGTTTTAATTTCCCCTAGTTGTATCCATCATCTATTGACTTCTTATGAGGGAGGATAAAGATTTAGTTCATGTTCACTCCTCTGCCTTGTCCCCATCACACCAAACCCCCACCCCCCATTCTTTCATCCTGCCCATGCGATTCTATTGTAATTTTCAATGGGGCCACATACACGAGTTGCATCACTCTGACTATAAAAATGCAAGTCACACCCAATCCATGGAGTAGCCTGTGATTATTTTTCTTCTTGGGTCTAACATCTTGTATTGTCCAGAGTTAATCATTGACTTCAAAACTGGTTTGGTTTTCATGTAGACGTTAATACAATCCTCAACTTCCCCCAGGTATATACATCTCTTTCAGTACATTAGACATTCTATTAATTTCATCTTCTTTAAGAATCTTCGTAGGGTCCCTCTGCTTTCCTTTATTCTGGATTGGCTACTTTTAGCATTGACTGCTCTCTCTCAAGTTCTCTCCCTGAAACTTCCCTTCGTCATCATCTGGGCTGTGTACATCTGGGTTCTGTTTTATTTTACCCAGACCTTTGATTGAGAATTTCACAGGGTATAGAAGGTTAACTTTGAAAGCTTTGAGCCATTATCGTCTTGTTTTCAGCAATGCTGTTGAGAAACCCGACACAATTCTGAATCTTGCATCCAAATGTATGAAACTAGGTTTTGAAATTTTCTTTCTGGAAGCTTACAGGGTCTTCTCTTTGTCTCTGGTGTTCCAGAATTTTATGATGCTGGTCCCTTGCTGTGGTACCATTCTGTCTTTATGGTGGGCATTTGGTAAGTCCCTTCAATATAGAAATACAGCTTTTCAGTTCTTAGAAATCTTCTGGAATTATTTCTTGGGTAATTTCCTTCTCTCCATTTTCTTTGTTCTCTCATTCTCATTCTATTCTCTCTCTCATTCTAGGAACTGTTATTCAAATGTCAGACCTACTAGACTCATCTTTTCTTTGTCTCTTTGTTCTCTTCTGGGATACTTACTTTTCTCTCGGAGCTTCTATTTCTTTCTCCTTAACTGGTAATATAGTATATGCTGGGCTTTTCTCAGTTCTCATTCCCCTTCCCCCATTTGTGTAGCAGCACTGACCGACTCCTGTGGTAGTTTCTGGGGCTCTTCCAAATATTCTGATTCTCTCTCCTTCTGGGCACTTAGTTCCCTTGTAGTTGAGTGGGGCAGTATTAGTCCTGGCTGATACGCTGTGGATGTGTGCTACTTCCAGGTTGGAGACTTGAATTGTCACTGCTAGACCTTCTAGAACTCTCTTTCCCTCTACTGTAGTGACCAGCAGTGCCCCAGATGGTGGCTGTTCCTTCAGTCTGGGTCCCCCAGTGTGCGTGATGTTGAGCAGGTCCCCAGTGGGCCATAAGGGACATGAAACATGAAGACATCAGGATTGTTTCTTACCAGAGCAAACCTAACCTGTCCCCAAACAACCTCAGTTCCAGAAGAGGGGGCTGGAATTTCCATCCCTCTTGCTAGTGATTTATTCAAGATTATGGGCCTAAGATAACTAGTGTTCTCTGATCATCTGTTCTCTTAAACTGGCTCCTTCAGACTGAAGGAACAGAGTTTGATGATTGAAGAAGTACTTCTCTCTCTCTGTCTCTGTTTCTCTCTCCACCCCAGTTTATCTGCTGAGAACATAAAAGCTAGGACGGGGAGAAATAATCCCTAAAATTCAAAATTCAACCAATAGTATGGATTGCTAGAGCTTATACCACCCCTGAAGTTGGAGGGAGAGCTTATTAAGATAAGATGCACGTAGTAAACATTCAATAAATTAGTGTATTTCTTTATCCTATGCTTCCTGTGTTTAAACTTAGCCTTATCCATTAAAGTCATTAAAGGTGAGAAGTTGTAGATTAAAGTTAGTAAATGATGTCGCTCTTTTCACCTCTAATTGCTGTGAATGG
This sequence comes from Ursus maritimus, assembly GCF_017311325.1. Lineage (NCBI taxonomy): Eukaryota > Metazoa > Chordata > Mammalia > Carnivora > Ursidae > Ursus > Ursus maritimus. The sequence continues at coordinate 93,733,606 of NW_024423343.1, read as the reverse complement.
CTAGGCATTGTTTTGTACTGTTTGCTTATGATTAATTACACTCAAAAAGTGTTTCAAAAAGGATTCGAAGCTCCTTACTATTTGATGATCACAGCTTTGGATTTGAGAAGGATTTCCCTAAAGGAAAACCACAAAGACACCACTAGAGTAGTAACTAGTAAATATTAAGATTCCCGGGGTGCTGGGAAATTGGCTTAAGGCTACTCTCCCATTTCCCAGTTTCCCATCACGTGCTTGCTTTTTGACCCATTCCACAGATGCACCTGTGTGACACAGAGAGCAGTGCCTGCCCAAGGTCACAGGCTAGATGGAAACATGGTATGATGATGAGCGCGGGGCTCAGCGAGCCAGAGCCTGTGAGCCAAATCCAGCTGGTGACCGGGTTTGGTACTGTCAGAGAACAAAGCCCATCCTTGTTAAAGAATCGTAAAGACACAACACCAACCATCTCCGACCCTTTACAGGAAAAACACCCACTCCTTGTGAGGACCCCAAGCTTTTCACTCCAGACAGACCTGGGTTTGACTCCTAGTGAGATTCTGCCGAGTTACTTAATGACCCTGAGCCTCAGTTTCCTCATTTGTAAAACGAAGATAATGCTTCCAACTGTGTTCAGGCTGCTTGTGAGGATTGAATGGAAGTGGGGTGGTCGAGCCCTTCTTGCAGAGGCCAGGCAAGTGTTCCACATAAAAGCCTACTTATTCTTATAATTTTTTGAGCGAGCCAATCGTCCTGGTCCCTCGTACAGCGGGCCACTCCCCCGCACGCTGGAGCTGCGAAGGCGTCATTAGCTCCTGTGTGCCGACGCCCCTCGCTGCTCCCAGCTGTAATCAGGCAATCACTTTGGCCCCAGCACCTCGTCAAACAATTCTGCCGTTTCACATTCAGACACGGTGCGCTTTTCAGACGATTTTGTGAAACCCATATATTTTCATTAAGAGTTGATAATAAACTCTAGCACTGAAAGTTTTTCCAAGTTCATGATTGATGACAGTGCGGTAGGATGCTGAGTGGCTCTTGTCGCCAGCTCAGGCGAGAATCTGCTTGGGGCAGTTGCCGAGGCTCCCCAGCAGCACCTTCCAACCCCGTCAGCTTCACTGACTGCGCAGAGCCATCTGGGGACCGGCCCCTCCTCCAGGGACAATAGCAGAGGAAATAGCCTGGTGCTGCTATCCTTTCCTCTCCCTCTTTGTTCGCTCACACTCCGAAGGCAGAGTTTTCAGGCAGAAGGCAGGTAGTGACCATATCCAGGAGGTCTGGAAATTTGATCGCCTTTATTTTTATGCAGTTCAGTGGCAGCAAAGGATGAAAAAAAATCCATGGGTTCATTCTTTTAGTATCTGTCTTCCTTTTTTAAAAATTTGGCTCATACTCTGAGTCAGTGTCTTGCATCCTTTTTTTTAATAATATTTTTTTATTATGTTATGTTAGTCACCATACAGTACATCCCAAGTTTTTGATGCAGTGTTCCATGATTCATTAGTTGCGTATAACACCCAGTGCACCATGCAATACGTGCCCTCCTTACTACCCATCACCGGCCTATCCCATTCCCCCACCCCCCTCCTCTCTGAAGCCCTCAGTTTGTTTCTCAGAGTCCATAGTCTCTTGTGGTTCAAGCAGAGAAAGACAATTATCATATGGTTTCACTCATTTGTGGAACATAAGAAATAGCAGGGAGATCGGTAGGAGAAGGAAGGGAAGAATGAAGGGGGGGGTAAACGGAAGGGGGAATGAACCATGAGAGTGTCTTTCATCCTTAAAGACAGGGCAGAGAGGGTCCCTGTGGAGGTCTGTTCCAGGAACTGAGATGTGCCGGGAACTAGAATAAGCCAGAGGGACCAGGATCCCACCGTCGGGCAAGGAGGGCTTGTGGGCACGGGCAGTGGTTGCCCTGTCACAACAGCGCCAAAGCCGTGGTGAGGGCAGGATGTGCCACGCCCATGAACTCCAGCCCAGCCTTTCTTTAGAAGGCAGCACCTTATACTCCATCCCCTCTGCCAAGGCACGGAAGACATGGGAACACTTTAGGGAGCTCTGCCCATTCCCTAGTGGGAAACAGCCATTTGGCCAGGAAGTTGGAGGCAAGAGGGGAGTAGAGGCACAGAGAAGGTCACGGCCACCCTCATTTGGGAAAGGAAACCAGCATCAAGACTGTGAAGGTGGAAATTGCTCATTTCTGCTTATATGTGCATAGTTAAACCTCAGAGAAGCTTTGAGAGGTGAGCAGAGGAGGTGATGGTCTGTGAGGTGACGGTCTGTGAGCAAGGGTGCTGTTCAGCCCTGATTCAGAAGGGGGAGGGGTGCATATTCCCTTCTCATGACACCCCCTTGGTGGGGCTCATGGCAGGGGCCTGACCCCTCCTCCACGAATGGGACTGTTGATGACACCTTACCGCCATCTGTAGGTGAGACCCTTGATGGGGCCAGCCTTTCTCAGCCCAGCTGAGGGAATGCATGTCTGGCACTGACTGACCTTGGCTGATTGAGGCAAACTCTGTTCACAGGCAGCCCAGGAGTATTCAGATGGGTGGTCTGGGGCGAGTGGAACTGACTAGAATCTGGGGGTGAATTAGATATGCCCCTTTTATCCTCAAACTTGGGCCGTTTTTCAGAAAAGCATTTCAAATGCATTGTTTTCCTTCTGCCTGTTGCTTTTCACTCATTTGTGCCAAGTCACACGTCCATAAGGTGGGTACCAACCTGCCCAAACAGTGATCTCCCTTTGTCTCCGTTTTCCACACATGAGTAGAGAAGGGAGAAGATTTGCTTTTCAGTCTCCATAGCCCAGCCTTGGCATTGTTCCTAGGAAGGCGTGAACAGACTGAGAAGGGGAGAGCCTTTGTGTTGCTCCTTCCAGAAAGAACAAGGAGGACCACCGCTACAGGGCAGGGCTCTGAGAGACGACAGGAAAGCCAGAAAGCCAGCGCTGCCTGTCAGAGCTACCATCTTGCTTTGGGGAATCCTGGTTTGGTTTCCTTCCCTCCAAGGTTCTAAAACCCAAGTTGGCCCTCACCTTTGTTTTTAGTTTGTGCATCGATAGGCTCCCGTAGGTGACCTTTCCCCTCCAAAGTGCCCTCTGCTGAGAGGTTGGGGGATGGTGCTGAATGGAAGGGAAGGAGTTAAGAAATCTCCTCAACTTCAAAATTGTACAGTCCGTCTCTGTATTCGTAGCCTTTCCCCACCTTTCCTGTTCCAGTTCTGTTTCTTCCACAGCTTACTGGAAGAGTATGTGCTTTTTCTTGCTCACGTACTTCTGAGATTTTTAAATGATCTTGCTCTCGGAGGGAGGGAATGTTTCCCCTAAAGTGTAATGGACTGGGGCTCCTGGGTGGCGCAGTCCTTAAGCATCTGCCTTCGGCTCAGGGCGTGATCCCGGCGTTATGGGATCGAGCCCCACATCAGGCTCCTCCGCTGTGAGCCTGCTTCTTCCTCTCCCACTCCCCCTGCTTGTGTTCCCTCTCTCACTGGCTGTCTCTATCTCTGTCGAATAAATAAATAAAATCTTTAAAAAAATAAATAATAAATAAATAAAGTGTAAAGGACTGATAGTCCTGCCTTTGAAGACTTGAACAGAAAGACAGACATTCAGAAAAGTCCTCCCTGGCTGTTGACATTCCTGGAGCTCTTCCTGTTTCGTACAACGGTGATACTGGAATTAACTGAGAGAGTTGCAAAGGGGAATATTTGCAGGAGTCCTTTGCTGCCCCTAGCCTTCACACTTCCTTCTGTGAAATGTAATAGTATGTTTGTCTGTTTGAGCAGAATTGGACAGTGTTAAAACATAGAGCGTCGCAAACCACAGATGTGTTTATGGAAGGAATGGAAGGAACCACAACAATTTGTCTTGTGGTTCTCAGATACCTTCGAGCGGACATCAGCTCCTCTACAGGGTTTGTTATAACAAGAGCGCTGGGGCCTGAGGATGCGCATCTCTAGCAAATTCCCAGATCTTGCTCTTGCTGTGACCCAGGGATTGCCTTTGAGAACCAAAGCATTAAAAAGACTGTGGGTTTTCCATTCAATTTTTTTTTTCTCAACAAAGCCCATCAAGTGCTTTGTTCTGTTAAGTGTTTCTAAAAATATTCCCAGAGGACATACCTTCTCCTTTCATTAATATAAAAAATAATGTAAATACCAGATTAAACATACATATTGGCAACTTTGCTTGCCAAGATAGGGCTACCCTGAACCTGTCTGGTTTGGGAGCACGGCTGGCAAATAGGCCCCACTAGCAGGATGGCTTCTAGAAGCCTAAAGAAAGAATGGTGTGCTTCTTTGCTTCTCAGCCATTGCTGGGATGTCCCAGGAACTCCTGATACTTTCTTCTTGCCATACTCAAAGCAACTTTCCTCGTCTGGCACCAATTCCAGGGAGGGTGGGACAAGTAGCAGAGGAAGGAGGATGTGTTCTGTGCTGAAAGCTCTGAAGTGGCATTTTCCTATCATAACTGGTTGCTTTCAGATCTTCGGTGCTTCTTACGTTCCCCAGTGTTCTTTCACTGGTGAGTAAGAACATACAAACCTCAAGCTACCTTCACCAAAAGAGGAAACTGCATCAGTTCAGATAACTGGAAAGGCCAAGGGGAAGGCTTCCAAGCTGTTCTCCAGTGAGATCTCTACCATCTCTCAGCTTCACCCTGTCCCTGTTGCTACTGTCACCACCTGTCACCTGTGCATCCACAATGAGCAAAGAATTGTGGGCACTGGGAAGAGGGGTTCCACTTATATTCAAAAAGAAACTAGAAAGAAAAAGGCAAGATAATGATCTGCCATTTTTATGTTTATTTCCTCATCGTAAATGTCTTTCTCTCCTAATTTATAACCATCCAAAGCCCTTAAATCTTTCATTGCCCATCCCATGAAGCCTTCACTGACTCCCCGAACATGAAGTAATGTCTCTTTTCTGATGCCAGCAAGTCTACTTATGGGAGGCAGCGCGATTATGTTAGACATCTGGGCTCTGCCGTGTGCTGCCTGGACGCTTGCTAGCGATCTGTCTTTTTGAACAGGTTACTTTAGCTCCCTATGCCTTAGTTTCCTTTCCTCATCATAAAATGAGCATAATAAGTGTCCTCCTGGAGGTGCGAGGTGAGCAAAGCTTACCATATTCCAAGTCTAAGATGGTGTCTGACACAGAGAAAGCCCTCAACAAATGTTTCCCTTTGTTAATTCATTTTTCTCCCGTGCCACTGCCCACCTTCTACTTTGTATTAGTATTTCTGGCAAGAGATCCCCACCTCCCCCTTTTTATAGGCTGGTCCCCCTTGGCTTCAAAAAATGTCCCAACCTACACATTGTAGATTTTGTCGATGTCATGGTGTCTGACGACATTTCGTGACTGCTAGTCATACCCTGACTGAAATGTGGTTAGAGAACAGATTATGGATGGGTCCTTTTCTTTTCTATCTCATCTCCTCCAGCCTCCCTCACCACCTCCATCTCCTCCCGTAACTGCCCACCACCATGATGAATAGCTAGACTTTTTTTAAAAAAAAGAGATATCTTAGTTTGGCCTTTTTGGGGTTCATCTTTCCATCCCAAGACTTCTTTTTTTAAGATTTTTAAAAATTTATTCATTTGAGAGAGAGAGGGAGTATGTGCAAGTTGGGGGGAGGGGAGAGGGAGCAAGAGAAGAAAGCAGACTCTCTGCTGAGCAGGGAGCCTGCTGCAGGGCTTGATTCCAGGACCCTGGGATCATGACCTGAGCAGAAGGCAGATGCTTAACTGACTGAGCCACCCAGGCACCCCCCAAAGACCACTTAATATATCATTATATTTACTGCCAGCAATTAAGATTTAAAAATTCTTGGGGCGCCTGGGTGGCACAGTGGTTAAGCATCTGCCTTCGGCTCAGGGCGTGATCCTGGCATTATGGGATCGAGCCCCACATCAGGCTCCTCCAGTAAGAGCCTGCTTCTTCCTCTCCCACTCCCCCTGCTTGCGTTCCCTCTCTCGCTGGCTGTCTCTCTCTGTCAAATAAATAAATAAAATCTGTAAAAAAAAAAAAGATTTAAAAATTCTTGAGGAGTCTAAGCATTCCAGTCTTGGTGCTAGTGGATTCTTTAAACACTTCCAACTTCCCATCTCTGCATATGAAAATACGCATTTTTATATTATACCTCACATTTGATTACAGAAAAAAACAGATGCTTCCCCAAGAGTTCATCCTCATGTGGAGAAACTGGAACCATTGTGCACTGTTGGTGGGAATGTAAGATGGTATAGCCACTATGGAAAACAATAGAGTGATGCCTAAATTTAATCATAGATTCACCATATGACTCAGCAATTCCACTTCTGGGTATATACCTGAAAGAATTGAGAGGAGGATCTCCAAGAGTTTTGTACCCCCATGTTCTTAGCGGCATTATTCCCAATAGTCGAAAGGCAGAAGCAACCCAAGTATCCATTGACAAATGAATGGATGAAAAACTGTGTTATAGCTATGCAATAGAATATTACTCAGCCTTAAAAAGGAAGGAAAATTCTAATACATGCTACAGTGTGGATGAACCTTGAGGACATTATGCGAAGTTAAATATACCAGTCACAAAAGGACAAATGATTCCACTTATATGAGGTACCGAGAGTAGTTGAATTCACAGAAAGAGAAGAGTGGTGGTTGCCAGGGGCTGGAGGGAGGGGGCAATGGGGAGTTACTTAGTAAGTGTGGAGTTGCATTTTCGCAAGATGCAGAGTTCTGGAGACTGGTTGTACCGCAGTGTGAATATGCAGGGCTCTCTGGGACTGTACACTTAAAAATGGTTACGGTGGTAAACTTGATGTTGTTTCTATTTTGCCACAGTTTCAAGAAAAAGAAAAATCATCTTTACATCCTAGTTTGAGAAATACTATCTTAAAAATGAACCTCTGACTCCATAGAAAATTTTCTTTCCAGGCTGATTATTGCTGTGGAAGAGAAGTTTTCTTAATATAAACTGGCAAAGGACATTTTTAAAAGATAATCACTGAAACAAAAACACAAAGTAGTTCTCTCTCAAGAGGGCTCTGCGCGCAGCCACAAAGGGAAAATGCAGATGGCTGGGGAGAGAGCTCCAAATCCTTTGCCAGGGAAAACAAAGGACCCCAAGGCGGGCAATTATGGTGTGAAAGGAACACTTAAGGGCTGTTAGCATTGGAGACAATACTGGGCTTGACCTGGAAGTCCCTTTTTAGAACTCAGAAAACAGCAAAGGGGCAGGGTGGAGAGCCCGCTCCGGTTCGCCCGCGCTCTCCCACTGCGTGGAGTGTTGGGTTTCCATATGGTGGATTTTAAGCCTCTGTGACATGTTCGTTCATTATTTATATACTTTCCTCTCTTCCCAGTTAGACAATATCCTTGAGGACTGGATCCATATCTGGTTTAAATGACCTTCCTTTTATTTTGTTTAGGTGGTAAGTGGTTGTGATTTAATTTTATTTTTAATTAAAAAAAATTTTTAAGTAAATTCTACCACCAACGTGGGACTCGAACTCATGACCCTAAGATCAAGAGTTGCACGCTGTACTGAATGAGCCAGCCAGGCGCCCGGTGATTGTGATTTTAAAGCTATGTCAACATTGCATATTGTTAAAGGTTCTGTTCAGAATATACGTTTCAGGTAGAACCGGAGGAGCAAAGATGGGCAAGGGAGATAACGTCTGAAGGAATTGGCCGAGGGAGTAAAGTTAGTGCGGAGGCAGCCCTGAAAGACCAGATCTAGGAACAAGGAAGAATGTATTTGTTTGGGAAAGTAAGTAGTATCAACACTCTTGAGACAGTTCAGGGTATTTTTTTCCCTCTAAATTAGGTAAAAGACTGGACTTCCCTTAGAGTACAGGCAGCAAAGAGGATTGGCGACGTGAGATCTGTCATTTCTTCTCTTCTTGGTCAGTAGGATTCGGTATTCGCCAGGCACCTGGGCATGTTGGGAATGCGGAGGCCCATCATGCCGTGGGGCTGCCGCACCTGGTTTTGGGGTACCATCAAAACTGCTCTCGCTGATGTCCCGGGAAGCACCCAGCAGCAAAATCCTATAGACATCTGTAATGCCTTAGCTCAAGGCTCGGCAATCTTCTTCTCTGAAGGGCCGGGTAGGACACATTCTAGGCTTGTGGGCACATGGTTTCTGTTGCAGCCACTCAGCTCTGCCATTATAGCTTGAAAGCAGCCATAGATAAATGGATGGATTTGGCCGTGTTCCAATAAAACTTTATTTATAGACAGTGACATTTGAATTTCATATAATTTCACATGGTACACAATATTTTTTCTTTGAATTTTTGTGAAAACATTTAAAAATGTAAAAACCATTCTTAGCTTGCGGGTCATAGAAAAACAGGTGGTGGGCTGGATTTGGCAGGCAGGCCAGTTTGCTGGCCCCAGTTCAGAGCTCCCGAGCTCATTCTAATGTGCAGCCAATGTTGAGGACCCGTAGCCTATATTTTGAATCCCTTGAACCATAGACCTAATTTATCATTGTATCCCCATATGGTAGGTTGGTGCTTGATAACAGTTGAATGAAGTTATCCCTGTGGATTCCCTGCATCTCCTTGCTGATGGGTATTTGTTAAATGGTTAATAAATGAAGATAACGAGGGAGCAGGGCAGGTAAGGATTGGTAAAGATCAGCGATGGAGCGGCAGCAGGTGCTTCTGGGATTTGGAGGAGGCAGCAGTATGGGGGGCAGCTGCAGTGGCCACGGAGTTGCGCCATTCAGACCCCCTTCCAAGAGAACCTGCAGTGGGAGGTGGCTGGTGGAGAGTCGTCAGCTGTTGCACTTTTGGGTTTGCGCTAAGGCCATGCCCTTCCCACTCTGCCCCTAGAGTGGAACATGACGGGGTCCTAGAGCTGGTCGGGTCCTGCCAGGTGTAGGATCCTTCTGATGGGCGGTCTTTGCCCTGGAGCTCTGCACCAGCCTGGTAGCCCACCCCCCCCCCGCCCCCACATCCTTTCTCCCTTCTCTCTGCTCCCTGGAGTCGAAGCCACATCCTGCCTTAAAGTCATCCCCAGCTATACCTGTTCCCGCCCCCCTTTATCCTTCATAGGCTTGTCCTCTAATATATCTCTCCTTTGAGGGGCAGGACCGGTGCAATGATATTGGGGAGGAAACTTAGTGGAAAGAAGAAACACTCCATTTTATTTCAAATTTGGGCTTTCTTTTATTTTCTTTTTCTATCGTCTCCTATTTCTCTGAGGATAGAAGCAACGGGGTTGGCAAAAGGCTATGCTGATGATAATGAAATTGATGAAAGAATCGCAGTCGAGTGTGAAATTTCTTCCTGAGCTCACAGGTATTTTTGACTTGAGACTGGTAACTCCCTAGGGCACGTCCATGTTCAGCTCTCGGCTTCAAGTTCTGTTCATTTGTGCCCAAAGGCATGGAGTAGCCATCTCCTTGAGGCACGTGGACAGCATTCGGGTGGGGCACCTGGGAGCTGTATGACAGCTGAGTGTGGCCACTCCAGAGTGGCTCCAGCCACACTGACAGAGCCTGGTGATGGCGGCCACTAGCAGCTCCTGGAGACCCCAGGAGGCGGGGCCTCCTCATTGTAGTTTCAGTCAAAGTCCATAGGAGGGTGTCGATCAACTCGCCTTAGTCATGTGCCCACAGCTTTGTCCAAGAGACCCCTGTGTGGATGGAGCTACCTCGCAAAGAAGTGAGGAAAGTGTTTCCAGAAGGAGAGAAAGGAATAGCTAACCCTCTATTCTACCTGCGACAGGCAACAGGGGAAAGGTCAGGCCTTCCGATAGGAGATCTGAAAGCGCACAGGTTTAGAAGGTAGCTGTCCGAAGTTCAGGTAAGCCTCAGGAATGGGAAGCCCTGGGGGCGGGAGCAGGAGCTAATAGAAAATATTAATAGCGAGCAGTACTGAATGCTGTACCAGCTGGGATGCTTTCACTCACAAATAACAAAAAATCTAACTCAACAAGTTGAAACAACCGAAGGCCGAAGGTGGAGTGGCTCCGAGTGGCTCAGGTCAGCACCTGGGTGATATCTTCAGCACCCAGGTCTGTGTCTGGTCTCAGCCCCCCGGGGGGGGGGGGGCATCATACTCACACCGTGGCGGCGGCAGCTCAGTGTCACCATCAGCATAACCACATCCGGGGCACAGAGCATGGTGTTCACTACACGTATTATTGGTGTGTGACCATCACCACCATCTGTCTGCAGGACTCTTTTCCATCTGAAAAAATGGAAACTTTGTCCCCATTAAACACGAACTTTCCATTACCTCCATTCCCCTGCCCCTGGCACCCATCATTCTACTTTCTCGATGATTTTGACTACCCTACTTATTCGTATAAGTGGAATCATACAGCATCCATCTTTTCGTTGCACCTAATTTTTGTATGACCCATGAGTTAAGAATGATTTTTACATTTGTAAATTGTTTTATTTTATTTAATTTTAAGTAGGCTTCAGGGTGTGGAGCCCGGTGTGGGACTTGGACTTACAACCCTGAGCCGAGATCTTGAGTCAAATGCTTAATGGACTGGGCCACCCAGGCATGCCTCCAATGGTTATATTTTAAATGGTTATGTACGTGTCTACATAATATCTTCAGTTTTGCCTCTTGGCTTGAGAAACCTAAAATATTTCCTATCTACCCCTCACAGAAGAGCTTACTAATCCCTGAGCTAGATCAATGGTTTGCAACCTATTCTCTGGTGCCAACTGATCTCTGGTAGAGAAGGAAAGGGGAGGGACGGGGGTTAGGGCTCTAGGGTCCCCTTCCAAGGTCCCACCCCAGACCCCAGCTTTGCCCAGAGGCGTTTATCCAGTTTGCACAATGGCTGTCCATGTCAGCCTTCACTGGGAGACGATGGTCCCAGACGAAACTTTGGAAAACATCTGCACTGGATGTTTCCTTCAGTTCCTCACGGATCTGACATAGAAAAGTCCTCCCTTTCTAGCTAATTCAACTCAGAGGATTAGAGTCAAAGTTCAATTGAAGATAATTTAGTGATTTGATGTTAAAAAAAAGCAGAAGTAATATATAAAATGAAGAAAATGTTAACTTTGTAAATAAGAAAAAATATCTTTTTAGAGTGAAGGGGATCAGGATATGCCATCCCCAAAATGTGCCACTTTGGCAAAAGAGTTGTTTTGAGCTAAAGGCATCTGAGTCCCTGAAATCCCTTATCTGCCTAAAAGCAGAAGCTCCCCAAAGAACTCAATTGTCATAAATCCCCTCCCAGGAAGCAACTCCTATCTTCTCTTCTTAGAGAGAGCGGCCACCACATCCAGGTAGACATTGTCACAAAACTATCAGGTCTCTCTCCTAATCTCCTAAGGGCCCCTTTACCTTTAAAAAAGTCATTTGTGTTGTCTTATGTGCCCTTTCTCAAGATCTTTGTTCCCCCCAGAAGTGCCCCACTGCCCCTCCTCATTCCCTATTAAGATGTTATTGCAGGGGAGGAAAATATCTTTTTCCTCTACCCTTCTAAATTCTTTTTTTTTATTATTAAAGATTTTATTTATTTATTTGACAGAGACAGCCAGCGAGAGAGGGAACACAAGCAGGGGGAGTGGGAGAGGAAGAAGCAGCTCCCAGCAGAGGAGCCTGATGTGGGGCTCGATCCCATAACGCCGGGGATCACGCCCTGAGCCGAAGGCAGACGCTCGCTTAACGACTGTGCCACCGAGGCGCCCCCCTACCCTTCTAAATTCTTAACTGGAGCCCCCATAAAGAAAGACAGATTAACAAGAGAAAAGCACACAGATTTATTTAATATAAGTTTTATGTGACATGGGACACTTTATAAGGAAATGAGGACTCAAAGAAATGGTTAAACCTGAGCATTTCTAGGTTTGATGAAGAGTGGACAGTCATGGAAAAACTTCTGGTGACAGCACCAAAAAGGGTATGAGCTAAGTGTAGTCACCTGGGGGTGACAGTGAAGCCTATTTACTGAGATTCTTCTTGGGTGTCTCGGAGATGAGGATGTTGTTTTCCTCCCCATAGAGGAGTACCTCCCACAGGAGGGTTTTATGACCTGCTTCGGGAAGTCAGAAGTCTTCCTGCACATGCCATTTCTCAAGTTCCTTCAACTTAAAATATTCAATATTTCAAGGTGCCATATTTTGGGGTAGCATGTCCTGAATCCTATCAGTATATAAACTTAAATTTTACCTCTCATTTGGGAATTCACTTCCTTCTGGGATGCCCCTATGCATGTAATATTAATAAATTCATATGCCCTCTCCCCTGTATATCTGTCCAGTATTAGTTTAATTCACACACCCTCATTCCCTGAATTTAAGAGCGTAGAGGAAAAGCTTTCTGTCTCCTACAAAAGCAAAGTATATGTTAAAATATCTTCCTGGGAGGAATTTTGAAAAATTCATTACAATAGAAAGCATATTTTGAGGAAGATCCTGAGAATTGCAAACTGTCTTTAAAGAGCTAGACCTTGGGCTAAAGTTTTGGTGTAGACACACCCATGGACCCCACTCCCATGGCTGGAGGCTCCGACTCCGTGCAGTGCTCTGGGAAGGGCTGGCAGAGTTCACCAAAGTGGCATTAGGGTTGTCAAAGTTATTAATCTCTTCCCTGCTAAGAAGTGAAAAAAACTTCACTTTTAAAAAGAAAATGGATTTTCAGATTCCAAGCATGTTTTTTTTTCCCCTTAAGGGTGAAACTTGCCCTCTGAGTCTCTTTCATTTTATTTATCCATTTACTTCCCTGACATTTCTGACTCCCGTAGTCAGTTCGCAAAGCTCACCACCATTCATATTCAACTTATCTCGATAATAGTCTCATTTACAATTGAGGAACGCACCAAGCCAGCGATCACTGGGCCTTCTTCCTTTTGACTTCTGTCTGCAATCCAACCCGTTTGTGAGTTGCCAGGTAACAGCAGCAGGGAAGGGGCTCCTCCAACCGTAAAACTCAGGCATTCAAACACTTGAATGGCCGCAGTTACTCTTATCAGAGTGGCAGCATTGTCCCAGAAGCTCCTCACAATAAACTTCTGTACCAAATTAATTAAAGAGAGACTTGATAATTCCATTCCAAGGCATTCCAATGAAAGCAATTTTAGATACATAATGCATAATTTGTTTTTCCACTTAACTTCCAAATGAAACATTCAGGATATTTAGTACCATTCACATTAATCAGCGGAACCATCAGATCCTCAGGCAGAAGAGACAGACCTTGCCAGGAGGGTGGGGAAGGTCTGTGTGGAGTGTGCTGGTCCTTAGACTATTTAAATTAAGGAGGAAGAAGCTAGGGGGCTGCTTGCTCTCTTTCTTGAAAAAAGAGCACTTTTGAAAAAGACTACATACCAGTCACTTGCTAAAATGGTAAGGAAGACTTCATGCAGGACTATTGTAACAGGAGTCAATGCTATTGCAAGAGGGGAGAGAGACTGAGCTCAACTCTGATACAGCAGAGGAAGCTGGGGATTTACAGCCAAGGAGCAGAACAACCGCAGGAGTGGATGGAAAAATCACCAAGTGGAGACATCAAGGGATAGGGGACTCTTGTTAAACTGGCCTGACGCTATTCTTGCTAATGACAGTCCAAGGACTAAGTGTTGTCAAGAGTGGAGATGGGGAACTCGGGTAATCAGATATCAAGGGTTGGGACTCACCAGGATTCTTGCTAAAAGTAGGCTCACCAAGGAAGGACACGGAAGCCAAGGTCGAGGCCTACTTGAGAAGAGGGCCCAAAGGAGCCTAACTAGAATTCTGTCAAGGAGCTTCTTGGTCACTGCTGTTCATCGGATTTGTGGTAGAATACCAGAAAGTAGGCTTATGAGGAAATTGGCAGGCAAATATTAGGACCGGGAAGAATTTTTAGCAAAAGTGGTTACATGTGAGAAGAAGGGAATTTGTGACTACCCCAGAGGCCTCACCTCCTGGGCGGTGGCGTTTTGCACTTCCTGCGGCCACATGGGTTGGTGTGGCCATGCCTCCAGACACCTGTGATCTCACCTCTCAATGAATCCGGGCTTGGAGCTTCCAGTCAGTTGCCGACGACATTGTCTGTCAGAAGCTGGGCCTCCAGTTGTTTTGCTCCTCATGGGGAGGCTGGCTGAGCTGCCACGGGTCCCTGTGGCACCAGAAGGCTTATAGAGAGCCAGGGAAAAGCAGAGGTCCGACCCCAGTGCCCTTACACTAGCATTTCACAGCAGTGTTCCCCCTTGTCTGGCCCTGTGCTACCCCTTTGGTTTTGCAAGTCTTCTATGTCCCGTTTCTGTGCTTTATTCAACTAGCTAGTTCTTTCTTCCTGAGTCTAGTTTATTCAGTCGGTCTTTGCTGGCTTAGTACAGATCGCTAGTCCTTTGGTGCAGTCAAATGCTCTACCACTGAGCTATACCCCCTGCCAGTACTTTTGTGAATGTGTCTCTAAAGCCCAGAAACTCTGGAAATCCGATGTGTTCCCTCTGAGAAGCTCACAAATGCCCTTACGCCCTATTCCCACGATGCCCTCATCAATAAGGCACAGGAAGGGCATTAAATGATGAATAGGCCCTGCTGAAATTAAATTCTGCTGGGGAGAGATGCTCCAGGGGACAGGTCACCTAGAGTCAGGCAGAAGGCAAGTGAACGTCGCATCTTTAACCCAGCCCTCAGACCCTGGAACTGAGAGCTATGCGGTCAGTGACCCTGCTGTCATGGGAGGCTGTTGTGATGTATTATTAATATGTTAAGGATCAGACTAGAAACCCACACTGGACGTCAGCCCTATTGGCTTCTTGCCACCATCTGTGTTGCCTCCAGCAGCTCAAGGAGAAGCTCTGGGCTCCCCAAATCCACCAGTGGGGACCCAGGCACCATTTGGAGGAACATCTAACAGCTCTGACCTTTTATCTTCCAGGATGTTGTGCCTTTAGCTGGCCTGTCTGGTTCCGACCCGGGGCCTAGCATTGACCTTCAGGAAGATATGGGCCAGGCTGCAAAGGTGGTCCTAGCTCCTAGTCCCTGTGGATCACTGTTTCTCCCCCTGGGCCTGGGTTCCTCGGGGTCTGCAGGGTACCCATAAAGTCACGTGGTGTTTATCCATAGTTCTCTAAACCTCTAGCTTGGATTTCTCCTGATAAAGATGAAATCTCCTTTCTGTTTGGGAATTTCATTATTCCACACTCTAGTCTTCCTCCCTACGCCCCCTCCCCGAAAGCTTTCAGAGAGTGGAAGGAAGCTCTCCCTTAAAGAAACTGTGGGATGGCTCCAGCTCAAGTTTGTGGGTGGCCTTAGCAGTGTTTCCAGCAGTGTTGACTTGGTGCCACTGAAGGTCTTGCGTGCCTGGGGGAGGGGCAGGGTGATGTTGGCAGGACATGGTGTAGGCTGAGAAGGCCGGAGGGGGAACAGCCTCGTTGCTCATCCTGGCCTACGCACTGTCTCATTGTGCAGACTTTAATTACCAAATCTTTCAACTGATTCTACAAAAGGCTTTGACTCACTCCACTTTGCTGCCTTCTAATTTCCTTGTAAGAGTGCTGGCTGAATGTTTCAGTCATTCATGAAACTGGCTTCTGACGAGGCTCCTCTCACGTTCTCTGGCCTGAATACTTGGCATGTACGCTCCCTCCAGCTACCATCTTCTTCACCAACCTTTGTAAGATCAGCATGTTTCATGGAGGTGATCAAAGGGGCATCTTTTACTCTGTTCCTCTGTCTTCCAACTTCTCCGCCATGACGGAAAAATGGAATTCCCTACTGGGGAGCACATCCATATTCCCTGTGCAATAATATCAAACTTTCCCTATTAGCAAGTGATTCATGCTCGCTGTTGCAAATGTAGCACAAAGATATGAAGGGTCACAAAATTAAATTGTACCCAGATGGCTACAGTATAAACCAACTCTGGGTGTCTCCACACAAGGGCGTGTGTGTGGCATGTCTGTGGTCGTGCTTCAGTCCAGAGTAAGACACAGGTGAGGAAGAGGATTGAAGTTGGTGATGCTTGGGGAAGTTGTCCTCAGAAAATATTCTCACTTAGCAGTGACTTCAAAGCTAAAGAAGAAGCAGAATTCAAGGTTCTGAGATGCTAATTTCTTTTCAAACTAGGGTAAATGTTCAAACACTGTTTGGTAACAACACCTGTAGCTGGGACCCAGAGGGCAGCCTAAGTGGTGTACCTGCTGAAAATTGAGAAATGAGCGGGTATGTTTGGAATGTCTGGTGGGGCTTCATTTTCACAAAGAATGGAGGTGCCTTATGGGAAGGAACCTATCCTAAGGGAGAGAGAAGACAAGCATTCAAATTGGGTCTAAGGACAATGGGTTAGGGAGGAAGGAGAGGGAGATTTTTTTTTTTTTTGTAACAGTTTTATTGGGACATAATTCATATACTTTACAATTCGCCCATTTATTTTTTAAAAAGATTTATTTATTTATTTATTTATTTATTTATTTTAGAGAGAACAGGAGTTCAGGGGGAGGGGCAGAGAGAGAAAATTTCAAGCAGACTCTGCGCTGAGCGCGGAGCCCAACTTGGGGCTCAATCCCAGGACCCTGAGATCATGGCCTGAATTAAAATCAAGAGTTGAAGGGACTGAGCCACCCAGGGGCCCCCACAATTCACTCATGTAAAGCCACGATTCAATGGTTTTTAGTATATTCACAGAGTTGTATAGCCATCACCACAGTGAAATTTAGAAAATTTTCATCACCCCAAAAAGAAACCTTGTACCCTTTGGCCATCAATTCCTCTAGCCCTAGCAAATGCCCCTCCACCTTCTGTTTCTAGGGATCTGCCTATTCTAGGCATCTCATATAAATGCAATCAAGCAATAGGTGACATTTTATGTCTCGTGTCTTTCATTTTCATAATATTTTCAAGGTTTACCCATGGTTTAGTGTATATCAGCTCTTCATTCCTCTGTTATGGCTGTATAATATTTCGTTGCATGAGTATAGCACAATTTGCTTATCCACTCGTCAGTTGATTGGATCATCAATTTGAGTTCTTTCTACTTTTTTGTTATTATGAATAAGCTGCTATAAACATCCATGTACAAATTTTTGTGTGGACGTATGTTTTCATTTCTCTTGGTATATATTTAGGTGTGTAACTGCAGGATCATATGGTAACCAGGAAAAATAATTTTGAGTACAGCGTGATATGTGCATCTCAGATTGTTCTCTGATGCTCCAATCTTAGATTCATTCATGCTGAATCCTAGAAAGAGGACTGTCAGCTAAGAGGAAACAGAAGGTCATAGCATTGCAGTCTCTGCAAGTCATGGGGAGCACAGGTGCCCCGAGCTGTGGGCTTGTTTCACAGGGGGAGGTTACTGACCAGGGGTGACTGGGACTGAAGTGTGTCTGAGGACCTCCAGCACCAGGAGGAAATGTGAGCAGAAGGCACACAGTAGTGGGTTACATGGTGTGTCAGGCCAGTTTACCTCAGAGAGGCCATCAGGAAGCCCTAGGAGGCTAGCAGTAAGTGGGGAGGAAATGGAAATGCCCAGAAGTGGCTCCAGGGACTGCCCAGACCCATATGTGAAACCTCCCCTTGGGGTTTCCCAAGTGCAGGGGAGGGATGTGTGTAGAGAGAAGTTCTCCATAGAGAAGTAGAGAGTTTGTAGGTTCCATGAGTACAGTCCTGTGACAGAACTCTGTGTCTGTGCGTGTGTGGAGGGGGTGGTTCTCACAGGGAGGGCAGCTTCTAGGCCCAGGGTGTGCAGCCTAGACAAGGCACAGGCGACTGCAGTGCCTCTGGCATGCCTAGAAGAAACACGAGAATGGAAGGGCCATGAGGTCCAGGACAGTGGCTGTCTCTGTGCTCATCTTCATTATCGTAGTCCGTCGCCTCACCTCCATGTTTTGATGATGTATAAGTTCCCAAAGCCTTGACGTTTCTCCAGGATTCAGGAGAATCCTCAGAACTAAGCAGAATTTCTCATCAGTTTTACAGGAAAGTAGCTAGGGATAGAACATATCGATTGATAGAAAGTGAGAAGATGTGACATTTCTCACACTCTTGAGTTATGAACGAGACTCCCATTGGCTACTGATCCAAAGTGATGTATTCCAGGGGATAATAAATAGATCCACTCTGTTGGAGTAGAGACTTCATGTAGGGAAAAAAGGGGTTGAGGATGTGAAAGTAAATCAGAGACTGATAGTAAAGGGTTTTGGATACCATGAAAGAATCTGGATTTTATTCTGTAGCCGTGGACAGGCATTTGAGCCTCGTCTTGAGTACGACGCAGACAGAAGCCTATTCCTCTATACAGGAGTTAGTAGCTTGCCAGAGCTCCTGTGTTCTCAGTAAGGAGGTTCAGGACAGTGACAGGAACATTTATTTTGAAATTTAAGGTTATAGCCAAATAAGAACATGAAAAATGCTCAGCGTCATTAGCCATTAGGGAAATGCATATCACATAACCACGATGTGTTGCTATTTTCCACTTACTAGAATGACGATAATAAAAAAGACAAATAACAAATGTCAGCGAGGATGTGGAGAAATTGGAATGCTCCTACGTCGCTGGTGGGATGTGACATGTTGCAGCTGATTTGGCAAAGATTGGTGGTTCCTCAAAAAGTGAAACACACAGTTACCACATGACTCAGCAATTTTGTTCCTAGATGACCCCCTAAGAGAAATGGAAACATCTGGTCACCCAGGAACTTGTATATGAGCTATTTCTAGAAGCACTATTCGTAGTAGCTAAAACTTAGAAGCAACCTAAATGTCCATCAACTGACGAGTGGATAAACAAGATGAGGTCTATCCATACAATGGAGTATTATTCGTCTACAAAAATGAATGAAGTACTGGGGCGCCCGGGTGGCTCACTCGGTTAAGCGTCTGCCTTCAGCTAAGGTCATGATCCCAGGGTCCTGGGATCAAGCCCCACATCCCTGCTGAGCAGGGAGCCTGGTTCTCCCTCTCCCCCTGCCTGCCACTCCCGCTGCTTGTGCTTTCTGCCTCTCCCTCTCTCTCTCTTTCTCTCTCTATCAAATAAATACATTTTTTAAAAATCTTTAAAAAAAAACGAACGAAGTACTGATTCATTCTACAACATAGATGAGCCTGATATCATTATGCTAGATGAGAGAAGCTGGCACAAAGCCCGTATATTGTTTGATGCCATTTATATGAAATGTCCAGAATAGACAAATATAGAGATAGAAAGTAGATCTGTGGATGGCAGGAGCTGAGGGGAGGGTGGAATTGGTACTAACTGTTAATGAGTTCTCTTTGGGGTGATGGAAATGTTCTAGAATTAGATTGTGGTGATGGTTGCACCATCTTGTGAAAGTACTGAAACGTACTGAATAATACACCTTAGAAAACTTTAGAACAGTGTTATGGTCAGCAGGGACCTCACAACCCCTCCTTTCAGAATATGTGATAGAAAAACCAAATGTCCAGGTTCATCTGGGACTGAGGAGGTTCTTGAGATGTGGGACTGTCACTACTGAGACTAGGAAGGCCCAGTCAAACCAAGATGACTTGTGTGTGCTGAGGCTGTGTTCAGGAATGACAATGAAGGTAGGCCAAGTTCACATTTAACAGAGCACTTTCTCATTCACAATGCATTTGGCCCTATTACCTTGTGAAGTAGTTACAGCAGGTTTTCCTTATTTCCTGTTACAGACAAGGAACTGAGGCTAATGGGCTTAGACATTTGCTTAAGATTGTAGGGAAAATAAATGACAGGACTGGAAGTCCAGTCTGATCCTTGACTCAAGTCCAGGCCCTTTCCTACACACGGGTAATCATTTGTACGTAAAGGTGATACCAGTAAACGTGTGGCTCACTCACCCCGTAAATGCTGGCCTCTCAATTCAATGGTGCTCCCTGCTCTCTTCTTCCCACGCCCAGAAGCTCCATCCTGTGGGACCTGTCTAGACAGTGATGGCATTCAGCATCATTGCCAAGGTCATCTTTCCTGTTCCTCTGAAATCTCTGGGTGCAGGAACTGTGTCTTAGTCATCTCTGCTCTTGACTCATATTACCTTTCCTGATACGTAGTTGGTACTCAATAACCCTCTGCTAAAGGAAGACTGGCTTCTGTTCCAAAGAATAAACAGGAATGAATCTTAGATAAGAAAAACTACTGCTACTCATCTCTGTTACCCAACTACTGTTACCGTCTCTTAAGGCTGAATTATTCTCCCTTTAGGCCCTTCCTTAAGCCTCATTTTCTGAATTGTTTGGTGGTGGAGCTGGCGCAATCTGTCTGTTGCTTTTCGACGTGTTTGTAAGCACACTCCAAAGGTCAAGCCAAGCCAAGATTTCTGCAGAGATTTTGCATGGTGTGGCCTTTGTCTAAGCTGGCCACCTAGGACAAAGTGCAGTTGGGCCCAAAGTGAGTGGATAAGGAGACTTATTCTTGCATTGTAGAGATTCCATGGCTATCATGACAAAGGGCTTCATGTGTACAGGACCACGCACTCAAGTAAGGTCTCATGGGAAGATCTATGAAGTAGGAGGCACAAGCATGCCATCCTGGTCCGCCTTTTGGGAAGTTATGTAAATGTCCTGGGCCTCAGAGGGTTGCGTTGCCTTTCAGATGGGCATAATTACAATCTCCCTACTTCCTGCGTAGGCTTTCTGTGCATTTCATATTAGATCATTGATTGATGGTTTCTCAACTGAGTTCCATGGAGGTTTAAGATTATACAGAGGTTCCTCAGGAAGAGAGATGCTGCTTCAATCTGTTTATTTACTTTCTACATTGTGATGCTGTGGGCATTATTCCTCATAATTATTTGCCGCACCTTCCTGGAGAAGATTGTATTTCCTTGCCTTGAAGATGCCAAGCTTGGACATGAGATTTCCTCCGGCCAGTGAAAACGCATGCCATTTTTACTATTATAAATAATACTATTATAAATAATAGTAAAAATGGCATGCGTTATTTCCGGGCAGAAGCTGCAAGAGCCAGGGTTTGGGCTCTATATTTTTATCTATACTCTCTTTTTCCTCTATTGTGAGACAAGCAATGTTCCAGACAGAGGCTGCTCCATCAGCCTTGGTCATGACATAAAGAGGACACGAGGAAGAGCTTCAGCTGACCCGTGAAGGGCATGATGCATGAATGGGAAATAAACCTTTGTAGTTGTAAACCTTTGTAGTTGTAAGCCCCACAAGTGTCAGGGTTGTTTGTTACTGCAGCATAACTGTGCCCATCCTGACTGATACAGGTGCCAAGTAAAATAATCACATGAAAAATTAATTTTTTTGCTGAAAAAATGTTAGAACATCACTATACTAAATGACGGCTGAGTATAAACTCTTTGATAAGAGAGACTTTGTCTTACTGTCCTATTGTTCTTTGTTTACTCCAGGGCTAGCCTGGTACCTGATACAGTGAAGGGTTATAGTGGGTATTTGGTAAATATTTGTTAAACGAATTAAGTGAAAGCAGTTCTGAAAAAATAAATAGTATCTCCTGGGGACAATGTTGTTGTTATCATTGTCGGCATCAGCTATACCTGTTCTTTCATTTGTAAGTCTTGCAAAATGTATCAATCAAAATCATTATAACATGCCCCAAAGTACCATAATTGTTATTATTTTCTTTGCCTAATAGGAAATTTTGTATTCTATATCAAACATTTCAATGTTGAAAGTTCAAATGAAAAATAAAAGGAGGCGAGCAGATCGGGTCTCATGGTATCGGTTCCCCATGGTACTACCTTGACTCAGAACCAGTTATGGTCTGGTTACCTGCATTGGGCCATAGTAGCCAGGAAGGGGCAGACACAGAACCTGAACTTGTCATTAGGGTAAGTGGGAGCTAGGGAGACAGCCCAGCTGCAAAGACTGGTGTAAAGCTGGCATACAAGACGGTCCTGCCAGCAAACATCAAAGGCAATGCAGTAGTACAGTTCCTGCAGTAAGGATTATGGAGTCGTGGGAAGGATGTGCCAGAAGGAAGCAGGCATCTGGGCAGGCAGACAATTGCCTCAGGAAGCCAAGGGAGGCGATACTGGAAAGTCCAGGCAGACATAAAATATTACAAAATTCTGTCATCAGTCTTGTCCATATAATGGATTGAAGTTTCAGGGGTGGTGGGGAGGGCTAGTGTGTTGCTTCCAAAAGTAAGACAGGATTCCAGATCCAGGAAGACAGAGTGGAAGGGTACAAGGCAGGGCTCAGGGCATAAGGTTCCCGAACTGAGCCAAAGGTAAGAGTTGAGAGCTAGACTAAGAAGGGTGCCTTGATGTCAAATCCTAGAGTAGGGAAGTAGAAGACTGAGACCTCGGTGGGGCTTAGCTGGCCCAGGGACCCTAACTATGGAGGCAGGTAGGCAGAAACCATAGACCAGGAAGAGCCTAACACAGATCAGCCATTGCAGTACAGGGACTGGAGCTGTTAGTCTTTGTCAACCAACAATGCAGCTAATGCAGGACAATGGATCGAACTTCCCCCCAAAGGAACCTTGTGAATGTGGTTTTGAGAAATGTGCTATAAGCACACAGAGACACACGCACATAGATACACACAGAACAATCCAGAATATTAACCTTACATTTGTTTTGCTTGTACCCGTTGCCTGATGAGGGTCAATGGTAACCCATAAGTGTATGGGATACCAAATGAAAGTTCCCTTAGCCCTCAAGATAGTCAGTTCTCTTACGCTTTATTAAGTAGTGACTCTCTTTACCTGAATTATTCTTTTTTCTTCTTTTAAAAAATGGTTTGGATGGTTCAAAAGAGTAGTAAGCTTCTATTCAACCCTGACCTGTACCCATTAAGGGAGAGAATTGAGAGGGAAAAATGAGAGGCCCTTGCTGCCTGGGTTGTACTTCTCGTTGACTGTTACCCACATTTTATCCTTCTATCACGTCGTTGTTCACAAAGTCATTCAAAATGCCCTGTTTCCAGCCTTTGGCATCAACCTGCAATTAGAATGTTACCCTTGACCTTCATCATAACATGCACTCCTCATTAGTGCCATTTTTCTCTGGTACAGTCATTATTGAACACTAATTACTTCTACCACAAAGTTCTGCTTTGCCTAGTCAGATCGCGTCACAGAAATGATACATGACTCTTCCCCCATAATTTAAAAAGTATACATGAAAAATTAGCATTTAGTTTGGGGCTCTAGGAATCCCCAGAACTTCAAAATCTTGCGGCTGATGCTTATATTTCTTGAAGGTAGATAGGCTCTCTCCCTTTTAGTGCTGAGTCATCAAACTTGTACCTATAGACTGCTTCCAAGCTGCTGAACTGTTTTGTTGGCAGGCCATGAAAAACTGAGAATTTCAGCTCCTTCTGGGGAAAAAATAATTTGGCCACGGTCAGCTGGACCTGAGTGCTGGCAGCCCCTTTCTGACACATATGGGTTCTCTGTAGTCGCTACCTCTCCCTGTCAACAGCCACAGCATTTGATTATGCTCTTCCAGTCCTGCAGGAAGTTCATTTTGTGAGCTTACAAAATAAGCACTTAGCCAGAACTGCTTGATGAATGGTGGGCAAATCATTCTGTCATTTTAAAAATCCCATTTGAAAAAATCAGAAGTAGGGTGACTGTCACTGCCTTTTGCCCTTCTCACCTCTCTTCTGGTTTTTCTGGGTTGTCTGGATCCTTCTTCCCTTGATCGGTAAATCCCCATCTTTATTTGTTGGCTCTCGATTTTCTCTCTGGATTTTCATACCAAGATAGCTCATGCTTTCTTGGGTCCACCAATTGACTCTTGGCTGATGACTCTCAAATCTCTCTCTAGCTCACCTTTTCTCTCAAGGTCCCGTTCCAGGATTAAGCTCAGAAGTTTTACTGCATGCAAGGCAGCTCTGAATCAAATGCTGGGGCAGTAGGGGGCCCTGGGGCAAACACTGAATGTCCTTGAGCTGACACACCCGTGCAATGGGCTCAACATAATTTCTACCAGTGGTTGAGAGTATTAACGATACTTTGTAGGAGCGCCAGGCAATTGTCTCCTAAGCCCAAGGCCACTGGATAACAATACCCTGTTCTTTCCACACTCACATACTGTCTCAATCCCAGAAGGCCTTGTCTTCCAAAGTGACTCTTTAGGTTGAGTTGTCAGTGTTGTCTTTCTTTCAACTGCCAGGGATGAGGCCCTCCAGGGAGTCAGGGATGAATGAGCAGGCAGGCCACCCTGAAAAATGGGACAAGGCAGAATTTGCTGACAAGACAGTTTGCTCAGGGGGCTTTGCGGGACTGCAAGTGCCAAGAATGGCAAACTTGCCCGGTGGCGCCCTGCAATCCTGCCACATTAAATGGGAGCCATTTCTTTCCATCATTAGCAGCAAAGTAAGCAAATGAATGCTCTGGAGCTTCCTTATTAACAGTTATGACCGGCAGATAAACAAAGGCAGGGGAGCGAAAAGTGTCAATGGCGACCCTGAGGCTTCTTCCACCGGCTTTCACGTTGCTTCCAAAAGCACAGTTTTCCCCTTAATAATGCCTTATGAACACTTTTGGAGAAGTTCATTTCAATTTTTTGATATACTCTCATTTGATTTTCAAAATTTAAAAAATTTTCTTGGAGTTTCACAGAAGTAGGAGAGGGTCAATGTGGGAAGGAAGAGAAAGAAAAGGAAGATTTGATACAATTCTGGCATTGGGCTTGGTGTGTTGCATTCAGTATTTCGTTTTCCTTGACTTGAGCTTATCTTTTTTTATTTTTTTTTTAAGATTATTTATTTATTTATTTGACAGAGACAGAGAGAGCACGAGCACAAGCAGGGGGAGAGGCAGAGGGAGAAGCAGACTCCCCACTGAGCAGGGAGCCCGATGTGGGGCTCAGTCCCAGGCCCCTGGGATCATGACCCAAGCTGAAGGCAGACACTTGAGCGACTGAGCCCCGCAGGCACCCCTACTTGGGCTTATCTTTATAAGATCCTAGGTTGCATTTGATTGTAGAAGTATAAAGTTGTAAAGTTTTGTATCTTAGCTGATCTAATCTTTTGCTTCTACAGATGAGAGAGAAGTCATATGACTGGTCAATGATTAGAAACAGGACAAGTGGCAGGTCTTGCTCTCCTCACATCAGTCTCCCTGTTCATGTGACCCAGGAACATTTAGCTCAGGGAACATTGGTGAAGACAAGTGTGCAAAAGATGAAAACTCTCCTTCCTGTGCAAAGAAAGAAAATTCTATCTTCTTTGCATGTGAGCCAGTATATATGTTCTGAGCCTGGTGAAATACACAGGTATTAAAACCTGTACTGAAATTTGTGCTGATTTTTTTTCTGATAAAAAAAGATACATAAAAAAGATACATACGTGGAAACTATGCCATTTCTTTTGCTTATTGGACATTGTCTTGTCTGTGCTAGGTGGATGGAACTGAGACAGCCATTCGCGGCCGTTAGGGATGCCGAGCCAGCGTTCTGAGATGGCAGCAGAGAAGGATGGAAAGATTCCAGGTTTCAGAGATGAATATGAAGAGGGACGTTAACCATTCTGGGAAGTGAGATGCTTCCAGATTTCTTTTTATGTGAGGTATTAATTTTTCCTTATTTTTAAAGGCAATGCAGTCAGAGTTTTATGTTCTGCCAGTAGAAGCACGCTAAGGAGACTCTTTGAGCCTCTGACCTGTCGTCTGCTAAAGGGACATATGAAAGCATATTAGAGCTGGCTCATACCAGCCATTTGTTGTCATCTCTTCCCTACTCTACATTCAATGACATCACAGTGTTCATTTCTGTGACATCATGCTGGTGGCTTGAAATAAGTCATGTTGGAATATTTATAGCATAGAAATTGGCAAAAGCTACAAATCAGGGATTTTTTTGTTTTGTTTTGTTTTGAGAGTTGCCTTACCAGCACCCACTGGTAAAAATAACATCATGCAGAGTCATTAAAACTATTAGAAATAATATGTCTAAAGCTTCTATTAACGTGCTTGCTACAGGTAATAGGATTTCACATATGGTGGCTATTTTTGTTATGCGCATGGTATAATTAACCCAGGTGAACAAAAAAGTTACAGTACAAATGCATGTGATTTCCCAGCATAGACAGGTGTGTGATAGGTGTTAGAACTGTATTCTAAAGGTTTGAAACAAAATTAGTCCAGTTCTTTGATGGGTTAGCTTTTTGTTATCCAGAATACTCTACTTCCACTGGGACTAGCACGGAAGAGTTCTAGTGTCAGATTTAGTCTCAGGGTGCAGTGAGCAAGCTAGCCAAATAACCTGTCTGAAAGAGGGGCTGGGTGTCAGAATATCACTGGTGTCAGTGCTGGACAAGAGTCATGGTTTTGCCTATCAGAGAAGAGGGGAAGTGGTTTCTGAAATGCAGTAGGTAGATATTTTATTTTGAGTTTCCTGGAAAACTCTCTTTGGTGGATATTTGTATGAGGAATAAGACCTATGGGAGCTAGAAGGAGCCCAACTGGGCAGAGGAAGCAGCTGAATTATGGTGCCATGACCTCCAACACTCAGCTGAGCCCACAGAGGGGTCTGAAGCTAGGGGAATCCTTTAGAGCTTTTCCCAAATGAGACCAGTACCGATCGTTGGATGTGAACTGTCCCTGGGGAAGTGGCGTTGCCATGCCTTTGCCTTGGGCTGAGACGAACCCCAGAGAGGATGCAGCTGTGACCCATCCATCTGCAGTCATGTTCTTGGCAGCTGGGGAAATGAGGGCCTTGGTTCTGAAGGAGACGCGGGTCGCGCATCACAGCATCCACTACAGTGGGATGGATGGAGGTAGACTTTCCAATAATGTTTCTCTCTTTGATCCCTTCTGCATGTCAGCCTAGGCCTCAGCCATCAGCCAGTCCCTCATTTTCATTTGCGAGGTCCAAAATTTAAGAGCACAGAACCCAGCTACAATCTCACCTCTCCTCATGCCTTCTGTAATACCCATCCAGACTGTTTATTTTCCTTGCAATAAGTATCAGTCAAAAGATCTTGGTTGCAAACAATAGAAACCAACCATGGATGACTTAGGCATTAAAGGAATTTATGGGAAGGATGGCTGGTAGCTCGTAGGAGAAAAGCCAAAGGAGGGAGGACAGCAGAAATAATACTGATGGGAAATTGTGCAATTATACACCCGGCTGATCCTCAACCCACCTGCCCAGGGTACACACACTGCTTACGAACACAGCTCCCACTGCGGCCTCTCCTGCAGCATTCAATCCAGTTAGCGCTCCTGTTATATATGGCTGCCACTGCGCATGTAACGCAATGGTATCTTTTTATGTATCTGCCATTCATCCGAGATGAATCCTTCTATGAGACCTCACCTGTCTGAGCGGAGGCCACGTGCCCACACCCTTCGTGCCAGGGCTTGGGAAGGAAGGTGATCTGTCTGTTATGACTGGCTGTTCCCTGCCCATCACCAAGATTCACACTGTGGGGGAATCCAAGGACTAGGAAGGAGGTTCATGTGCTGAGTCAGAACGCAACCTGATAAACATCCACAACCCAATGCGTCTGTAGCAAGTGAATCGTATTCTTGCTCTGTTGGCAGGCGTTTCCTGTGGGTGGTAGTCTAGGCGGTCTCTAGGTCTTTTTACTCACATGCCTCTGTGGATGGTGAGTGCCTAGTCTAAAACGCACACCCGTTTCTCTCAAAGAAGAGCAAACTTTCTTTCCCTCCACTAAGGTATGTTAGAGAATAACGTGATCTCAGAGTCCCAGGATGGAGCCCCAAGTCAGGCTCCCAGCTCAACGGGGAGTCTGCTTCTCCCTCTACCTCTGTGTTCCTCTCTCCCTCTGTGCTCTCTCAAGGAAAATAAATAAAATCTTTGGGGTGCCTGGTTGGCTCAGTCTGTTGGGTGTCTGCTTTTAGCTCAGATCATGATCCCATGTCCTCTGCCGCTCTCCCTGCTTATTCTCTTTGTCTCTCTCTCAAATAAATGAAGGAGTAAATAAATAAATAAAATCTAAAAAAATAGAATATATGTGAAAGATTGCTTCGTTCCAAGAAACAGATTTTTCAAGCCAACCGAGGGTGAAGGGGCTTAGTGCTAGGAAACAATGCTACTATAAGCAAGAAAAAGGGTGGCTCCCTCCATGGTTTCTTGTTTTCCAGAGTGCATTCATTTTTCTGGCTCACATGGTCTTTGTTACTTGACATTCCTACTTCTCCCTTATCTTGGCTCATTCCCTCCTTCAGAAATCCGGTTCAGATTCTGAAGGAACTAATCTCATTGATTTGGCTCCTTATTATTCCTCCAATGGACAGGGCCTCATGGATCTTTGGCCAGGCCAAGGAATGAGTCTGGTGCCCACCCAGTTTATTCAATGACCACTCATCCATGCAGACAAAAATCACTACAACTCCTTTCCTAAACACCTCAATTATATTGGGATGTCGGGTGTGGCAGATACCAAATCTGACATGCTTCAAGCTTCTCTAAGCGTGACCTGAGTCCCCACCCAGTTCTTAGGAAGTCATTCTCACTTTTTAGGAAACAAAAGAACTATTAGTTAATAAGTGTTATGGTTTTGTGCCTGCTATTACGTATTATATACCTTATTGAATTCTTACATCATTGCTCTGAAGTAGGTATTACTCCTATTTTATATATGATATTATGATATATGGCATATGTATCATATTATATATGATATTAGTCCATATTTATATATGATGAAGTCGAGGATGACAGTGGTTATGAACCCAGGATAAGACGGTAGAGCTGGATATCAAATCCAGAGTCGTCTTGCTCCAAACCTTTTGATTTTCCCTTACCCGAGAATACCTCTGTTGGCACGTTCATGATAGTGCCAAGACTTTCCTGTGTTAGTTATCAACGGCTTTTTGAAGAAAATTTCCAATTAGGGACTTTTCGACTAGGGAACAGTTGAAAAGTAAAGTAGAATATGGTAAGAAGGAAGATGAAGCATTGGAGAGAGAGGTGTTCGCAGCTGAGCTGAGGCTCTTTATAGAAAAGCAGTCCTCTTTGACCGTTGGCCCTTCAGTGGCCACAAAACAGCCGCATCCTCAAGCAGTGGGGGGTCGCTCCTGAGTGATGAAGAGGAACTAACTTTACACGGCCCAAG
The DNA here is from genome assembly GCF_017311325.1 of Ursus maritimus. Taxonomy (NCBI): domain Eukaryota; kingdom Metazoa; phylum Chordata; class Mammalia; order Carnivora; family Ursidae; genus Ursus; species Ursus maritimus. Next base: position 93,704,715 of record NW_024423343.1, on the reverse strand, counting down.
CTGGGCAGCCCCGTGAGTTCCTTGCTTTGTTTGCCCAAAACCATTTCACAGACAATTGTAGCGATCAGGATCCTTCAAACAAAACCTCCCAACATCTGTAAGATAAAAACTGAAGTCCTTCTGGAGGTAGATCTTAGAGTACTTTGTTGTAATGGTCTCGCAGAAAGAAAAGCTGTACCAGTCAGGAAAATTCAGTTAACTAATGTCTAGCCCTACGTCAGCCATGGGGATGATATTGTATAACCTAGAAAGTTATTGGAAAGGGAAATGGGTATACGTACTAATACACGAGCACCTAGCATCATCTGTAACGTTAATTCCTTTCCAGCTCTTTCTCCTTTAGCCTTTAATACCAACCGTAACTTTTAGTGTCTCTGAGAATCCTTCCTGGACTAAACGAGCCTGAAATAGATATAGATGATTCTTCTCTGCTTCCTCCCCCAGCTCTATCTGTTACAGTGGCTGTGCACTGTGGGCAGAGCTCACTGTTAAGTACTTACTAGGTTTTGGGTTCCGTCAGCAATCCATTCTTGCTAGAATACAGTGTTGGGATGTGGGGTGTCCCAGTTTCTATGGCTGCATAACGAACCACTCCAAAACTTAATGTCTTAAAACAACATATTTATTTCGATCATGAATATGAATTCAAATAGGGCTTAGCAGGGTCAGCTTATCTCTGCCGCACTTGGCATCAACTGGAGAAGCGTGAAGGCTGGGGGCTGTAATCATCTGGAGCGTCACGCACACAACCGGTGGTTGGGCTGGGATGACTCAAACCTTTGGGGAATTGAAGTCGCTGAGGCTCCTTGGACATCTCTCTACTTCTCTGAGGTCTCTCTGTGAGGTCTTTCCAGCGTGACAGCCTTGGGGCAACTGCATTTCTTCATGGTAACTCAGGGCTCCCAAGATGTGTATTCTAATGCGAATGAGCCAGGAGGAAGATATATCTTCTTGCTGACCAAGCTTGGAAGTCACATAGCATCACTATGCCATACTTTATTGGTCATAGCGATCACAAGTCCCTACTCAGGTGCAAGGAAAGAAAGCCTAGACCCCACCTCTCAGGGGGTAAAGTGGCAGTCATACCATAGGAAGCCACACCATAATAATAATGGTATGTGCATGTGTGTGTGAGTATACACATATATATACCATACATATCATATGTCATATATATATATATATATGAATGTTGGAGTGGCTGGTGGCTACCTTTGGAAAATAAAAGTTGTCACATATAGTACCTGTAAGGTTAGAAAGTTGGGTGAAGGCGGGTTGAAACAGGTCTTGAGTGTCATACTAGAGAGTCTGTCCTTTTACTCTTTTGAGGGCGATTCATTTACTGGTCACTGATTATCCTCCACGGTTGTATCTGTGGAGGTTCAGCACCCCCAGCCAGCCTGCAAGATTGGCAGGCAGAAGCAAGGGCGTCTCATGTATTAAAAAAAAAAAAAAAAATCTCCCTAACTTGCCAGGGCTTTGCATTTGATTGCTCCTCAGTACATGAAACACAAGTCCCTGTCTGCCTAGCCAAGCGACGATGGCAAATCAGACCAGACAGGACACGCTTCTTGCCTGTCTCCAGCTGGTACAAACCTACACGTTCTAACACACTTGAGCTGGTGATAACGAGGTGGGCCATGATGGGATATACTGGTGACAACACAGAGTACCAAACTGTCAGAGGACAACCAGATTGACTCTGGGCTTATTGCCCACCAGCTCAAAGAAGACGCCAACCCTATAGTGTCGATTCCTGCAGAACACGTAACACCTAGTGTTGATTCCATCTGCCAGGGAATGCTGGATCCAGACCAAACACAATTTTCATAGTCATGGATCCCAAGCCACTAGGTGCTTCCATTCAGAGCCTTGGTCTCTTCTTCTGAAGGGTCTCCATCCAGTCTGCTTGAAGGGTGAGAGATGAGGATATAATTCACTTTGATTGTGTTTTTCTGAGACAGAGATGGGGTAGAGCTGCTACTTGGGTTTTGGATTAATATCCTCTGTCCTCCATTCATTTTTACTTTCCCCTTTGCAACAGTGGGAAATTTGTTTATTGCTGTAAGACAGCTGTCGGAAGGAATCATGAGAGGGTTTGTTCTTCCTCATATTTGTCAAATTGTAGACATTCCCCAATGCAGAGAAGATGCTTGTAAGAACAGGGGAAGATATTATAAATAATAAAGTCTTTCCTTTTGGTCCCAACTTGAAATGGGTTGTGTTCACAAGTTGGGAACTCAGAACAAACAATATCCCAAGAATAACAGCGCTGGTTGGGCCCACAAATGCACATTTCATCCATAATGTAAGCTGAGGAAGGAAGGTAGACATCAAGCAGCAGACAGATTAGTTTAGCTAAAATGCTTGAGGCAGCGGCTGTAAGCTGGCCCTGCCTCCCACAGCTCTTTCCTTTCTGTACATTGGAATCCACCCAGCACTTTCCCCATGAGCCGCAAGGGCTAATGGCAGGACCAGTGAGGGTCTGACAGCTGGGAGCCCGGGGGTGGCCAGTGCTAAGTAGAGTCACTTGGAGGACAAGGGCTGTCTGCATTTTTGAAAATGAGGAACAGTGGCTTTGAGTAACTGACATCAGTTCAGGAAATTGGGTGTTTTTTCATTTGTTTGTTTGTTTTTTTAATGCCCGGAAAGGCTTTACAATGAAGCCTACACTTAGGTGGAAATGGCCGCCATGGTGCTGCCTATTCTGAAGCCCGTCAAGTAGGCCCGGTAACTCCACCAGCACACACGGGGGGCAGTGTGACGAGGCTCACACTTGGAATCCCTCTCAGAGTGGCCGTTTCACTCTGCACTTGGAAAAAACCTTGTAAGGCCACGTGTATGCGGATCTGTTTGCCACTTGCTTGCCGCCATGCTGCCGACCACACGAGGCTCCTATTTAGGGAAGACGAAGCTGGACAATCCGGGTCTCCGTTGTGCAGTAAGTTCTGTGTGTTGTGTGGTCTGTTTCAAAACAGGAAGTTCTGCTGGGTGAAAAACCAGGCTATTACCAAGATTCCCCACGTGTCACACGGGAGTCCCGATTTTCAGAGACTAGGAGTCTTGTCTCGGCTGTGGGGACAGACGCCATGTTTAAGTATTTGTAGCACTTTCGGCCACCACCAAGAAGCCGGCAGTTGCTGTCTTGGGACAGCTAACAATTTACACGCTCCTGGCTTGACTTGCAGATCCATCCCTTCGGAGAAGTGACTGTCTTCCTGCCTTATATTCTCTACCGTGCTTTCCAGGAAGGATCTGCTGAACTGGTTATCTGTTGATTTTGTTCGAGTGGAATTCAGTAAGATGTACTTGGCCCTCAAGTAATCCTAGCCCACACCATAATGAAACCCGGAGTGTTTAGAATGGGCCTCAGGACCTTGCTGGGCCCCAGGTGCCACAGTGTGAACAGCAACCACTAATGGACTGTGGACATGACATTAATGATAATTAACTCCTGCCTGGCACTTTCCCTGCACTTGGCATTGGTCTAAGTGCTTCCTATATTATGCCATTTGGTCTTACAAACAGCCCTTTCAGGTGAGTACTGTTATTTTTCCTCAAGCTGGCAGCTGACGAACCTGGGGCACAGAGGTAAGAAAAGTGTCCCAGGTCACGCAGCTAGGGAGTAGCAGATGCAAACCCAGGCAGTGAGGCCTTTACCCACTGCGCCACATTCTTCCTTTGACAAGAGCCAGTACATATATGGGCTCATATGCCAGCCTCTCTTTATGTAAACTCCTTCAATCCTCACGGCAAACCCAGGAGGTAAGCGCTATTGTTTGCATTTTACAGGTGAGGAAACTAAGGCATAAGGAAGCTGCATGGAGGGGCCCAGTTGCAAACCCAAGGGTTCTGGCTTCTGAGTCTCTTGATTTCATCACCATGCTATATAGCATTCTCAGAAGAGACCATGGAGGAATAGGATGTCAGTCCTGTATCAGTTTGCGTCGGTTACATAGCAAAAGCTGTTGGCTCATAGCCTACTTTATCAAAAGACATCACTGAAATCTTCATCAAGGTTGAAAATCACAATATCCCTGAACAATCACTGGGGCTGAGGACCTGCAAGGTTTCTGCCTAAGTGGGCTAGAAAAATAGTTCCACCCAAGAAAAGATAGTTTGTTCTTTGCTTGGAGGATTTTTAAATAAAAACATCAAGACCTGGAGGTATTTGTTTCTTCAGAAGGGTTTGGATATGGGAGAAGCACGGAAAACTGAGGCAGTGCTGTTTCCCTGTGCTCTGAGCATGCAATGTGCAGGGAATGCAGCTAGGAGCAGCCCAGGTGGTAGGTGTCTTCTAATCGGTGCTGGCCTGTAGTGACTGTGCAAAAACATAGGGCAAGGAGAAATGGGAATGACTACATAGGTACTTGTCTCCTCCTAGATGGCCCTGGGCTGAATAGCCACTCTTTCCCACCTCCTAGGGATGAAGAGCCTAACAGGTAATGGGAAGACTCCCTTACAGATAAGGAGCCCGTTCTAATGAGCTTAAAATACCTAAGTTAAAGGAAGAAAAAAGCTATGTGCTAAACTAAAACCGTAACTCATCAGCTTACCCAAACCAGGGGGACATTTTTTCTTTTCTTAATCACTTTTTCTCGTTGGGAAAAGAGAAGGAACGTGTTAGAAGTTGAGGGAAGGGAAGTAAAAAGTATCCCCCACACTGAGAAGGCCCTTTGAGACCTGAAAATGAAGCAGCTGATTCTCCATAGTTTACGCAAAGTTTTGTTTTATTCAGGGTAACTTACTGACAGGGAGGATTGGGTGGGCGACAATCAGGCAGCTAGGACACTATTCTCCACAAAGTCTGGACCTTAGTCCACAGATTTTATAGAGTGAAGGGACACACAGAAGGGCACTATAGTGAGATCAAAGGGCTTTCACGTTCCAGACTGACAGCTTCCCTTTAGTTAGATTTTGTGGTGCCATCTGCGCATGAGGAAGGGGAGACACTATGTTTCTTTAACAAATTTACAGAGGGCCGAAGTAAGGCTCCCTGCATTCTGGCCTTGGTTGGCATTTCTAATGTATGTATATTAATCTCCAAGGGGCTTGGAACACATAGCCCCCGGAGGACATGAACAAGATGGAGGGCCAAAGATAGCACCATATTGCCAGTACTCTCACAGAACCTAACACATAAAACGTTTTTAAAGGAGAGAACATTATTTTCCAGAAGTCTGGAGCCTCTTGGTGAGGGCTCACTTATGTATTGAGGTAGCACAGCATTCCTTAAGTTCCATGGGCAGGACCTCAACCCTCTGAATTTATGAAACTGGAAGCCTCCAAAATATACCTGTTTCATAAAGCCTCCATCAGCCTTGTTCTTGTGGTCCAGGAAGCTGGATCCTGTTTGCCAGATGGCATTCCAGGGATGAAGGAAGGAGGAAGTCTTCAGGTTACATGAAAATTGTTTCTCAGGGTCCAACTTGCCATTGCTCCTATATGCATCTAGATATTGAACACTGCAAGGAATGCAAGAAGTTCAGGCTGTAAACATACAGGCTGTAGACATTGACCAAGTCTGGGCAGGCTGGAGAGGAGGCACTTGATGGGTGATTTATAGACATGTACATAGGAATAATGACACTCAACTTCCAGGACTATTCTGAGCATTGAATAAGCATAGTGTCTGTTCACAGTAGGTGTTTAATCATGGAACTCGTTACTACTGTTTTCACTTGAGAGTGTTCTGGCTGCAGCACTGTCACCCTACTGAATGAAAAGCAAGGTTGACTGAACTTATCCAACTGGCTGTGTGGGTATTCTTCCTTTTTAAAAAAATTTAATTTTACAGTATTATGAAATATAGCACCCATAAAGTACATAAGACATAAATAACTGCATAATAAAAATCATAAAGCAAAGCATGATGTAATTACTATCATGTAATTCCCACCCAGGTTAAGAAATAGATATTGGGGCACCTGGCTGGCACAGTTGGTTAAATGTTTGACTCTTGGTTTCGGTCAGGTCATGATCTCAGGGTCATGAGATCTTGAGTCTTGAGTGGGGTTCCAGGCTCACTGTGGAGTCCTCCTGAGATTCTCTCTCTTCTTCTTCCTCTGCCCCTCCTGCTTGTGTGCTCTCTCCCTCTAAAATAAATGAATAAATCTTAAAAAAATGAAATAGATATTGTCAGCACTCAGAAGTTCTCACCTCCATTCCATATGTCCTTTCCAGGTCAAGCACCTACCCATTGCACGACAATATACAATATGTGTGTGTGTGTGTGTGTGTGTGTGATGGAAATGACATTTTTGCTTAATTGTTAATTGTTTTATTGTATGTATCCCCATATAACATATAACCCTCAATATTATTCTTTTGTCTATGTTTAAATGTTACATAAATGGACATATTTATACTTTTTGTCTTGCTTCTTTTATGCATCATTATAGTTGTTAGATTCAACTACATTATTTTTGAAGCAATGTTGTATCTAATTTCATGGCTATATAGTAGTAGCTCTTTTATATAAATATGCTGCATTTTGCTATCTATTTTTCTATAGATAGACATTTAGGTGTTTTTTAGGTTGAGGTAATGACTGACAATGTTGCTATACATATACTTGTATATGCATTTTGGTGACATGAGCTGTAGGGTATATACATAGGAGTGGAATTCCTGGGTCACGAGATATGTATATATGTAACTTTAGTAGGCCCTGCCAAACTTTTTTCCTAAGTGGTTGCACCAACTGACTCTCCCACGTGCAATGTACAAGTCACCATTACTTCACAGCTTCATGGACAGATGGTACTGGTCATCTTTGAATGTTAGTCAATCTGGTAGGTGTGCAGTTGTATTTAATTGTGGTTTTAGTGTGCATTTCCCTGACTAGTAAAGAGGTTGGATAGCTATTCATTGTTTATTGTCCATCTGGATTCCTCTTTGCGAAGTGCCTGTTTATCTCTTTGGCTCATTTTTTATATTGGGTTGTCTGTCTTCTTTCTTAATGGATTTTATCCTAATGGATACTCAATTGTCTCAAATAGCATTTATTGAGTGGTGTCCTAGAACTCATGAGAGCTGATTGTTAAAATTTCAGGACTTTGTGAGAAGATTTCTAATGTTTGGGTAGCCTGAAATAAGCCAGGCTGGAGTGTTTGCACCATGGGTATTGACGAATGCTACAAATTAGGGCATTCCCTCACCTTCTGTCCTCAGAGAGTCATCAACTACTACACCAATGGAAAAGACCATCTCTTCTGCACTGAGTTTCATCTCTGTCATAAATCCTGTCCATTTGCATGTAGACTTATTTCTATGCTATGTCCTCTGTATCATGCTTTTCTTTGTCAATCCCCATGTCAAAACCATACTGCCTTATAAACTATAGCTTTATAATAAGTCTTGATATCTGGTAGAGCAAGTCCTCTCACCTCCTAAGAGTATCTTGCTCATTCTTGGCTCTTAACATTTAAAATTTTAGAATCAGCTTACCAAGTTTTTAAAGAAAAATCTGTTGAAATCTGTCATTTACCTTGGGCTACAGTGTTTCTTGCCTTGCAGAGCTTTATTTTTATGAAATAAAGTTTATCAACCTTTTTCTTCATAGATTCTGGGATTTATGTCAAAAGATTAAAATCCAATTTAGTTTTTAAAATTCTCTAGTGCTTTATTCTATCATTTAATGATATCCTTAATGATTAAAATCCAAAGACTTTAATCTTTGATCCACCTGGAATTTCTTTTCTTTTTTTTTTTTTAAAGATTTTATTTATTTATTTGACAGAGATAGAGACAGCCAGCGAGAGAGGGAACACAAGCAGGGGGAGTGGGAGAGGAAGAAGCAGGCTCATAGCGAAGGAGCCTGATGTGGGGCTCGATCCCATAACACCGGGATCACGCCCTGAGCCGAAGGCAGACGCTTAACCGCTGTGCCACCCAGGCGCCCCTGGAATTTCTATTATAATAAAGTGTGGAGGTAGGTATCCAACTTTCTTTCTTTCTTTTTTCAAGATGGCTAACCTATTATCCCAGTAACAGTTATTGAAAAATCCATCTTCCCCTATTGATTTTAAATGCCACCACTATCATAAACAGAATTCCTGTATTTGTTTTTTTTTCTTGGACTGTCTCTTTGGTTTCATTATCTGTTTATAGTATCACTGTTCCATGGAAATACCATGTCAGCCACAGATGCAAGCCAAATATAATTTAAAATATCCTAGTAGTCACATTAAAAAAATAAAAAAGGATAAATTATTTTTAGTAATATATTTTATTTAATCCCCTATAGCCATTGTATCACTTCAACATGAAATCAACATATAGAAACAAATTTACATTCTTTTTCTCATATAAAGTCTTCAATAGGTGGTGTGTATTTTATGCTTACAACACATCTCAGTTGGGACTAGCCATATTTCAAGTATAATTATCGATGTGTGGTTAGTGGTTACCATATTAGAGAGCTGAAGTCAATATTTTTGTTAAGCTCTTTGGCTAACTGAGTCCTGCTTGTAAGGGCTGGCCCTTGGTTCAGTGAGGCGTCTTCACTCATGCAAGAAGCAACCTCGGCATCTTCTCGCTCTGTGTGACTTTGGGATTTGTTTGGCTTACTGATATGTAGTATTCTTGTGTTTAATACTCTTTACATATTTTGAGATTTTGGTTTAGGTTTTCTCTCTGACCAACAATTGTTTCAGAGATTTTTTAAAAATTTTGAGATGGTAGAGTTTTGGAGTTTTCTCTCTCAGTTTTCTGGTTCTATTATTACTTCTTAGTTACATTGCATTATAAATAAAGTTGTCTATGCTATACTTTTTGAAAACTACTGAAGTTTTCTTTGTAGCTTAGAATAGTCACTGTGATTATACCATTAACCTTTGTAAACAAGGTGTTACTTTTTAGAGTATAAATTGCTTAAATTGAGTAAATGTTAACGATTTGAGCATCTGAAATAATTTAAATTTATAAAAATACAATATATATGTATGTGTGTGCGTGTGTGTGTGTGTTTACTTTGGGTGCCAGTGTAATATTTCATTTTAAAAATGAGATTTAGGACCAAAAAAACATGTGAAAGCCACTAGCCTACATGACCTCAAAGGTCACCTAGAATGTGTGAAATGTGAGTATAAATTTCTGAAGACCCTAGAGTGACCTGAGGAGAGATGATATCAAAGGGTACCTAAAGTATTCTTTGTCTCACTTTCCATTCCTTTTTTTTTTTTTTCTCTCTACAATATGCTAATAAAAAATGTCTAGATTACACAGACCCAGGCCAGGTGTTAAATCAGTCTGTTACCACCAAGTGAGAGCACATGAACAGTTTTTAACCGGTCTTAGGAAAAGCAAAGGTGAAATGAAAATTTAATTCTCCTGGACCTTGGTTCAAAATGCATGTTTCCATCTGCATTGTAAGGAACAAATTTTAATCAGCTTGATTCTCACTGTTTGGCCATGCATTTGTAATCTTTGTTCACACTTTAGAAACGAAAATTTTGATGAAAGAAATTGGACAAATAATGGAAATCTTGTCTGAGCAGAACAAATTGCAATTATCAAATATGTTGCAGGATGGTTGGCATGCTGCTGCTGGGGAGAGAAGAAAAAACAATTCCTTTCCCTAACATGCCCCTGTCCAGCCTGGCACAGCCCTGTGCTGCACACACAGAGAGCACTTCAGAGTGGAAAGGGCTTTGGTGCCAGGTACACCTGAGTTCGAATCCTGCCTCTGACCCTTTCTGGCAGGTCACTTAAGTCCCCTGATCCTCAATCATTTCATCTGCAAACAGGATAATGATATCCTCCTTCTAGCCTCAGGAGGATTTGAAGAAACGAATTATGTGAAAACGCCTGGCATGTTATAGGGGCTCAGGGAATAACCAAAGGAAGGGTCAAAGGATCTGTGGCTGGGCTGAATGCTTGTGGGCTTCCCAGCTTGTTTTCTATTGAGAAGAACAAAGTGGGCACGGTTGGGGATGAGTATATACGGGGCTGCTGCTGGTGGGAAGGTTCTTCCTAGAACTCCTCAGTCTCTCTGGGATAGCACACCACCAGCACCTTTTGCAAAGCAGTCCATTCAGGACTCTTATGTGCAGCTATGAAAGCCCCTGTGTATTCTGTGGGACAACTTTAAGGCCATGGAGGTCATTTAGCTAAGCACAGAGCACTAATAAGGAAATGAGTTATGAGTTTCCCAGCCAGCAAGTAGGTCAAACAGCACACATGGAGGGGTGGTTTGGCAAAACATACTATAGAGGGAGCTGTGGAGAGGTGTCAGAGAAGAAGAGAGAGGTCTTGGCTTTGGAGTTTGTAATTTAATACAGAGAGCACAAATAGACAAAATAACTAGAGCCAGGTATGATGTTCATTATAAAGATCCAGTGGCCATATAGCCACGCCCCCCCTTTTTTCCTAAACAGTGTCAACATCAAATATTCCCCGAGGTCCTCAAACCATGTGTCCAGGCTTGGGTTCAGAAAATACAATCCCTGTATCTCAATGCATATCATTGAGGACTCATTTCTATGACTCCAATGTGCTCCCAGAATTCCCTCCCTGTTAGGAGTGTGGACTCAGGGTCTGATAGATGTGGGCTAATTTTCAGGTTCCTCGCTGACTCTTTTATGGTCCTGGGGAAGTACCTACCCTCTGGACACCCCAGTCTCTTCATCTTTAGAACAATCACATAACAGGGTCGTTGCTGTGATATTTTAAGGGCGGTTTTTAGCACAGGGCCTCAGCTAGACCCTTAGGTTGGACAGATAAAGGGGATCTATTTTCTTCCTTCAAGGTGGTGGTTTTCCACCTGGGGCGATTTTGTTCCCCCAAAGGACATTTGGGATGCCCGGAGGAATTTCTGGCCATCACTGTTGGGGGTGGGGGGCTTGTAGGTGCTAACCACTCCACAGTGGACAGCCTTCTCCTGCTCCACCTGCATTATCTATGGTTTTGGAATTAGAAGCTGAAATGGGCCCATTAGAGGTTTTCACCTCTCCGAAGAGGGGGAAAAATGTCCTGATCCATAATGCCATTTTTACGCTGTGTCCCTGTTGGGATGGCAGTTCCCTGCGAAAGGACGCATCTCCCATCAGGGGCAACCTGGAGGAATGTGACGTCCTTATCCATACACTTGTCCCCAGTTAAAGACTCCCGCGTCCGCCGTGGGGAGAAGGGCCTGCGCCAAGGAGCGCAACCGAGAGGAGAGAGCCGCGCTCCTCCCCTCCGTCCCCAGCAAAGCGGGGCAGGGCCGTCTGTAGAACAAGGAAGGCTTTGGAGAAAGGCAGGGCTTTTATGGGGCTGCTACCAGGTTGCTTGGGGGCTGACTCACTGAGGCAGCACACAGCCCAGCGGTGCACTGGGAATACTCCGATTATCGGAAGGCAGGGCACCAAGGAGGCGAGCGCTTGCTCGCTCCCGCAGGGCGGCGGGGCCAACCGGCTGGCCGTGAGACTGGCACCCAGGTCCAGCCGCCCCCATGCTGACAGTGGCACAGAGTTTGAGGGCACAGCAGAGCAGGGGAGGGCAAGTTCGTCTTTCCCAGCCTCGGCCCTGGAGTGCATGCGAGTCGGGAAGCGCACTCCAGCTTCCCCCGGGCCGCGCCACCCCGGAATGCGATTGGGGACAGGCGGTCACCGCCGGCTTGGCCGTGGCCGCGTGGGCGGCGGGGGAGGTGGGGCCACCTGTTGCCCGGTGCTCCGCCGCCCAGATCTGATTTCGGGACCGTGCCTGCGTGCTGAGTCAAAGCCCGCGGCTGGACTGGGTCTGCCGCGGGGGCCGCCGAGCCCAGGTTAATGATTAATCTCTGACCGTCGGCCCCTGGCAGCTCTGGAGAGGGCGCTTCGGGAGAGTGGGTAGGGGCCGGCAGGCGGCAGGCAGCCGGGAGGGGGGTCGAGGGCTGCCCGGCAGGGAGCGCTGGGGACAAGGAGGAGAAGGACCGGGGCTAGGAGGGTGGGGGGGCTGCAGGAGTCACTCCCTGCGCGGGGAGATTAGAACCTCCTTCCTCCACTCTCTCCCCGCCTCACTCCTACACACACACCCCAAACTCCACCCCCAGGCGCCTCCCAGGCCCCTGCTAGGTTGGGCTACTCCAGGAAGTTTCCATGAAAGCACCAGAAATACTAAGTTACTTTTTCCAGGTGACGGCGAGCCAGAACGTCCCGGGCCCACCTTGGTGAGTTGCAGCCCCGAACTCTGGGCTCTGCTGGGAGGAGGTCGGGAAGTTGAAAAGTTCTTGGGACCTGGTGGCGTGGCTTTCATCCTCATGGCTTCCCACCGGGCACCCAGCAGTGAGTGCTCCTCTGTCATCGATCACACCCATGTCCCCGAGTTCGAGGTGGCCACCTGGATCAAAATCACCCTCATCCTGGTGTACCTGGCCATCTTCGTGGTGGGCATTCTGGGGAACAGCGTCACCATTCGGGTCACCCAGGTGCTGCAGAAGAAAGGCTACTTGCAGAAGGAGGTGACGGATCACATGGTGAGCCTGGCTTGCTCGGACATCTTGGTCTTCCTCATTGGCATGCCCATGGAGTTCTACAGCATCATCTGGAACCCCCTGACCACGCCCAACTATGCCCTGTCCTGTAAGATTCACACCTTCCTCTTCGAGGCCTGCAGCTACGCCACGCTGCTGCATGTGCTGACGCTCAGCTTTGAGCGCTATGTCGCCATCTGCCACCCCTTCAGGTATAAGGCCGTGTCGGGGCCCTGCCAGGTGAAGCTGCTGATCGGCTTTGTCTGGGTCACCTCGGCCCTGGTGGCGCTGCCTTTGCTTTTTGCCATGGGAGTTGAGTACCCCCTGGTGAACGTGCCCAACCACCGGGGGCTCTCCTGCAACCGCTCCCAAACGCGCCACCACGAGCGGCCCGAGACCTCCAACATGTCCATCTGTACCAACCTCTCCAGCCGCTGGACCGTGTTCCAGTCCAGCGTCTTCAGCGCCTTGATCCTCTACCTCCTGGTCCTGGTCTCCGTGGCCTTCATGTGCTGGAACATGATGCAGGTGCTCCTGAGGAGCGGCCAGGGCACGCCGGCCGGGAAGGGACGGCAGCCGCAGCTGAAGAAGTCGGAGAGCGCGGAGAGCAGGACAGCCCGGAGGCAGACCATTATCTTCCTGAGTGAGTCCCGGGTGGAGGGCCGCCTCGGGCTGGCTTCCCCTCCCCCACCCCGCCGCCGCTCCCCCTCCCCCACGGCGCCACCAACCGCGCGCCTCCTAACCACAGTCTTGCCTTAAAGGTGTACACTTTCTTTGCCGAGACCGAGGAGCGTTGATCTGACCCCCCGAATGTTGCTTTCCTGTGCTTTGGGAGCCTGGGTTACAGTGAAAAGAGCACTAGAGCGGGAGTCAGCGTCTGGGTGCGTTCCGGAACAGCGCTGTGACTCTGGCAAGTTCCAAAATATCTTGAGTAAAACGGAGTTCAATATACTGAGAAATGTGAGGGTCGGATTAGGCGGCCGAGGGGGGGGGGAGGTGAAAGCCCTCTGAGAAGGACCAAGTTCTGTGGAGATCAAAGGGAACATTCTTCTCCAGCCCATCTTTACCCTCGAGAACCTTCCTCAGGCAATTCGATTTTGCTCCCATTTTCTCCTCCTTGGGAGAAGCAAGGCTGTCAGGGACACGCACACCCCAGGCTGCATACCCCCCCCCCCCCAGCAGTGACCTACCCGCGTCTTAAGAACCCGGAGCTCTCAGACACGCAGTGCTCAGGGTAGAGCTCGAGTTTCTGCTGCCGTGGCTCTGCTCCGTGTTGGAACCGGAAGCAGGGCAGGGACCGCCGGCCTGTTTGATCCCGACAATCTGGTGTCCCAGACTCCTGGGACTTGATGGATCATCCAACATGCTCAGTTCCCTGCGGAGAAAGCTGTTTGTTTGCCAGACTCTCCTGGTGCAAATATTGAAAGTCGGGTCTTTCTGTGTGTCCGGGAGGAAGGAGCCCACAGGCCACAAGGCCCTTTCCAGTGTGGCATCAGGAAAAGGAAGAAATCATGGTGCTGTTTGTTTTGGTGTGGGAAACCTGAGTAACAGCTTTCAGGGCCAGGGGGTTGACATGAAGAAAAATTTGAAGGCGCTTGAAGAGGGGTGGAAAGAACCCGGTCTTGTCCCAGCTCTGCCCCTGGCTTCTGCTGTGAGCGCACCGCTGACCTGACCTTTTGGGGCCTGTGTGAAATGAGAGGGTTTGCAATTTCTGGATGCCTACTCGGCATTGGGGCTGTGCTCGGTGGTTAATACTTCCATTTCATAGAAGAGGAATTTGAGGCTTAGAGAAGAGAAGATCTAGTTCAATAAGTACAGCTCCCGCACTCTGACCTTGCTTCTCAGGGCCAGGAGATGAGAGGCTCCCGGTGGCTCTTGTTGAAGGGAGGATGAAACAAAACAGGACTGACAAGGAAGGTGCTACCTAGATTGGGTGGGTGGTGTTGCTGCCTCCTCGGGCCAGCTTTTGTGGAAGTTGGCGTAGGGAGTCTAGCAGGTGTCGACATCCGGGGGACTTGGGAAGGGTCCCCAACCCAACTCTCTCTCTCTCACCCACCTCCTGCTGCCCAGGGTAGTCCAGGAAGGAGTGGATAGGAGATTGGGTTAAACATCCATTGAAAGGCCAGGTCTCTCCTCCCCCATATACGCTTAGGCACATCTTAAACTTTGAGCAGTAATTTATACTTTAGTGTGAATGATTCCCTCCTCCCTCCCCCTGCCTTTTTTTTTGAGCACAGTGTACTCTCTCCCCCTCTAATTTAGGAATTAAGGTCTCATTTGACCAAGGAAAAATAATTGATTTATCTTTGTTCTCTGTTGGACCAATCTCTGTAGGTTTATTATTATTATTATTTCTCTGAATTCTGGTGTTTTTTTTTTTTTAATTTCCCCCAGTGGGTATTGTTCCAAGTTGCAGTCAGTCTTCATTTTGTAGCATCAAATTGGAATGCCACAGACTTTTACTTAGAGATGAATAGGACCTTGGGGATCCTCTCATCCAGTTAGCAATTGCCTGGAATGAGTTTGTTCTCCCTGCTGCTCTCGTTCTTTCCTTCTAGTTCTCTCCTTCTTTCTTATAACAACTGTATATTAATCGCCCACTGCTTTCCCAGGCATGAAGATTGTTGACTGGCAATCAGGTGCTCAATGTGCGATAATGTCTTAGGGGAATTTACCATTTGTATTTTAGCTCATTTCCTCTGCAGTGAGTTTTCAAAGCAGTTCTTGCAAATGTCCCCCTCTCCCAGTGAATTTCAAAGAGCTTTTTAAAATAGGAACTTCACTAATTAACTCAAGTTAGGAAATAAATTAATGGAGTGAAAAGGAAGAAATCATGGCCTGCCTCCATCAGATTAATACAATGCAATTTACTTGGTGGGTTTCATAAAACTTGGGCTTGGGGGCATTTTTAACCCAGAACAACTGAATATATAAGTTGTTTACAAATCGCTGAATTTAGTATAGTGATTTAGCTGTCTTTTTAGCATTTCAGTTAACAGATGTATCAAATTAAAACAAATATTTGCTCCTTTCAAACATATTTTGGATTTAATGTGAAATGTAAATGACGACATAGCACAAGATGTCTTTGGAGCTCTTGAGGCAATAAAAAAACAATTAAGGATTTCCCCCCCTCATTGTTAAAAATGCTAACTTCTGCACAACAGAAGCAAAATTCATAAATCTACTCAAGATGAGGGAGTCTATGTAGAAAACATTAATTTTCCTTTCTGCGTCTTTTACTATCGTGCGTCAGTCTGGTGGAGGTGCTGGGCTGGGTGGATCATGGAAACAAATTGGGAAATCAGGGAGAGAAAGAGAGGCGGGGACGCCTCCTGGCTCTCAAGCAGTTTGCAGGAAAAACAATAATAATGTGAAAGTGCACATTCTGGGAAACGTGAGTGTGTCTTGCCTCTTGTCAGCTCAGTAAGAAACTGGTACCAGGTTTGTTTCCTTTTGCAAGGTTACGGCTAATACGGTCATGGTAATACTTGCCTGATGCCAGAGGTTGTTGGTCCGGAGAAGAGGAACCACTGCATTTGGCTCTTTATTCCTTGGATGTTAAGGATATGCAACATAAACCTTTCCTTCCAAAGGTTTACCCGGACCTTCCATTTTATCTTTCTGACCCTCACTTGGAGTTATTCACGCCGCATGTGACATCGGGGTCCTCGGACTCCCATGTTTGTGTCTGTCGCACACCTGGCCTGCTGTCAAATGTCACCCACTCAAAGTGGGACATCAGAGAAGCTTAAAAGAAGTGTAGTTTTAATTAGTAACTTTCAGGAGCATAAGGTGGTTGGGACTAGGTTACAATTACCTCCTAGAGATCTATAGGCAGTGATTGGCTTTCCACTGTAATCGTGAAAAGAAAAAGTTTTACAGATAATTGTGAAATTACAAAATTCAAGAAACATCATACAAGATTCAGAACTCTGTAATAATTACACCCCTTTGCATTCTGATTTGCTCTCCTGAGTCAGGGAAGGGGGAGTTGAATGTAGGGCAGGAATTGCAGTGTCAACGTGGGTGGCTTATAGGAGAATATCTTGAATATGGACATCATCCATCGTGTGTATCTGGGTGGAAAAAAGATTGAAGAGTTGCTGCTATAATGGCCTGCTCTAAAAAGAAGGTTGATGTGTATTTAGATATGTGTGGGGTGGCCAGGGAGAAGCAGAGAGAGCGAGCTGAGAATTGCGTCCTCTGGGTTTCAGACCCCAGCTTTTGAGGTCCAGTCATGTCTCCTGGGTATACAAGTCAGAGAGAGGGGGTGGGGAGGGGCAGCTGAGATGGTGACAGTGGGTTCTCTTTATCTGAGGACAGTTAGTACCTAAAAAGAACTGTTAAAGTTAGCTCCTTAGAATTGAGTCCCAGATTTCATGTGGAAAGAGGTTTGATTGGGACTTCATCGTGAAAAACAAAAGGGCAAATCATGAAAAGAAATTTGCCTTCTATTTTATGAAACATAGCTTATAATTATATGTTAATTCTCATCATTTTTCCAGAATGACACAAGTGCGGCTTTTTTTGAGGGCATAATTTTTCTGACAAAATTACGTGATCGCCTTTGTGTTTGATTTTCTCAGCAAGATGGTAAAGAGGGTTTTCTCCCAAGGGCTTCTCTGAATTCTTTGCTATTTAAATCACCCTCACTGAAGTGCCTCTCCTGGCATCATTCTTGTCAATTTTCCATTCTTTCAGGATTAACTGGTCTAATTTGGCCAGACCTTCCTTTGTCAGTGGCTTCCCTTGTGATTCATGTGTTTCTCCAGCTCCCTGGTCTCTGACTTCATGAAATTTTGCCCCTTGTGTGCAGACCATAGCCCCAAAATATAAGTAATTGAAAAATCAGTCCCTATACCCTAGTGTATATCAACTGATTACATGAAAATGGAGGCCTTACAAAGCTTCTAAGGTGCCAAACGAATTTTAAATACAGTTGACCCTTGAACAGCACGGGTTTCAGTAACGTGGATCCCTTCCATGTGAATTTTTTTTTCAGTAAATACAGTACAGTCCCGTAAGTGTATTTTTTCTTCCTTATGATTTTTCTGAATAGTGTTTCCTTTTCTCTAGCTTGCTTTATTGTAAGAATACAGTATATAATCCGTATAACATATAAAATGTGAGTTAATCATCTGGTTGTTCTTGGTAAGTCTTCTGGTCCAAAGTAGGTTATTCGTAGTTCAGTTTTGGGGGAATCAAAAGTTGAATGCAGATTTCTGAGTGTGTAAGGGTTGGCGTGCCTAACCTCTATGCTGTTCAGGGGTCAATTGTAGTTGCTTTTTCTTGACTAGTTTAAAAACTGGTCCTACAAGCATGTTTATGTCATTAAATTTCTTATCAAATGCTATTTCTTTACTGCCAGTGCAGTCTTGCAAGGAAATATCACCAAAATTAACTTAGTGACTTTTTAAATGTAAGATATTATTTTGACTCAAATGTTTGGATATTGCGGGGAAAACGTTTTGCCTCAAGTATTCAGGTTACCACCTCTATTCTGGAAAAGAATTTATTGGTGTAGATGTAGCTGTAATAAATAGTATTTCATATGTATTTTTCTTTTTTTTTTTTTTAAAGATTTTATTTATTTATTCGACAGAGATAGAGACAGCCAGCGAGAGAGGGAACACAAGCAGGGGGAGTGGGAGAGGAAGAAGCAGGCTCATAGCTGAGGAGCCTGATGTGAGGCTCGATCCCATAACGCCGGGATCACACCCTGAGCCGAAGGCAGATGTTTAACCGCTGTGCCACCCAGGCGCCCCTCATATGTATTTTTCTATTTGTGAAATCTGTCATAAATTCAAGTGTCCTGTGATCAGCCTGGCAGACAAATATAATAATGCTGCTTTATTTTTATAATCAGGCTGTCTCAAAGATTTCATTTCTCCGTTGGAGAGATGCATAGTTCCCGTGGAAGGGAATATTGGAATCCCAGTCCCCATTCATTAGCTTGCCTGTTCATCTGTCTTAGTTGCGTGCCTCATGGGGGCTGCCAAAGTGTAATAAGGCACCAGAAGCCTCAGTTGAGCAAAGTATTCAGCTTATTAATGCTAAAACCACTCAGAATAAAATCATTTGTGAGTGGAGACAGCACAGAGGAAAAATATTGAATTAGGAGTCAAGCATCCCCATCCTGCCTCACAAGACAAGGTCCCCTGATCTGCCACTTGGACGATGCTGTCATCTCTCGCTGCCTTTCCCTTCTGTCCACCTCTCCTGCCGTTCTGCAACCCTGGGACACCTCTACTCCTTGCCTTCTTAGTACTGGAAGGAAGACTGGTCATCACTGCTGCTGGCAGGTCTTGTAAACAGATGAGTGTATGGCCTCACCTGGGCCCTCTCTCTGGTGAGCACCTTTCTCTGCAAGCACCTTTGAAGAGCTTGAGCTTCTGGAATGCCTTTCCTACTTTGTTTCCAGCAAGTGTGCTCTCCAGGTAAGAGACCTTGACTTGATGTGTCCTCACTGGAGGAATAGCCTCATCGGCTCCTGCCCTTGTCCAAGCTGTCCTTCTTCATGCCACAGCCACTGGGATCTAACTGATGCCCTCAACCCCGGCCCCATCAAATCCCAACCTCCGAGTGGCTTCCCATGGCTCTTAGTCAAGGACCAACATCCTTAACGTAAGGCCCCTCGTGGTCAGCTGCTTCTCCAACTTGATTGAAGGCAGTTCTCCCCTAATTTTAGTCAGCATGGCTGTCATGACAAAACACCACAGACTGAGCAGCTTGAACAGTAGGTAGTTACTGTTTTTACTGTTCTGGAAGCTTCGAAATCTGAAATCAAGGTGCTGGTAAGGTTG
Source organism: Ursus maritimus (assembly GCF_017311325.1). Taxonomy (NCBI): domain Eukaryota; kingdom Metazoa; phylum Chordata; class Mammalia; order Carnivora; family Ursidae; genus Ursus; species Ursus maritimus. The sequence goes on along the minus strand of NW_024423343.1, from coordinate 93,685,476 downwards.
GTTTCTGGTGAGACTTCTCTGGTTTGCAAATAGCTGCCTTCTCACTGAGTCCTCGCTTCGCTTTTCCTCTGTGTGTATGCATGGAGAGAGACAGAGACAGAGACAGAGACAGAGACACCTCTAGTATCTCTTCTTATAGAGACACAGGTCCTGTTGGATTAGGCCCCACCCTGATGACCTCATTTAACTTAATTACCTCCCTGAAGGTCCCATTTCCATATACAATCACAGTGGGGATTAGGGCTTCAACATGTGTATTTTGAGGGGACAAGATTCAGTCCACAACACCCCTTAATTGCTCCACCCCACTGAGCCCCCTTCAGTTCCTCCAACGGCTCAGGGTCAGGCTCCCTCCTACTACCCAGCCGTGGTACATACTGGTTCTCCTGGCTGAAATACTTTTCTGTCTTACTCCGTGCTCTACCTGCCCTCTCACCTGGCCCCTTCATTGAGTTAACAACTTCAGATCTGCCCCCTGGAAGCCTGGCCCATCCTCCCAGACGTGATTAAACCTTCCTTGAAATAAGACTGACAGTCAAAATTTTACTTTGATTTCTTTTCTTCTTTACTTTTTTTTTCCCCTAATTTTTCTTTTACAAGTTGAACTGTGAGATTATTTGATTGATGTCTTTCTTCTAATTCCTTGAGGGCAGGAGCTCTCCCTGATTTTGCTCAACGCTGTACCTCCATCCCGGGACAGTCCCCACGCACAGCAGATGTTCAATGACTGTTTGTGGACCAAATAACTAAATGAATGAGTCTCAGCTTGGCGCTGGGAAGTGATGGCCTTGGGCATGTGGACCTAGAGAAGTGTGTCCTATCTCACAATCCTTTTGGTCAGTCTGAACCTAAAGATGCTCTCTTTAGGAATCTGATTTCTGCGAGTCTCCCAGAAAGTCAGGCCACCATGGAGGACACTTAGGATTTTCTCTCCCCTGAGCAAAGACACAGTCTGTGTTAAGCAGCCCCTGAGTACTGGCTTTCACCATACGTACCTGCCGGAAGTAACCAGGAAATGAAAGTAATTAGGGTGATGTGTAACAGTCCTTGTTAAGCTCTGTTTAACAAGATGTTAATGCGGTGAGACAGCTCTCACAATAATTTCTTAGCAGGCCCTTTGCCACTTGTTAACAGGGGGGTGCTCAGGGTCATGGGAAGAGGATGCAGTGGGGGTAATATTTAAAAATATTCAACCCATATGTGTTCTCTTGCCCCTTATATTGCATGCACTTGTAGCCAACCCCCTCCTGTCTGAGCCAGGAGGCTTCTCGCTCCAGGGGGACAAGATGCAGGAACTGCCTGGTAGGAGGGTGTGGTTGATCCGTTTTCAGTCCAAAAGCTGGATTGCTTGACCTCTCCAGCTAGATGACTGTTGTGAAAGCCAGGCTGTAGTAAGGGGTGAAAAGGGGCCGCTAAACTGTATATGTCTTCCTTTAACGGATCGCCAGCTCAGCCTGGTGGCCTAGATCCGCCACCGCATAGTCGGTTCCAGGGAAGACCATAGCGAAGGGGCTTGAACTTTCTCCTTGGAAGCTGTTGGAGGGTATTAAGGAGTAAAGCAGTACAGGTAAGTGGGTGGCGCAGCCCCTGGGGTGACAGCATTTCCTGCAGTGCAGTTGGAGTCAACATATAGGCCTGGACACCCTCCCAGATGGAGAAAGAGAAAACCTTTCATTGGGCCACAGTCCTGGTAGAGCAGCTGTTGCCAGTTAGTTCTTCCCGCCATTAGCCAGACCTCTGGCTCTCGGTTTGTTCCAGCGTTGCTGCTGTCGCAGACCTCGGCGGCCAGAGACGGACTCTGCCTCCACTCATCCTCGTGACTGCCCAGCACAGAGGCCCCAGCTGCCCGGCATGGCTTCGGCCCAAGTCAGGAGGCAGCTCCAGGTTGACGAGCTAGACCGCAGTAGCTCGAAGTCTGTGGTGCAGTGGCCAGCTTGTCCTTCACAGACAATTGCAAGTCCCCCCTTCCGTGACGCCTCCTACGCTGATCTTCCCCATCTTCTCGGTCGTCTCTCAGATGGGGGCACAGATGTGGTCCCCCGACTACTCTTGGAGCTCCAGGAGACCAAGGACGTTGCACACTTCTTTTTTTCAACCTTCCCTACTCAGGGGCTGGGGACACAGTGGCTGTGCGCTTTGTAGGATCAGGGATTGAAATCCCCTGACACTGGCTGCTGCTCCTGGAAAGGAGGGAAACCACATAAACTATGATCCTTGGGAAGTTACTGTGGCTTTATCTGCCTTTTTCCTCGCCTTCCCTGTGGTAGGCAGAAATCACAGATGGTTCGGGAAATTCCTGGACTCTGCTGTACGCACACCTGCTCTGCTTACTCAATTGAGGTGTTGCCAGGAAGGGATTTTGCAGAAGTAATTAAGGTCCCAAATCAGTTGACCTTAAAATAGGGAGATTTTCCTTGTGGGCTTAATCAAGTCACATGACCCTTTAAATCTGGGCCTAGAGGTCAGACAGGGAAAGTTAGAGATTCAGAGGGGTTTGATGGAGGGGTTTGTTGAGCAAGAAATTCTCCACACTGGCTTTGGAGTTTGAGGGGACCCTTGGTAGGGAATGTAGGTAGCCCAGAGGAGCCAAGAGCCAGTAAGGTCAGCCCAAATGAGCTCAGGCGGATCTCCCACAAGAACCCCCAGAAGAGAACTCAGCCTGGCCAGTAACGTGAGAGCCTGAGCAGAGATCCCAGCCATGCTGTGGCTGGAGTTCTGATCTACAGAACTGTGAGATAATAGATTTGCTTTAAGCCACTAAGTTTGCATTAATTTATTATGTAACAGTTGAAAACCAATACACTTCCTGAACTCTGATAAGGGGGCTCCAAGGTACACATATATCCTGCCTTAGTTATTTCTTTCAAGACAGGCCCAATCTCTAGAACCTTATCTCTGATAAGTCTCACCTTCCAAGAACTGCACCCCCGGCCCCACCATTCATTGATTCACTGACCCCCTGATCTCATTTACTGATGCCCTGTGAAGTGCTCCATGAATAGGAAGTTTACCAAGCTCCAGGGCACCATAACATTTTCTTTAGATGGGCACCTGGGTGGCTCAGTCAGTTGGGCGTCTGCCTTTGGCTCAGGTCATGATCCCAGGGTCCTGGAATCGAGTCCCACATCGGGCTCCCTGCTCGGCGGGGAGACTGCTTCTCCCTCTCCCTCTGCCCCTCCCCCCTGCTTGTGCTTGCTCTCCTCTCTCTCTCCAATAAATAAATAAAATCTTAAAAAAAAAAGACTTTTCATTAGATTTTTAGATTCTTATTTGGGAAATTCAGAATGTGTGGGTTTGAGTCCCAGCAGCTGGATTTTTTGGACTCTTGGATACCTCGGTTGTCAAAGAGGAAGACGGTAATGGATTGATCTAATTATCATCCTTTCAATAGCTCTTTTTTCCTCCTAGCCTGGCACTTAGTAGGTGCTGAATAAATCTTTGGTGACACGAAGAATGTCTGGCCTGCTTTGCTGCTTCCTGGAGCCTCCCTTACCAGCTCCAAGTGGCAAAAGGTGGAGAGGGAGCCAAACCCTATGCTAAAATCAAGTCTGAATAAGAGAGACGTCTTGGGCTGACAAACTTGACCGTTTTCTGACATGAGGGTTTCTGCCAATTGAAAAACTTGACAAAATTTCCTGTTTGCACTTCCTGTGTGCAAGAGCCGTTCTGGGAGCAGGAGACTTTGTAGATGTCTCCTCACACTGCTTTGCACATCCCAAGGGTGGCTGGGTACTTGGAGAGCAGTGGAGTTACCAGAATCTGACAGATGGGGACTGGGGGCAAGGCTGCAGTGTCAGATTGCTATTGTACTTGTTAAATGTCTAACTGGCTATGAAACCAAAGGCATGCAGAAATGGGAGTCAGGCCCAATTGGGAGCAATGAGGTTCATTGAACTTGTGGAGAAAAGCCATCTTCTTTTTCTAGAGGGCGGAAAAAAAATTCAAATTACCTTAGAAATAAAATACTGCACATGGGATGTTTGGGGAGAGCTGAAGTCATTTGGTCTTTGACTTTATGTATTATTATTCTTTGGAGGACATGATAAACTCTGCAGAAACAAAGTTTTCTGGGAAATTTATGGGTTTGCTTTTTATACGCTGCAATTCTGAAGGATTAAATACCACGTTGAAATGACAACTGCGTATTTTGTTTATTTAAAGGGTAGCTGATGGGTTGTCACTGTTTTTTAAGTTCAAGTTTGTCTCTACAGGGGAGGCGGATGGGATGCCTTGGTGATTGAAGGTTGTTTTCCAGAGGATAGAGGAAACTTCTGTAAAAGCGGTCTGTTTTCCTTCTTGGCTTTGGGGTTTCCTCACTACTAAATCTCTTGAAAGGCCCATTTCCTCTGGGAAGCCTTCCTGGACTGACTTTTGCCTGTTCCTCCAAGAGGCTTTTGAATTCCGTTTTGGTGGTTTATTTCTCAAGTATTTATGAAAGCCTAAAATGTGCGTGGTATCATTTGGACTGCAGAGATCAAGACACTGATTTCCCCCTTCAAGGAACTTGGTATTTCTGGAGTTGGGGCGTCAAGGTGTAGATGTGGAGATTTATAGAAGGAAACGTAAAAATACTCTTGATGAAGGGTGAGGGTAGTGGTGGCTTGTGAAGTAAGCTGGTTCTGGGCTCCAGAACTTTCCACAGTGTAATGAAGGGGACTTCACTCGCCCCAGAGATGCTGTCTACAACCCTGATATTCACAGTGTGCTGTGTGGATTTGCCACATCGACATCAGCCGGGAAATTGTAAACTACTGAGTTTTGGGCTGCACACCTTACCGACTGAATTATGATCCGTATTGTAAGCAGGGCCCTGTGATTGCTACACATGTTAAAAGTATGAGAAGCCCTCATCTACTCAGCGGGGATTCTTTAACTCAAAGGGAACAGAAAAGGATGAGCTGGGAATGGCTAAACTCACTGTTTGTGATAACTATGAACAGCTTGCTGTGTAGTTTTAACAGGTAGGAATTTGCTCCAGGACACTTGGCCTCAAGAAACTTCACATTACTGTATTTTTAGTTTTATTTTTATTGTTTGTTTGTTTGTTTATTTATTGGCGTCATGCCCAGTGTGGAGCCCATTGTAGGGCTTGAACTCACAACCCTGACATTAAGACCCGAGCTGAGTTCAGGAGTCGGAAGCTTAACTGACTGAACCACCCAGGCGCCCCTTACGTAGCACCATTTTAAAAAAATTTTTAAAAGACTTATTTATTTATTTATTTTAGAGAGGGAGAGAAAGGGAGAGAGAGAACACAAGCAGGACCAGGGAGAGGGGCAGTGGGAGAAGGAAAGGGAGAGAAACTCAAGCAGATTCCCTGGTGAGCACGGAGCCCTACAAGAGGCTCGATCTCACGACACATGAGATCATGACCCCAGCAGGAATCATGAGTTGGATGCTTAACCAACTGAACCACCCAGGCGCCCCCACATTACTTTTTAAAAAAATCTGGACCCCAGCCTCCATTTGCAGAATAGTGAATATTCAATCTCAGTCAAATGTGGGGGGAGGCTTCCCCTTCCTCATGTGGTTTGAAGATTCAAGCGCTGTGCTGCCACGGCTGCCCCGGGACTGGGACCTGCCGGCCAAGGGGCCAGCCTGTGTATCAAACCACCATCATGAGCGTAGAATTATATCCACTTTTCAGGATTGCTCAAAGTCATCACCCACTGAGATTTGAGCTGGGATTTGACTCCAAAGTCCATGTTCTTTCCCTAAATAGGAAGACACTGTCTTAAGAGAGGATGTATTCAAGCTGGGGGCCATTTTCTGGGCAGTGAGGGATGGGGAAGAAAGAAACCACAATGCCAAGTCTCATGTGCATTTGTCTTGCTTTTGGGCTACCTGGCAGGTTTTGAATATCCTTCTTGTGTTTGAGGATTTCCCTCTCTTTGGGTCCTGCTTCCCAAAGGCAGTGGTCGGAAACTTGCTTTCCCAGCATCCCTTGCAGCTAGGGTACAGCATGTGGCCTGGGCTGCATCAATCACCTGCATTGGCATGAGACGCTCATTTGGAAGAGTTATGGAAGGGAGCAGCAACCACACGGAGTCTCCTTGGGAACAGGGCCAGTGCGTGACAAAGTGGCATTGAGAGGGAGCAGAGTTACTTTTAGAGCAAAGACAGAAGAAATAAGGGTAGCATCCTAGGCCAGGTGTTGGCAGTGCCTCTGTGGTAGGGTCTCCATGGGCATTCTGGTGGGATGGTCTGATGTGATTCTTGGTTGTATACCCAATTCTCTGGCCCTCCCAGGGCTTATATAAAAACAAACACAAAAACAACCACAAAAACCCCCCAATCACTTCATTTCCAGTTTAAACTGGAGTGGGCTTTGTTGTTTGCACTCAGGACTCTGTGAGTCCAGACAACAGGTAATAGAACAATTGGATTGGAGTCGGGGGCCTAACGGGGAGCAGTAAATAGTGAATCTAGATTGGAAGCTAGATGGAGTCGAATAAGAAGGAAGTCAATGGCTAGTGTAAACGATTCACACCACATATTAGAGGCCGTGGGGAGCCATGGAAGGCTTTAGAGAAGAGGAGTGGTGGGAAGGAGTGCAGGAAGGCTAATGAGGCCCTGGTGTGTGTTGCAGGCAGAGGAGTCAACGTGAGGAGCACGGGAGTGGAAGGGGTGTTGGTACAATGGGTCCTAATGACGGTGAATGGACAGGTTTGGCTGTGAAGCATCATGAGAGGTGGTAGTTGTCAACCCTGCTACACGGAATCATATGTGGAGTGTAAACCATGCCCCTCTCCATTTACATCAAAATCTTTGGGGGTGAGGCTCTACGCATCTGTATTATATCAGCTCTGTGGGTGATACCAGTGTGGGGCCAGGACTGAGAGCTGGGGAGGAGGGGCCTGGAAAAACAAACTGGGCCTGGAGACCTTTGGGTGGCTGTACCAAGGTTCTTTGACTGCAAGCCACAAAACCTGATCCTGACATATTCAGAAGAAAAAGATAATTTCTGGAAGCATCAGTTGTAGCTCACAGCACCAGAGGAAAGGCTAAAGAACCATGCTGTTCAGGGATCTAGGGGAAGAAGTTTGTGGACAGCCTGCTCGGGGTCCACCGACAAGGTGAAATTAGCTTCAGGTATCCTCCCATCTTTGTTGTCACTGTAGCCAAGGTCAGATTCTCAGGGGTGACTCTTCCTGGGCTGGCCTGAGTTGTGCTGTGATCCCTGGTGAGGCTACGAAATAGGACAGTGCCAGCAAGACTCCATGTGAGGAGAGGCATGGTCCCCACAGGAAAGCCAGTGACTGAGCCCGAAAACAGAAACAACAGACCTCCTGCAGGGCCTTGCGAAACGTGGTGATGGGCGCCATCATTGTTGAGTTTTTTGGTTCTCTGTTCTTGTGGTTTATCCCTCTGTATCCTCTCCCGCCCCTTGCTGAGTGTTTCACAGGGGTCAGGTCATCTTAGTGTGTGAGCTAGTTGGGGGGACAGGGACAAGGGACCAGCAGCAGAGCCTCTCCCTTCCAAAACGCGGCTGTTGTTGGGAGGCTTTAGCCAAATCCATGAGGCGGGTTTCCTGCCTGGGAACCTGACTCACTCACCCGGGTCGCTGACCAGGTATTACACCGTACTTTGTCATCAGCACAAAATCAGTTTCTATCTGGACATCAGCCTGGAACACAAAGGTCTCCGGCTGCGCCTCCAGGTCACACGTGCCCTTTGCTTCCTCAGGCATTTTCCTCGTAGGTCTTTCTGTGATGCTAACCTTCAGCCAGGACTCCTTGTTTCCGGTGTCGAAGCCCACCTTTGAGGGCAAGTGTATTTACCATGTAAAATAGGGAGTACATGAGCCGTATTCATTGCCTTCTGGAAATCGAAAACGTTATTTAAGAAAGAAAAAAGTCACTTGTGAAGAGTTTTCTGGAGCAGATGTTTTAGTTTCATGTTGTAACCCTGTTCAAACTTTGATTTCTTATTCAGCTAGATGCCATCCCTGGGGCAGGCCCTGTTCGCTCTCCTAGCACGGTGAGAAGCAAGGAGGCCGCCCTCCAAAGCACAGTCTTCAGGTCTCTCCTCCTGCTGGTGATTCCAGGGCGGGAGTCGCAAGCACCCTGAGCCTTCTCTGGGGAGCCTGATGTGAGCTGTGTACAGAAAACAGGTGGTGGGAGTGGGACCCGCGAGGACTTCACCATCAGAGGACAAGGCCGTGAGTGTGCAAACACTCTGTCTTGAGTGGTGCGATGATGGCAAGAGTGGTGTGTTCGTTCCCCGTGACTCCTGTCACGAGAACCACAAAGCTGGTGGCTTAAGACAGCAGAAATGTGTGTTCTCCCAGTTCTGGAGGCCAGAAGTCTGAAGTGGGTTTTACAGGCTGAAATCAAGGGGCCAACAGGACGCACAACCTCTGGAGGCTCAGAGGAAGAACTGCCCCCTTGACTCCCCCAGTTTGGTGGCAGCTGGCCTCCTTGGCTGTGGCCACGTTACTCCAGTCTCCAGGGCCAGCATCTTCCAATCTCTCCCTGCACCATCTTCTCGTCGTCTTCTCCTCTGCGCGTGTCGAATCTCTGTCTCCCTCTCCTAGGGGTCCGTCTGAGGCATTACGGCCCACTCTGTTCGTTCAGGATTCTCTCTCTGGCTCAAGATTCTTAGCTTAGTCACATGTGCCAAGACCCTTTGTCTTTATCAGGGAACGTTTACAGACTCTAGGCATGAGGACCCGGTGTTCCGGGAGGCCCTTTCTCAGTGCACTATAAGGTGGCACACGGACGCAGAAAGTATAAATTGAACGTGGTGCGTGAGCATAATCTCCTGAGCTACAAGGAAATGCCGTAGAACATGACAAAAGGCGTATGTTTGGATCCCCTTTCCATCACTTCCAAGTGTGTGTGACCTTGGGCACAGTGGCTCAGAACTTCAGTTCCATCGTCTCTAAGTTGGACGGACGCCGACCTCAGAGGCTGCTTTGAGCTTCAGTGGGAAGTCGGTGGAGGCTTCAGGGCACAGCCTGGCATGAGGTGGGTAGGAGCTCCATAAAATCTAGTTTCCTACAGTGACCTTGTCATGTTGCAGGAAGAATTCTGGCTGGGGACTGGAGAGGACTTTGCTTTCGTTCTTGCAAGCCCACAGGTGTGTCATCCTCAGTGCATCTCAGCTTATCTCTTTGAGGAAGATGGGGGGGGGGGTGAATTTGAGTTTGTCTGAAAAGTCTCCATAGGAATGACTCCAAAGGGGAATCTGGGTTCTAGTCTCCGGCACTTCATGGAATAGAAAATCTGTGAAGGCCCTTCTCTACTGGAAAGATGCATGGATGTATGCATTTCATTCCATCATACGGCATTGCCAGGTGCAACATAAACATGTTTGCAGTTCCTTTTCAGAGTAAAAGTGGCAGCCCAGGGAAGGTGATTCTTGATGGCTTTGAGGAGCCTCTGGAACATTCTCAGATAGTCCTAGCTGTGTGCTCATCCCAGCTGGAGAGGTTCTGGCTCGGAAGCTCCCTGGGGGCCCTACACTTCTGAAATTGTTTGCCTTTGACCTTTCTTCTGTAGGAAGTCACCGGAAGGGCAAGAGCAGCTCCGGGCCCCGGCAGCCCATTCTGGGTGGGAGCTGTTGATGGACGTGTTGATGTTTTCTTCACGCACCTGTAAGGCCAGGGCGTTATTGGCCATGGCAATCGATATATCAAAGTGAATTTTTGGAAGAGTGTCATTAAGCTGAGCTTTATTTCCAAAAACACACACAAAAACACCTCTGCCCCAGGGAGGGAAAGATGACTTTCAATGTGAAATAAACAAAGTTGATGGCTTAGACATTACTTACCTCGTGCTACTTGATCTGAGATGTAGGCGCTGTGGTAACCAATTGTTCCCAGAATCCACATTCCTGACACCCATTAAAACTTGCAGCGTTGAAATCGTGTTCTCTCCATTTTGCCCATTTTAATAATAATAATGAGAACGTTAAAATGACATTCTGAATTTATATTGCACTTGTCTGCACGGCGCTCTGAGCACTTTCCAGACAATGTCTCATCAATCCTCATCACAAAGCAGTGGAATGTTGGTAGCAGGTAATATTTGCAATTATATTCGACTTAGTAAAGAGCCCCCTGGGCTGGAAGAAATTCCGGGGATGTGGGATCATGCTGCCTTGTGGGAACAGAAGTGGAAACTCTGTGTTCTGGCCTGGCTCTCAGCTTTGCCCATCTCTTCTTGCCTCTATTTCTCTGTGTCAAATGGGGTAACAACACCCCTCATCTTGGGGGGGGTGTAGCGGAAGGATCGTGGGTGCTGATCCTGTTAGCTAACTGTGTGGTCTTCGGAGTACTTGCTTTGTGCCTGGTGTTCTAGGTGTTCTATGAACTTTTGCATATCCATTCATTGAATTCTCCGAAGACCCAATGAGGTGGGTATAGTTCTTCATTCTACAGAGAAGCAAGTTGAAATGCAGGGAGTTTAAGGAACCTGCCTGAGGTCACACAGCAATTAAGTCGCAGAGGTAGTTTTGACCTGGGCTGGCGGGGCCAGAGCCTGTGGTGTTGCCGCTGTTGAGAGCGGCTTGGCCTTTTCTGTTGCAGACAGTACACACGCGTACACTTGCACACACAGCACACAGAAGTTTCACCAAGCAGTATTCACCCACCCTTGCCTGAGAATGTGAAATGCCATTTGATGTTTTCTACTCATTTCATTAATACAAATGGCAGCCTAAGCCACTAAATTGATTTTGTGATCACGGCTAAGACTTGACCCCCAGTTGAAAAGCTTTGCACTATACCATAAGCCTTGTGGATTCTCATGGGAACGAGCTTGGGAAGAGAGAGGCAGGGTGTGTGTGGTGGGGGGCACAGGGCTCGGAGGACACCAGAAAGTACGAGGTGTGGCCCTGGGTCTGCCCCCACAGTGTCCCCTCCTGAGGTGACCGGTTTGTGTCTGAAGACGCGTACCCGGGCCTGTGGGTGGCTGCGAGCAGTGGCCACTTCATGGTCCTCTCCTGCCCCGCACTGTAAGGGTCTCTAAATGTCTCCTCAGCCCGCGTGCCTGGGCTTCACCTCTGAGTGAAAGCAAGGTCTTACGGAGCAGCCATTTTGTGCTGGGCGCGCAGTGACCTGGTTCTGTCTGGGAAGGCTCCGGAGAAGCATCTAAGGCCTCGTTCCTGACTTGAAGGAAATGTCAAGCCCGCAGGTGAAGGAAGGAGACAGCTGAGAGCTGAAAGGAGCCAGATAGCCTTAGATTCGCGTCCTACTTGCCTCCTCCTAGTAGTGAGACCTCGGACAACATGCTTGCCCTCTCAGAGCCTCTCTCTCTGGCTACAACTGGAGCTCGAGTGAGAGAATGATGGTGGAAATGTTTGCTGGAGCACAAAGTGTTAGGAGAGGTGAGCAGCCCTTGTCATGAGCAATAGTGCCACACACGGAGAACCTGGGGTACCAGGGAGTGGCAGGAGTGAGGGGAGGGGATGAGTGTGCTGTAACAGTCAGTGAAGACTTCCTGGAGGAAGCAGCATTTGAGCTGAATCTGAAGGGGCATTTTCAGTTCCTGGCCAGAAGGATCATGCTTGCACTCAAGGGGGTGGACAGAGATAAGCAAGCTCCGACTAGGTGCGTCTGATTCATGCTTATGGATAATCAGGTCATAACTCCGACTCATACAAGAGGATCCTGAGCCACTTTCCTGAGTTTAACCTACCCTGTCGGCCTGAGGTCACCAGTGCACAACCACTTCATTTGCTTAAGCCAGGGGCCAGCAAACACATGGCCAAGGCCTGTTTCTTATAGTTCGTGATACCTATAACATAGGCCTGATTTTTTTTTTACATCTTTAAAGAATTGTAGGGAAAAAAAAGAATATGTGATTGACTACGTGGCCCTATTAAGGCCTAAAATATTTACTACCTGGCCCTTTAAAGAAAAAGTCGGCCAACTTGGTGCCTTAGGCCCCCAAGTCCATGATCATTGTTTTCTGTTGAAGGCCTTACTTAGTTCTGAATCACCTTTTACTCATTCTTCCTGTCCTACTGCCACATCCCAAGGGCCCTGGAGAGAAGGGGAAAATGTGCACGTAATTGTTCATTTCCTCGCTGCACGGCTGTCAGAAATTCCCTTGCTTTCCTCTCACGGCTCGTAAGTATGTAGCGCTGAGCGTGTATATATTTAGTTCTTTTGACGTGTGGCACATCAGTGATTAGTGCCAAATGCCAAAATGCTGGGCTCCAGCCGTCATGCCATTTATAATAACGTTCACAAGAATATTCCCCCGTGAGGCAGCTTTCCAGCTTTCCAACATAAATAACCTGGGAGGCCAAATTGCAAACATGATTTCTCTTCATGCTCCGCCTGGCCATTTGTAATAAGCAGGCGATGTGAAATTTGATCTTAAACAAGCAGTTCAACCTGGAAAATCATCATGTCGTTGGGCCCCTCGTTTATGTTAAAAATCAAAAGAAAACCGAAGGTGAGTGGCTACTTGGTGTGTGTGCGTGTGTGTTTTACCAACAGTACCTCGATGACAAGCTAATGTGCGGCTCCAAAATCAGGGGATTGTGGGTAGAAATAGCCTTTCAGACACGCGGAGACAATATGCCAAGAGGCTCTTAGCAAACGGCTGTGAAGGAGGACAGATTACTGTAACAGCTCTGTTGAAAATATAGAGTCGTCCAGGGCAGCTGGCCACGGCCACACTTGACAACCGTGGGACTTTTGTTACAGGAAGATTAGATGCCTTTGGACGGGTCTGAGATTGTCCTTGTCTTTTCCATATAGAAAAGCACGACCACTTAGAACAGAACGTTGAAGAAACCTCCCGATTGAACGCCTTCCAGAGAAGGGATGGTTTGGGGAGGAACACTTTAATTTGCTTCCGACGACTGGGGGCTCGTTCCTGAAGTGGTTTCATTCCGATGTGGGCTTAGATGGCTCTGAAGAGAGAAGCAATTTTTTTTTTTTAATCTTGGGGCACACAGAGTATTTGTCTGTTTTTCTGAGCCCTCAAGCACGTCTCACAACGCACAGCCTAGAGAGGTGGCCAGGATCAAGGTGGCCAGGATACGTTTTGTTTGTTTGACCCGGTGCTGTTCTGTTGGTTGGTTAAAGAATTTGAGTACCCCCAGATCGCCGCAGGCACCCCAGCTCAGCGGCACCAGGCTGCCTCACACATTAGTCTCTGAAGGAACTGGGAGTTCAGGATACACGGTCGAGGTTTGTGGGCCGCACGCAAACACGACACCTGCTTACGCCTTTCCTACCCCAGCAGCGTGGGAGCACAGAACCCCAGCAGGCGAGTCCCCGAGGCTCAACCTTTCTTGCAGGGAAGCAGCTCTGCATCCCACTGTGCTGATGGCAACTCACGAACCCCAGCCTTCTCCAAAGGACTGAGTCCTTTTCTCTCGCTGCTGCCATCCCCAGAAGAAATGTGGGGTGAAGGGCCAGCGACCGTTTCCAGGCAGTGGCTAATTACACTGGGTACTGTTGTGACAGAAAGTTCTGTAAAGTGGGGCGCCTGGATGGCTCCGTTGGTTAAATGTCTGACTCTTGATTTCGACTCAGGTCATGATCTCGGGGTCGTGGGACCGAGCCCCTCGTGGAGCCCCTGTGTCCGGGCCCTGCATCCAGCCCACGTCTGGCTCTGTGCTCAGCGGGGAGTCTGCTTCTCTCCCTCTCCTTCTGCTCCTTCCCCCTGCTTGCTCGCACAGGGAGTGCAGGTTGCTGGACTCCCGTCCTCTTCCTACCCCTCCTTAGGGGTATGAACTGGGAGGGCTGCACAGCTTCTTAGGGGAGGGGTGAGGTGAGCTGGGTGATAGATTGATAGAGGGAAGGGGAATAGCAAATGGAGATGCCCTTGACATTAAAGTGAGTTCCAGAAGTGGGCAAGTAAATGCCAACCCGGTGCTTGGATTAATGACTTGATGGACACAAAAAAGAGATCAACCAGTTAACGAAGCTTAATGACTACTGATGTCAGGGTCAATGGGGAGGAAGGGACTCGTGGTGAACACAGCTTAAGTACTTTCGAGCATATTCAGGTTTGACACTTTTTCAGTCACTGGGATTAAAAAAAAATAATTGTAGGTTTGTCATTGAAAGAGAGAGAGAGAGAGAGGGATGAAAGTGTCTCCGTTGCAGCTGGGACCAGGATGGGGCTGAGAGACACAGGTACCCTGAGAGCGGGGAGCTCTCAGCACTAACGTTCTGTCTGGCCTGCCCTCCTTTGTCCTCCCGAAGGACAGTCTGTCCTCTGTCTTTTGTCCATTTGAGTCAAGGTCTTAGCAAACAGGCATTACTATTTCAACGAGACGCTCAGGCAGGCTCACATTAACGTGTTAGAAGCCTGCCCTGGGTGACTATTACTCTTCTTTGTTTCTTGATTCTTTCCAAAAACGAGTATGATGTTCCTGTTTCTTGCTAGCCTCTGCTCTCGGACTCAAAGTGAGGGGAATACCACCTCCCTGCCCCCCACACCACCGTGTGTTCCCTAGAAGCTTCTAGTACAGGAAATGAGAAGTGTCTGTAAGTGACTAGGAAGCAAGACCCCGTGTGGTATGGTGGTCAGGGCAGGCAGTTCCCTGCTTCCATATACATCGCATTCCACAAGTTAGTTTATAAACTCTTGGTTTAGAAACTGGATTCATTTTCCAGGAGACACCTTGTTTCCATGCATGAATGCATTTTTTCTCAGCAGGTATTTATCGAATGCCTCTTGGAAGGAACTGAGAATACAGGAAGAATAAGACTCGCGATGTCCTTCAAGCTGGGGAAATTATCTGTACTTAAGAAAGCAATGTGATGAAATGCTGGGGTTGGTGCTGTACACTGAGGGGTCTGTCTGGGGGTACCAGGTGGGCTCTGATCCATGGAGTCCCTAATACACCCAAATGACTTACTTCATTTCTTTCTCTTCATCCACTCCAAGCTTCCATTTCTTCAGTCTATCCATTGTGCTAGGTGTTGGAAGGAAATCAACTTGTTTAATTTACATTTACATGTGACTAGGACTTATGGGGGGGTGTCAATAACCCCCGGAAAGGGAATTTTCGGTGTCTTACTGATATAAGACTCAGATTCTTCAAGGTCTGGCCTTGGAAGGAGACTCTCAGGCAGAGAGGCTCATCGACCTGTGCTCTTGACTCCCGCTCATGAGTGAGTTCGTACTCCCTTCTTGAGATTATTTTGCTTTAGTCCACATCACAGCTACTACCGGGGTGTCCCCCCGCCATGGCGGAGCTCTCTCTTAATTGGAGACCAGGTTCTAAAGTCACTGGAAAGGCAAGAGGCCTGCGTGGTCACAGTTGCTCTTGAAAGTCAGAGAGGCCCCACGCTGGAAACCAAATTAGCCTTTGGGTAAGTCCAGCCACTTTTCCTTTTGTGGAGGAACAGATCCTGTGATTGTTCATTTGGAAAGCAGGCAAAGTAGTTGGGTAGAAGAAACAAACAGAAAAATACCGATTGTGACACATTAAAATTGTACTCGGTGTGGTGATGGCTCACACTCTTGGAGGCCCTTGGCAATAGGGGCCCATCGAGACCAGTGCTGATTCCCAGGAGTCGTCTCAGACTTACCCCATGCCTCAGGGGTATGGAGATTCTGCAGTTTGGTCCTTATATGTGGGTCCGAGGGGCTCCAGCCCTGGGCCTGTGCTTTAGAAGGCCCTACACATCTCTCTCTCTCTCTCTCTCTCTCACACACACACACACACTTAGTAAACAGACGCTCTGCCACTCAGAATCTGGTTCATGACCTGTCACTTTATTTATTTTTGAAGATTTTATTTATTTGAGAGAGAAAGAGCAAGCACGAGTGGGAAGGAAGGGAGAGGGAGAAGCAGGCTCCCTACTGAGCAGGAAGCCCGACTGCAGGCTTGATCCCAGGACCCTAGGATCATGACCTGAGCCAAAGGCGACAATTAACGCACTGAGCCACCCAGGCGCCCCTCTGACCGCATCACTTTAAACAAGTTCTGTCTCCGGGCGCCTGGGTGACTCAGGCGGTTAAGTGTTTGCCTTTGGCTCAGGTCATGATCTCAGGGTCCTGGGATCGAGTCCTGTGTTGGGCTTCTTGCTCAGCGGGGAGCCTGCTTCTCCCTCTGCCTGCTGCTCCCCCTGCTTGTGCTCTCTCTCTCTCTGACAAATAAATAAATACAATCTTTAAAAAAAATACAAAATAAACATGTGCTTCCTTGACTGCGATCACCAAGGCTCAGGTCCCAGAGAAATGCTTCCCCTCTGTGAGCGGGTCTGATCGCCAGGAAGGTTTTGGGTTAGACCACTCCAAGAGTCAGATGCTGCTTTGGAGTGCAGGGGAGATTTGAGTGGCAGAAGTGTTTAAGTAAGAGGAAAAAACAAGTTAATTATCTTGTCAAATTTCTCCTCTCAGATAGAAGAGATACAGTGGATTCTTGCATAATGAATACTGGTTTTCTACTAGTGCTGACCACCCATGTTTTTGCTTCTCTTTTTTTAGTAGTGCTGACCACCTATTTCTTTTCTTTTTTCTTTTCTTTTCTTTTCTTTTCTTTCTCTCTCTTTTTTTTTTTTTGCTTCTCTTTTTGTTCCTGTTTGTGGTGTCAAAGGTACTCCTGGATTCCTGACAGTTGCATATGGTAACTAAAAAACTGTAGGGGAAGGAGAAATGCTACCCTCAAGGTTTTCCAGCTGGATTAAGAATTAAATTCACATATGACAGGTAAACAGGAAGAAAAAACCCTAAAGTTTTATTATGTACACACAGAGGCCTAATAGTGAAATTGGACCTAAAGAAATGACCAAGGCAGGCAATTTGTATACATTTTAGACAAAGAGACAATAAATTTGTGGAGAATTTACAAGAGAAGGGAAACAGGAGTTTGGGAGCTTTAATGAGCAAGGAATTCTAAGCAGAATTTGGGCTAAGGTAGTAGATTAGTAAAAAAGTAGCAAGGTTTGTTTTTACAGGTTTCTTGGCTTTAAATTCCCTGTCTCTGGTAATAAGGATGTCTTTTTACTTCTTAGTGTAGTCTTATTTTTAAACTATTTAATTTAATTTAGATTAAAAAAATAAATTAAAACCAGCTTTATTTAAATAACCTTGATTTAAAATGTTGGCATACATTCAATATAATTAACATTTTGCGTTTTAATTTTAGTAGAAAATTAGAATTTTTATATTTATTATAATTTTAATTTTTGATGAAAAAATATTCAAATTTAGTGCACTAAACACACTTTAAAAAATCATTTAGATCGCCGTTGTTGATAAAATACACATAGTATCCAAACACTTGATTTTTTAAAAAGTTTTTATTTTATTTCCCGTGTAGTTAACATAGTGTTACATTACTTTCAGGTGTACAATACAGTGATTAACATTTCCATACATCACCGGGTGCTCATCACAGCACGTGCCCTCCTTAATCCCGTCCCCTACTTCACCCATCCCCCCATCTCTTCCCTTCTAGTAACCAGCAGGTTGCTCTCTAGAGTTAAGAGTCCATTTCTTGGTTTGCCTCTCTCTCTCTCTCTTTTCCTCTTTGCTCATTTGTTCTGTTTCTTTTTCCACACGTGAGTGAAATCATATGGTATTTGTCTTTCTCTGAGAATTATACTCTAGCTCCATCCATCTTGTTGCAAATGGCAAGATTTCATTCTTTTTTATGTTTAATATTCCACTGTACGTATAGACATCACCTCTTCTTTATCCATTCATCTAGTGATGGACACGGGGCTGCTTTCATATTTGGCTATTATAGATCACGCTGCTGTAAACATCGGGGTGCATGTATCCCTTTGAATTAATATGTTTGTATTCTTTGCGTAAATGCCTAGTAGTGCAATCACTGAATCATAAGGTATTTCTATTTTTAACTGTTTGAGGGACCTCCACACTGTTTTCCCACAGTGGCTACACCAGTTTGCATTCCCACCAATGGTACAAGAGGGTGCCCCTTTCTCTGCGTCCTTGCCAACAGCTGTTGTTTCTTGAGTAAAACACTTAATTTTTAATTTTTGCTGAAATGAGGGAAGAGAAATAAATTGTATGAAACAAATGTATAATAATTTATGACTTACGCTTTTGTATCACTCATTCAGCGTTGCTGGAGTATTGACAATGCACAGACCTGTGTAATGATCAGCAAATTTGTTCATCTTTGACGTTTTGCAACTTTCAGTCCTATGAAAACAACCGGAAACACGTTTAAAATATTGTCTTTATGAAGGTGTATTGGTCAAGGAAGGAAGAGAGAACACGTTTTATTGAATAATTTGGCAGTTTGACTTGTAACTTACATATTTATGTGGGCTTCCGTTTGTGCTCTTGTACTGATGCCACGTCAGAATCACTCGAGCTATTCAGTGATTCTCTCGTCTCATGGCAAATAGTTGATTCTGTTAGTTCTAGTGGATAGGGCTATGAGATGCTCGTCTCACACGGCGATCCCGTGAGGCTGCTAGTGTCATCCATTCACTGAGTCTGAATTGTGCCTACTTGTGGAATGGGGGGAGAGGGCATTTTGCAGCTGCTTTTGAAAACTTGTTAGGCCCGGTAATTGTTTCAAAACTGAGCATGGATGAAACGCCCAGAGCTATCAGCTGGGAGTGCCGTGAAGGAGGAGAGAATGGCTTCGCCATCCCCAGCTCCTTTCGGCTTTGTTGTCATTCAGTTTGGAGTAGCAGGGGACCTTCCAGATTAGAATCAACTGAGAACATCGGGAAGGGTCCGGTGAACAAATGTTGAGTCAAGCCTTATTAAAGAAGAACAAAACCTTTGGGTGACACATCGCACTTCCTGAGAACCAGATGACTTGTGCTTGGCTGTTGCGTTAGGGTCTCAGGTCCACTTAATGACTCCAGCACTCCCACGTCTTGGTCCCTTTTTAAAAATTGGGTGGCACCATTACAATTTTTTTTAAATGATAAAACTGTCATTTCAAAATCATTCATAATTCATTGTCCTGACACATTGTTTTCATTGTGACATATTAACATACTCACACACATACATATTTTTGCATTATTCTAATCAGCCTGTATATATTATTTATATTTTACTTTTTTGTTTTACATGTTCTTATATATTTTTCCTGGTTCCCATGGTCCCCACAATTCCCTTTTTTAGAACCTGCATAATATGGCAGGATGATTTTAAATGTCTTTTTGTTAGTTGGAAATTGAGAGCAAAAGAAGGATCTAGTTCACATCCCTTCAAGAGCTTTGAGTTTTTATTAGCCCTGTGGCATCCCAATCAATCCTTAAAACCCCTCCTGATTTCAACATGGGGAGGAAAATGATTAGGTAGTCAGAAGGTTAACTAATGAATGTACATATCACAGTTCACATATTTACTTTAGGTCAAATTTTGTGATATAATAGACTTAACCTTGGTGTATGAAGCCCCCATATAAGTGATGTGTATAGAACATTTAAGCCTGTTTTCTAAGTCTTTTCTTTCATTGTTTTATGAGGCTTTTAAACTGAATACAGAGATTTATTGTTGTGTCTTTGGTTCTGTGACAAATTGTTGGTCATACCTGTGATTTATTTTTACTAATTCATTCTCAGAGAACAACCTTGAAATGTAACTCTCCAATGCAACACTCACCTTATGGGGAAATGAGGTCTGTGCTATGACGATCTGCCTTCTAGAAGCTTCTGGGTTAAAAAGTAGCCACCGCTGGTATTTGTACCAGGTACAAGTCAAGGACAGGCTCCCTGTACTTATGAGAAGTGATGGTCAGTGGTCAAGCGGAGCCTCAAACTTGTATAGCCTCAAACTTGTATAGCAGTATAGCCTTTCCCGTGAACATTCATGCAGCTGTAGGCATCATTCAGGAAAGCATAGGGGAGGGAAGGCAAGCCAAGAGTGGCTTTTTATTTTTCTTTTTAAGAGGGGCTGTTTTAAGGAAAGGAATGGTGTGCAGAAAAAGGACTCAGAGAAACGTGGACAAGTCTTAAAATAATAGGGAATGGTTAGTGGATTATAACATTTTTAAATCACGTTTTCAAGATTGTCTTAATTGGTGTGGGAGCAGTACATACATTTATGGGGACTCTGTATCAGGTGCCCAGTGCATGGCTGACATGCTGCGTTCAACCTTTCATTCCCTCAGCCACTGCCGAGCATCCTCTTTGTGCCAGAAATGTGCTGGGGCTCAGACACACACGTTCATTAGGAAATGGCCTCTACCTTCTATTTTCTTCGAGTTTTTAATGGAACAGACAGACATATAAACCAGATACTACAATTCAGAACGAACAGAATCTTGAATGAAAGGTGTTAAACCAGAGTCCTGGCAAGGTGCTGTGGAGGTACTCATGAATACAGTGTGTCTGTTGACTTTCTCTTGCACACCAGGTACTGGGCTAGGTGCTAAGGATACAGGAGAGAACAAAGTAGGTAAAAATCTCTGCTTCATGGAATTTACAGCTCAGTGATGCCAAAATTCCCCTCAGAAAAAGGATTTTGTTGCTTCTGCCTGGGTCCTGGAGGACTTCCTGGAGGAGGTGCTGCTAAGGCTAGGTTTAAAAGGAAGTAGGAGTAGGGTGACAGGCATGAAGGTGGGGTGGGGGCAGAAATGGAATGGGAGGGGGTCAGAAATGGAAGAAGGGAGGCTGGAGGTAGAATAGGAGACAGTAAGAGAGGTGGGATGGGGGCAGAAGAGGGATAGAGTAGAGTGGAGTGGGGGGTAGGGATGAAGGTAGGATGGGGGCTGCTGATGGAGAAGGGGTGCGGGTGGGGAGGGGGGTGGCATGTTGTAGGGAGCGGATGTTTTTCTAGCACAGTGTGTATAATGGCACCAAGAATCAAAGCAATATGGTGTAGGCCTGCACCTATGTTCCACTTGTAAGGGGAGAGATGACCTGATCCTTGTCCCACGGGGCATATGAACCATGTTGGGCAGACAAGGGGAACGCATGAAACAGAGGAAGTACTGCATGGCCTGGTCGATGAGGTGCTGACTCTTGCAGCCCAGGCTGTAAATTGTTCAGCGGCAGGATCCGAGTAGCCAGCCTGTCGCAGCAACCCCTCACCTGGTCTCCATGCTTCAGTCTTCACCCTGCCTATTCCTCCGGTCCTTTGTGAAATGTTTACTAACACGTCCTGAGTCCTGGGCGTAGTAGATCCCGCCCGTACAAAGATAGTGATAATTTAAAGACAGAATCTGCCCTCCTAGGGCCTTGTAGCTGTTAGACAGCAAAGGTAAGTTGGTACAGTACCAAGGAGGTAGGAGCATTTTCAGGAGTAGAGACCAAATCTATTGGTGGAACATAGAGGGGCTGGCTAACATTTTCAGCAGCGCTCGGTTGCTGACAGCATGTGTTTTTAATTTCTCAGTGCTTCATTCTTGTCTGTCATTTGTGGAAGCCTGCTCCCCACGCTCTTGCTGATTGAGATCCTCAGCTGCTGGTCTGACCACAGTCCAGGCTCGCAAATTTCTCAGAAGTTTGGTATTCTATTAATTGACTGGATATAGGTCCCAGTGGGACTGCAAGCTGCCTGAGGCTAGGAGACTTCTTTCAGAGGCTTAGCCGAGCACAGGGCAGGTGTTGCACAATATTTTTGCACAATTGGGGTCATTAGGAAGAATCCGTGAGAAAAATCTCTAGAACGTAAGAGTAAAAAGAGTGTGGCCTGGCTTTTTGATAAAGCTGGGAAGGCTTTGATTTCTTGTGTTGAGTGTCAGCTCTCCAAATATCACGAACACAAGGCAATTGGTGGATGAGACAAAGCCGTTTCTTATTTGTGCAGTAAGGGAGAACACCTACATGGCTTTGGAGGCGTCTTACAATGGGAGGGCCTGGCTGGAATTTGCTGAGAGTTGGAAGTTTGGCCCGAAGCAGATCAAGATCTTTCAATGGGAAGACTTAATTGGGGTGGGGAGGGATCCCAATATAACACTTCAGGATTGGTAGAAACAGCAAGGCAGGGATAGTGGAAGCAAGGGGTCCAAAGAATTTTAGGATGTAAACTGTCTGTTGATGCATGCTTTGTGTGGAAAAGTTGGTGGGTCCTTCTGGAAGTTCCTATAATGAACAATCGTTGTGTACCTGAGCAAGAGTCCCCTAGAATAGCAAAGTCCTAATGATGACAGTGGAATTGCACAGCGCTGCCACTGTAGACGGTCAGCCGCGTGCAGGGTGGACAGCTTTGGATCTCAGCCAAGCACAGGTAATTGATGGCAGGGAGACAAAAAGGCAGGGAAGCCTTTCTCCCAAGTTTTGTTTGGGATCTGGGTTTTTGGTGAGGCACACGCAGCAGCAGGGAGGCCTTCTGTCCATGGAAATGTGCTCCATGGTTGAGATGAGATTTGTTCACAGATCGCTGGGTGCTGACCCCTGGGGGCTTGTCACATGCACGTGGCATCCGGACCTTCTGCCCTAACTCATAGCTAATGGCAGGCCTGCTGCAATTCAGTGACACGTGAGTCTCTGTCTTCCCTTGTTCCCTGGTCACATCCTTCTCGTGACATTTATCCTTCTGGGGGCTGTCTGCTAATGCAGAGACTCACCGGATGAAAATGTCTAATAGCCTCAGGATACTTTATTTCATATTTCATGAAGTCAGAAAACTGCAATGCCTCTTCCATTTCATGCCCCTGCCACCAGCTCGCCTCTATACTGTGAGGGAATCATCCCTTTCTTTCAACATGTGGCAAAATCTCACCCAAGGAATCTGAAATCGATCTTTCATCCTTTCTGGCCAGACAGCGCAGTCCCAGACACCTCTTTGGTCACCTCATGGACAAATGGGAGGTCAGCCCCTTGTTCTTTGGACTGATGCAAATTTCAGGGAAAAAACAAAAACAGAAACAAAAACAACTTTACCTCTCCCAGACAGCTCCCTGCAAACCCCCACAGGCTGTTTGCAAATGGCAGCTTTTCAAATACCACCGCAGATGGTATTAAACCCTCTACTTGCGGTCCAAGTGGAGCAGTAAATAGTCAAACTAAGTGATTGAATTTCTAAGTAATAGCAGGTGGGCAGTGACTGTAGCCAGAGCGGTCAACGCTACATGCAAGGTTTCTGCAAACGTCCTTCCTCCCCAGCAAAACCCGTGGCCCCTCTGCTCCCTTTCTTAATGGAGCTGTTTGAACTTCTGTGTGGTTATCTGGGGTTGGAGGGCTTCTCACCAGCCCTTTTTTGTTATTTTTACTTTTCAAAAACATTCTATTTCAGTCCTCATCATCTTTGTTCCTCAGTTGCATGGAGAGCAAGTGTATTTTTAATGAAGCGCTGATCCTTTTTTTTTTTTTAAGTGTTTTTCACCAGGCCTTGATGATTGGCATTTATTATCCTTTTCTGTCTGCCTTCTGCCTAAAATACAGAGGAACTTTGGAATTATTTTCTCTCCTTCCCTAGAGGCCCAGTGTGGTCCCGCCTCCCCCTGCCCCAATTTCCCGTCCTTGTCTTCTTTCCCTAAACCGTTCAGCACCCGCTGCTATAATTTTCTAGAGGCCCTGCATAATCTTTAGGGCAGAAGTAGGTGGGCTAACTCAAATAGCTGACAAAGAAAGAAGGTCCCGGCAGGGAGGACCCATGGCAGAATCTGGTCTGTCGGCTTGCTGCTCGTGGCTTGTGGCATGAAGCCATCAGGGCTCCCATTGCCCTTTGTCAATGTCAGCACCCTTGGGTCATGACCCAGGCCCCAGCATGGGTAAGGAAGGCCTGATGTGACAGCCGCTGGGGCTGAGGTTTGTAAGACTGTGCTGGAATCAAAGCTGGTGGGAGTCTGGATGGAGCTCTTTAATCCCGATGTTGTAACTCTGCCTTCAGAGACGTCCGCTGCTGATCTGCACAGAATTCACACCAAGCAGACGGCCACCACCGCTGTGTTTTCTGCACTCATCGTCCCCTGGTTGTGTCACAGAATTCCAAAGTAAGTGGAGTTGACCTCCATCTTTCTGCTGGCACCCACTTTGTTTTTTTTCACTGAGAAAATTATTTTTCATTTTATTTTTTTGAAGATTTGATTTATTTATTTGACAGAGAGAGAGAGAGCACAAGCAGGGGGATTGAGAGAGGGAGAAGCAGGTTCCCCACCGAGCAGAGAGCCCAACGTGGGGCTCGATCCCAGGACCCTGGGACCATGACCTGAGCTGAAGGCAGATGCCCAACTGACTGAGCCACCCAGGTGCCCCGAGAAAATAATTTTTTAAAATTGGGAGCATAATTAACATGTGGTGTTATATTGGTTTCAGGTGTACAATATAATGATTCAACAAGTCTGTGCATTGCTCAGTGCTCATCATGGCAAGTGTAGTCTTAACCCTCTTCACCTGTTTCACCCACCCCCGCCCCTACCTCCTTCTGGCCACCAGCAGTTTTATGTATTTAAGAGGCTGGGTTTTTTGTCATTATTGTTTGTCCCTTCTTTTCTTTGTTCATTTGTTTTACTTCTTAAATTCCACATATGAGTGGAATCACATGGTGTTTGTCTTTTCCTGACTGACTAATTTCACTTAGCCTTGTAACCTCTAGCTCCATCCATGTTGTTGCAAATGGCAAGATTTCATTCTTTTTCGTGGTTGAGTAATATTCCATTTTTTATGTACACCACATTTTATCTCATCTATTGATGGGCACTTAGATTGCTTCCATATCTTGGTTATTGTAACTAATGCTGCTTTAAAAATAGGGTGCATAAACCTTTTTGGAATAGTGTTTTCATATTTTTGGGGCAAATACCCAGTAGTGTAATTACTGGATTGTATGGTATTTCTATTTTTAATTTTTTGAGGAACCTCCATACTGTTTTCCACAGTGGCTATATCAGTTAGCATTCCCACCCACAGTGCACAAGGCTTCCTTTTTTTCCCACATCCTCACCAACAATTGTTATTTCTTGTGTTTTTGATTCTAGACATTCTGACATATGTAAGGTGGGATCTTGTGGTTTTGATATGTCTTTTTCTAATGATGAGTGATGTTGAACATCTTTTCATGGATCTGTTGGCCATCTGTATGTCTTCTTTGGAAAAATAACAATTCACTTCCTCTGCCCATTTTTTTAATTGGGTTATTTCTTTTTGTTTTTTTTGGTGTTGAGTTGTGTAAGTTCTTTATATATTTTGGTATTAACTCGTTATTGGATATACCATTTGCAAATATCTCCTCCCATTTAGTATGTCGCCTTGATTTGTTGATTGTTTCTTTGCTGTGCAAAAGCTTTTTATTTTGATGTAGCCCCAATAGTTTGTTTTTGCTTTTATTTCCTTTGCCTGAAAAGACATATCTAGAAAAATGTTTCTATGGCCAATATCAAAGAGATTATCACGTTTTTTCTTCCAGGAGTTTTATGGCTTCAGGTTTCACATTTAGGTCTTTAATACATTTCGAGTTTATTTTTACTTATGGTATAAGAAAGTGATTCAGTTTCTTTCCATTGCATGAAGCTGTCCAGTTTTTTCAGCACCTTTGTTGAAGAGACTATCTTTTCCCTATTGTATGTTCTTGCCTCCTTTGTCATAGATTAATTGGCCATATAAGCATGGGTTTATTTCTGGGCTCTCTGTTCTGTTCCATTGATGTATGTGTCTGCTTTTGTGTTGGTATTATTCTGTTTTGGTTACTACAACTTAGTAATACACTTTGAAATCTGGGATTGTGATACCTCCAGCTTTGTTCTTTCCAAGATTGGTTTGGCTACTCAGGGTCTTTTGTGGTTCCATACAAGTTTTAGTGTTATTTATTCTAGCTCTGTGAAAAATACTGTTGGTATTTTGATAGGAATTGCATTGAGTTTGTAGGTTGCTTTGGGTGGTATGGACATTTTAACAATATTGGTTCTTCTGATCTGTGAGCATGGAATATCTTTCCATTTGTTTGTGCCATCTTCAATTTCTTTCATCAGTGATTTATAGTTTTCAGAGTACAAGTCTTTCACCTCCACGGTTAAGTTTATTCCTAAATATTTTATTCTCTTTGATGCTGGCACCCATTTTGTAATAGACTTTTTATTATAGGAGCTTGGCTGCAAGGTTTGTACATTTTTTGACATTAATCTTCTGAACTTCCATTTTCTTACCTGCATTATTGTTATTACCTATGCCAGGGATTTGTAAAAGTTTGGCAGGAAGGCATACATTAAATACCTGGCACCGAGCCAGGCACTTGGCAGCCTCTCCATAATTGTTGATTCCTTCCTCCCAGCTTTCACTTAACACCGTCTGAAGCTCCAGCCAGGCTGCTAGGTGCTAGTAGGTGCCTAGGGAATAGGCGCCAAAGTGAGTGCCACTGCAGAGGGGACAAGAAAGCTTTCTGTATTGCGTTTGAACTTCTTCCCTCTCCTCTGCCAGCCAGCTGGGCTAACATATGATCAATAACAGCCAACCATTTCCTTTTGATTGGTATCTCCAATTCCGAGGCTCAAACAGCTTCAGCAGACTGCAGGGTTTAGTTTTTAGTTTGCTTATAAAATACTCTGGAACCAATTTGGCGAAAGGTGCCTAAGTTTTCCTTAGCAATCTGACTCTGTTTTCCATATGTGCTTGATATTCTCTGGTTTTCAGCCCAGATTCTAGCTTTTCCAGTACTCACAAGTAGAGGCCCAAGGAAAAGGGCTGGTGAATCTGTGAGCTGCCCCAGAGAGCTTGAGCAGAGATGATGAAGACAGAGATGAGGGGACCAGGAAGCTGTGGGAAGCCAGGGAGGCAATCTGAGAGCAGATTTCCGCTGTGGGGGACGTGAGTGTGTGTGTGCACATGCATGTGTGTGTGGGGCTGGAGGACTCACGCGTGTGGGGGTGAGTAAAACACTGCCTAATTGTGGGGAAGAAAACAGAGCTACCTAATTTCTGGGCCTGATTGGCTCCGGCTTTTGCTAGGTCCTTATCTGCCCCTAGACATGTGCCCTTGATGGTTCATCTTCATGGAAAGCTCACCTGTCCTTTCTTTCTGACCTCTGATAGCGTCTCCCCACTAGCCTCTCATGACTCTCTGTCCCCACTCTGCTCTCTTCTTCTTCGTAGTGCTCACCACATGTTGGCGTTACATTGCATAGCTATGTGTTTTAATATGTCTCTCCCTGTTAAATGTCTGTAAGCTCCACGAGTGCAGGAATCTTTGTCCATTTTGCTCTTTGCCTGATTCTCAGCACTGGCACATACTAGGTACTTAAGGAATATTTGTTAAATGAGTGAATGGGTAGGTGAATGTTTGAGTGTCTGGGGTGGCAGGCAGCAAGGTGAGAGGTTAGTATATGACATAGGCTTGATAGCAGATGGGGAGAAAAGCTGTCAGATTGACCTTTTTCTAGTACATTCTTCCTTTCCTTTCTTTTCCTCTGATCCTTCACTCTATTTTATGGTTATACTATTTCTTTAGGATTTACCTTTCTGCTTTTAAATAAATATGTTTATTGGCTTTTAATATCTTTACTTCCCAGCTATAGAGAATAATGAATACTGTAGGTTCTTTCTCCTTCCTCTTCTGTTAGATCTGTGCTGTCAGGTTTTATGACATTTACATCCCATTATTTAATCATAAATCCCAACTTGTTTTTGTCCTGTTCCTACATTTAAATAGATTCAGTGTTTCTCCCTAGGCCTTTGCTGTTATTTTCCATTCATCTCTTAGGTGGCTGGAAAGTTCTCTTAGTTTCTTCTGGACGGGCTCATGGGAAAAAATGTCTTATGTTCTTGCATGTTCCAAAATGTTGGTTTGTTATCACTGTAACGAGTGATAGTTTTTCTGGGTATAAAACTCTTGTCACACTTTGTTTTCTTGAGGATAAACTGTAACGGTACCAGCTACTTCTGAGAGTAAATGATGCAGCGTTAGAGTCTGAGGACAATCTCTTTTTAACCCCATCATCAGGGAGGGGTGCCTGGCTGCCCAAAGATTCTTTCTTTGAAGTCTTACGAACAGACTAGATCATTTTGTCAAAATTTTTCCCTGGATATTCTGTGACCTTCAATATATCCAAGTCTTCTATTTCTGGGAAGATTTATTGAATCTTGTTTTAAGTGTTCTTTTCTCTGTTCTTCCAATCTTCCTTTTCTATCATTTTCTCTTTAACCCCTTTAAGTTCTTCCTGTATTTTTACTTTAATTTTTCGCTCACTTTTCTTTCTTATCCTTTCTTTTCTATTCCTTTCTGTTCTTAAGGGTGTCTAGTTTTCCTTGCCCTGCTTTCAGTTTTGCTTTTATTTCTGTCATTCTTTAAAAAAAAATTTCACTTTCCCAATTTCAGCTAATTTAGGTTTCAAATTCCATGTCTTACCACTTTTTCCATGGGCTCTTAGTCTCTGCTCTATTCTGTGTATGTGTTTTTTATTGCTTCATTAACTTTTTAAAAATTCATGGCACAATATTTAGTCATGTTTTTTGTTTCTGCACCATGGCAATATTTTTCTGGCAAATACCCTTTGCCATTATTTTTCTTGTTCTTTTCCTTGTTTTCATGCAATATTTTAAATAGAGCGTATACTAGTTTCTTTTTGATGACTTAGTTCTGATTTAGGTGATTTATTTTTGTTGTTCCAGACCAGCTATTTATAATTCATAGGAGGTTTGTATAAGGAAGAGATCAGTATTCAAGGAGGGATTAGCCTTCGTTCCAGTGTTTCCTTTAAGTCCTTTTGCTGTCACCTCTGTCCAGCAATTGTAGAGCCATTCACACTGTCAAATCTCTGTCCTCTCCTGTCACGTGGAAAGACTGCTTTCTGTACACATGACATGTCTGTGTGGCTCCTTATTCAACCCATTCTCATTTGCCTCTTAGAACAAAACTGGGTCTGGAGAGGCTCAAGCTGACAGCATTTTACAACCTATTTCCATTGTAGTGTTCAAAACAAGGGATTTTGAGTCCTTACTCCTTGGTGTGCTCCTCACCTTACAGCACACTATTATTCTTCTGCAATGGCAGCCCAAGCGTGTCCTCTCCCTGCTTCTGGTTTCCCTTCTTAGTATGTGTTCACAGTTCCTTGTCTTCTGGGTTCACCAAGGGTGGAATTTGTGTTTGTGTCTTGCTTCAGGGTTATTGTGGGAAGGGAAGAATGAATGCTGTGCTCTACCACATTCAGAGTGGAGGACCTCAGCCCCTTCTGAGCAATCTCTTTCTTTTCTGTCATAAAGTCTGATTTTCCACGCTTCTGGTTCTCCCAAGAAGCAGCTGTTTTCTTCTCCGGTTCTGGCCCTCTTCAGGTTTCCAAGCGCGGTCAGATTCTTTGTCCCCAGAAGGCTTTACCCTGACCATTTCCCTCTGCTTCCCCATTGTGCTTATAGTCCATACTCGGTGTAGCAAATACTGCCTTACATGGCACCATCTTTTAACTTGTAGGTATGCTTCTTTAACTACGTAATAGGGCATCTGGGGGCATAGTCTGGGGCACGAGTGCTCTATGTCCTTTCTAGTACTAGCACAAGGCATTCTGTGTGGTGGGTGCTACATTCCTGCTTATGGGTTATTCCCTTACTCTTATGGTTTGCACTGATATTTGAAATACTTTTATTGTGCCTCATTAATTCCGAGTTTGTGTATTTTCTTCCTTCCTTCTTACTGAATTAGATATCTGTGTACTTGGCATGTATTATATATGATATAAGCACAATCATGAAGATTTTATAACACACTACTGCCTCTGATAACAAACTGTGGGTAAACCCCCTTCTTGAATTTAAATGACTTTGGTCAATGTCATTAGAAATAACTTTAGCTGTTACTTGTCTTAAGTATTATGTATGTCAGCGCTCCTTTTAAAACCACACTCCCTAGGTAGAGCCTTTGTCATCATGTGATGATGTTCCTTATAGACTACACCCTATAAATGTTAGTCACATTCCAAGTGTGACACCTAAACGTAAAAGGGGCTCACTAGACCAATGATTCTCATAGGGGCTCTCAACCTCCTTAAGTAGAGGCATTTCAAAACTTGTAGTGTGGATAGTTTAAGAAACAAACAAAAATTCTCCCTGGGATCCTGATAAGACCTCCTATGGACATATCCCCACCTCCACTCCCACTCCCAGACTCTTAAAGATAGCTGATTCAGTCTCATGCCTATGCTTTAGCTGTGGAAAGCGGGCACAGAGAAGACCGTGACTTAATCAAGGTCACATTCCACCTGTGCATTCCTCCCAACCTGCTTTGCTGCTCTTGCCCTTCATATAGTAATCCACAAACCGCAGACGGACGGTTTTTCTGACGGACGAATTGATGCGTCTGAAGGTCAGTGCATGCTGAAGTCAGTCTTGGTGTCTAGGCTGGGTTGAGAGGAGGGAGAAGACACTATTTTAGGAAAAAAGGAGCCAGTAGAGCAGAATGGAAAATGTGCATTGACACCGATCAATGAACCTGTGCTCAAACTGAGATTTTCAAATATGATAAAGGACTAGAGAAGCTAAAATGGTAATTCAAACCAGAGCAGCCTCTTTGACCTCAGCCAGTTGGAGACTCAATGGAATAAACCATTGCTTCTCCAAAAAGAAAAAAAAAAAAAAAAAAAGGAGAAAAAGGTTAATTTCCAATTTCTGGGAAGGTATACCTAAAACACAACAGATTTGAAAACTCTGCCAACAGTTTCTCTTTTTTTGTCTTTTTTCCCCTTAACTTTAACTTTATTGCTGCTGAAATACTAGTCTTTTAAATTGTATTTAAAGTCAATAAGGCAACTATTCGTGAAACGCAGATGGGAAAGAGATGCATAGCTATGGAGCACAGCCAGCTCTGGACAGGGGCTTGTTCTGGGTTAAGGCTTTGGGTGTGTGGGTCAGCAAAACCAATACCTTGTTGCCAGGGACATCCTGGAACTCATTGGCACAGCCTGTGCATATCTGGCAGAGGAACAGACTTGGGGGAGAGAGGGAGCATCGAAGACATTTGGCCTGTACTGAGTTTTGGGATGGGGAACTGGGATGTATGAAGAAGAGTGGGTGCTGACCCTGCCAAGAAAATTCTGAAACCATCTGGCTCCTTTGATGACTCTTGCCCTAGAATAATAATGGAGGACCCTCCTGGATATTATTCTCATTGTATAGATGAAGAAAACGAGGTGCTGATTAATGAGGTGGCTTGCGTCTAGTTACAGAAGTAGCTGCTGACAGCTAAGTTTACAGCCCTTGGCTCCGGGCTTCTACCTCCCAGTCTTTCCCAGTGTATCACAGTGTTCTCTCACTCTCTCTCTCTGTGTTACCGTGAGTAGGTATTCCCTAAGTACTTGCTAAAGCCTAACATCACGCTAGAGGTAATGCGATGTAAAAAGTTGTTACAACAATTCCAGCCTAAGAGGAACTTACTTTAAAATATTATTGACTACATTTTCTATTTCGAAAGTGACATACCACAGTTTGGAAATTTTAGGAAATAGCAAGAACAAGAAACATTTAAAATAACCTCAGCCTGCTAACACAACTGCTATAATTATTTTGGTCTATGGCCTTCTGGTCATTTTCGTCACGCATTTAGCTTTTTAAAAAATCTAGTGGAAACTATATTGTACGTACAATTTCATTTCTTGCTGTTTTCCCATAGCTTTTTGTTATAAGTAATTTCCTCCATAACCACTTTAATGGCCATAGGATATTTGCAAAGAGCTTAATCACAAAGCTGTTACTAACCGAAGTATTAAAGCATTTTACTGTATTAATTTAGTAAATGTCTGTTAAGTGCCTGGCACCCAGGCTCTACTGGCAGTCAGCAACCTTCTGGTTGTCACCTTGGTGTACCAAGGGGTTGGGACGTTGGGAGCCACATCACTGGGAACCTCAAATAAGTTAGTGGGAGCTCTAGACTTTTTGTCTGACCCTTCCTACATGAACGGGCTACCTGATGGCACAAACCACATTCAGGCTGGCTGGGGCCAAGGTGCGATAAGACCATCGTAGATCTATGGAATTCAGCCTCATGACTGTTGGAATCCCCTCCTTTGAGCCCCGTGGTGAGGGAGGGATGCCCCGCCCAGGATTATGGGGATGGCCAAACACACAATACCTGACGCTAGATGGCTGAGGACAGCAGTTCACAGTCACGGGTCCTCACAGCTTGGCAAAGAGGACACTGCCTGCCACTCAGGGCTGCACAGGGGTTGTGCTCCGGAACAAAGGGAACAACCAGGGCGGGGGCAGGCAGACTTCGTAGTATCAGAAGGCGTGGTATACCCAGTTCTTCGGGGAAGGTACAGTTTGGTTGTTGGAATAATTTTGTGGGCTGGCGCAAAGCTGAAACCCACCAGGCAGTGATAAGCAGAAACTGGAGGTGGTCTGATTAATATGGAGGATGGTTTGGTTCGAGAAAGCACCTAATGTGGAACCTTCATTTTAGATCTTATACTCCGGGGACAAAAACTGCTTTTCTTCTTTGCTGGCCCTGCCATTTTCTCCAACTCTTCATATATACATATATATATATATATATATATACTTTTTTTTTAATACTCTGAGTTTTGCTCACCTATCTTTAAGAGGCTGTACGATGTGGTGGTGAATAGTATAGACTCCAAGACAGCCTGGGCTCAGGTCCAGGCTTCGCCATGTGCAAGCATTAGACAAATCACTTCCTCTCTCTGTGCCTCAGTTTCCTCCTTTATGACAGGAGATGCATGTAATGACACTACGTACCTCATAGGGTTGTTGTGAAGATAAACGTTACTATATGTAAAAGTTTTAGAACAGTGCCCGATGTGTGCTGTGTAAATACTATTATTGTTATCTTTACTTGGGTTCAGTTTATAAGTTTTGTTATGCTGTTTATAATAATAATATTATTCTGCTTTTTTCGGCTTTTTTTCCTACTTCCTTTCTCCAAGGCCAAAGTTAGCATAGACTCGTTTCCAAAGAATGTTCTCTGTCTATTTAGTCATTTGTAAAATTCATCCCCTTGTTCATCCTTTCAGTCAACAGATAGGAAAGAGCCTCTGCAGTGTTCCCCATGTTCCAGGTGATGGGATTCATAGAACAACAAGACAGAAACGCCCCCTAGGAGCGAAGGCTTATAACCCATTGCGGGGATAGCTGGGGGCAGAAAATAGGCAAGTAAATAAACATAAATAATTATGGCCAGCGATACATGTTCTGAAGGAAGAAAGAGAAATAAAAGGAGACCATTTTAGGGGCAACTCCATTCCCTTGTGCAAGGCAGCTGGGAGAAGGAGGGCTTCTCATTTGTTGGGGGCATTCTTTTTTATTATGGGAGTGGTCCAAGGTCCCCAGAGGGGCCATAGAGCCTCTGCTTGTTCGGCGACAGTGACAAGACTTATTCATTATCTTCTTCCAAAGAGTATCTAAGTTTCCTTTGTCCTCCCTGACATCCTCCCCCCACCTCCTCTCACCCTGTCCGGGAGGGTTTTGTCTTATTAATCCAGTTTATGTATCAATTTTGGTCTAGAATTAGGAAAATGGACAGAGGAAGAGAGGGCCAGAGAGGTAAGGAGAGAAGAGGAAAGACCTATTTGGGCAAATTCAACTCTATTTATAAAAAAAGAAGCTTTACAGAGTGCAGAGAAAGGCTGAAGGAAACCCCCCCCCCCCATTATCTATCACTGATTTATCTCTAGTAACAAACCACTCCAAAATTTACTAGCTTGAAATGACAATATTTTCTTATTTCTCACGAACCTGTGCATTGCAAGTTAATTCCTCCACTGGTTTTGCTGGGGCTCCTTCATTCAACGGCAGGATCCGTAGGGCTGGAAGATTCCAAATAGGCTCCCATGTCTAGAAGGGGGTGCCAGCTGCTGCCTGGGGCACCTTTGTTCCCGTCCCTCAGGACCCCTCACTCAGGAGGCCCAGCCAGCTTTCTATACGGTGGCCTCAGGGCAGCATCCTGAAATGGTGAAGGCAGAAATTGCACGCCTATTGACTCTTAGGTTCTGGAATCCATTCAGAGTCACTTTATTGGTCAAAGGAACTCACAAGGCCAGCCAAGTTTCTAGCTGGTGAGATAGATGTTCAATAAAAAAAATCACACAGTTCTCGTTATCGAAGCTGACATAAGAAAGCTGAAAGACAAGTGCTATGTGGGTATGGCTACGAGGAGTGACATGCCCAGGGTCAAACATCCACCGGATTAATTTTCCTCTTCTTGGCTGAGACTATATAAGTATAGACAAGGCTTTTGGTGTTTAGTTGTGCAGAAAATTTTAGCAGAGCAGGTGGGCTGCTGATATCCTTAGGAAAGGCTGCTTGCAAATTGATCCTTGCCTGGCATCTGGGAACTTGGATTTCAGAAGGATTCCAATTGTTCTCTAACTGATAAGGATGGTTTACTGTGCCTAGACTATTTATACATACTAGATGGTTTATGCTAAACACCTGCTTTCCTTGTGAGAGGCTGGAATTTTGACACAGTAGGCAGAGGGTACCCCTATGACTAGCCCCAGGGAAAATCTTGGGTACTAAGTTTGGAGTTAGCTTCCCTGGGCAGAAGCATGGTACACATGCTGTTGCATTTTGTTGCTGGAGGAAGAATGGAATTGTGTGACCCGTCTTGGGAGGGAGGGAGCAGAAAGAAGCCTGCTCATGGATTCCCCCAGACCCATGTGTCTTTTTCCCTTGGGTTTGGGCGGGTGGCCTTCCTACATCACTGTAATCATCGCCACGAGTACAACTTTGTGTTGTGTCTAATGAGTCCTAGCAAATCTCACAACACAGGAATGGTCCTAGGGATTCTGGCACATTAGTTATTCTCTTATAAATTTTTTCTTCTAAGAAGATAGAAACCGGTTCCCAAGTTTCATGGGGCAATACCAGAAAGTCACATGGAAGGCTTTTATGCCTGGACAGGAAGTGATGTCACATTTCCTGGGAGCCAGGAGGTCCCAGCAGGCCTGCCTATAGCCAGTGTTTTAAAATGATGATTTGATGGGCTTCTTTGCAGGGTATGTTTGGATTTGTGAGTGTAATTCATTTAATTGGCAACAAGTAGGTGGTAATTTGGAATCTGTGGAAGTGATTGGTTTCCTCTGTACGGCATCTTCCACTAAGTGAGAAGAAATTGAGACAAAAAACAAACCTAAAAGAAGCCCACTTGCTCTGCCCAGAACTGGACAGTCACCTGGAATAAATCTGTAAGAACAGATTACTGGACCTGTCTCCAGTGACCCGCTTGTCTCTTTGTCCCCAGCTTTTAAACCAGGTGGCAGGAACCGAGGGGCTGCTGGGGTGTGTGAGTACGATAGAGGGAATGTCAGCCATGGAACTCTTTGCCCTGCATCCCTGTACCCCGTGTCCAGCCTGTCGCACCAGCAGTTTTGCCGGTGAAGTGGGCTGTGAGAGCAGTTACGCTGTGGGCAATCACCAGTCCTTTGTTGCAGCCATTGCTGTTTCCTGGGGAGTCTCTGGTGGCGAAGAACCCGGTAGCCAAGGAAGAGGCATATGGGCCTCCCTCAACAGGTGCAAGGAGGGGTCTGTCCAACATGCTGGAGTAGTTGCAGCTTCTGAAGGAGCACTACCTAAAGTTTAAAAATGAGAAGGTTGTATAAAAGGAGAACTGTAGATCATAGATTTGAACCGAGACGGGTTCATTCTTTTACCCTGCCATTTAATAGCTGTGTGACCTCTGGTAGATTAATTGATCTCTCTGATCCTTAATGTCATAAACTCAGAGCAGTAGTGCAAGAAGAATGAGCTAGTGTGTATAATGCATCCAAATTGGTGCCTAGCGTAAGATAAATATTTCTTAAATTTGAGTCCCTTCCAAGTGATGGAAATCTAAGTAATATGTTTTCTTTGTGTTTATGTGTATAATATTGCCCAAATTTTCTGCAATAAGTATTTACTTTATAAAATGAGAAGAAGAGGATTTGAAACTTGTTGTTTAAAACCCATCTCCTTGCCATGGCTCACATGTTGTCTCCTGGGCTGAGTCCTTCCTGGGTCACGCGTGTTTAACATATTCTTTACCTTGGGTTTCTCTGGGCAGTCATAGTACATTAACATCAATAGGGGTTTGGAAGGGTCCATTACTTACCTGAGTGAGTGGAGAACTATTTGTTACTGACACAGGGAGAGTATTTCAAATATTTTCTCAATTTTTCAGTAATTATAATTTGAATTGATTTTTTCATCCAGTATCGTTTTCTCTTAGCTGGGTCACTACCAGGGTATTTAAAAAGAGGGGGTATTTAAAAAGCCTATTCCTTTTATAGGATTGCCCTTTTTTCCAACTTTATTTTCCTTGTGATTTAGCATTTGTTTCTCTTCCAGCTAGTAATGAAATGCGCTTTGCAGGAAAGTCAGAGAGGGCTCCAGCAAGCTTTGCAACTCTGAGGACTGTTCACGGGGCCAGAGTCAACTGAGTTCTGTGGAGTCTGCTAAGAAAACCTCTGGGTTGCCAGGCTTCTGGGCTATTCCTCTCTTGTAGGGTAAATACAAAGAGGGCAGCATAACCCCCAACCTGATAGGGCTGGCCCTTTTCAAGAAACTCAACACAGAGACAGAGTGAGCTGAGTGAGAACTCCTACTGTGTGTAAATTAGTTGCCGAGTCTCCTCTGGTATTCTCTTTAAGTCTGTCAGACTTTAGATGGAGAAAGACTGGTGGAGGATTTCAGGGCTGTTTTGTCACGGGAAACTCCCAGAGAGTAGGGAATGGTATTTACACTCAGACCAGACGGGACTTGCTTTCTTAACACCCTGCTTGAGCTAAGCCTCCCCTGACTTGCTCTGTTGGGGATGTAAGGGTCGTTCCTCCCACACTGGACTATAAACTCATTTGTCCCACATGGCACGGCTGCCCAATATCTGTGTGTTTGGTAATTTTTGATGTCTTGAAAAGTACCTGTCAAAAAGCAGCACTTATATATGTTTGCTAATTGGCAGTGAAGCCCTAGTGGGAGTTGTAGGAGTTGGAAAAATGGTAGGCAATAGCAGACATCAAGAGAAATTTCTTCCAACCTCTTCTGCAGCCAAGTGGAGCCACCATGGCGTCTCAGTCTCCACAGGAAGACCATGAGGAGTGACTGAATCCATAGGTGGGTTTTGAGCAGCCCATTGGCCACTGGGGAGCATTCGGAAGCTTCAGCTGTAATTCTCTGTAGTCAGGTTGGTGAGATAGGGGTGCTGCCTAGGAAACTTTGACGGATAACAGAGGCAATGTATTAGTTAGCACTGAGCTGTGTGGTCCTAAAGTCCGTGACGGCAGGGAGCATGGTGACCCAGACTGTTACGGGAGGCCAGCATGAGGGTCCGGCGGTGTCTGCATTGATTACCTCTTCATACCCCTTTAGAGTGAATCTGCTTCTATTTCTCTTAAGCCTCAGAGAATTTCCCAGGAGAATTTAGATGACTGACCGAGTCGCCCTGAGCTGATAACATCTAGTTGTTAAATTCCACCCCTTTCTCACCTTCTCTCAAGTATCTTGTCTTCTTTCTACTTCTCAGAGCTCCTGGTATACTCTTCTTAGAAGTCCTGCCCCTAACACTGCCTAATGCTTGATGTGAGATTCTTTTCTCGGCCAAATAAAACCAACCCTTGTGCAAGCCCCACAAAATAAACACTCTTCAAAATTAAATTCTACCCAACACACATTCATCAAGTCCTTGCGGTTTCTGTATGTGTGTATAACTCAGATGAAACAGTGAATAGGGTTTGACTCAAAAGAGTATACCTTCCAGACCAGGAGAAGAAAATCACTATATCGTGGGATAGAATGTGAGGGGAACAATAACAAAGAAGGATGAGGTTAACCTCAGAGGGGGAAGGCTTGATGGAGATGGAGGGATTGGGGCTAGTCCCTATGGAGCTTGTGAAATTTACGGGTAGGGAGATGCTGGGTGAGGGCAGGAGTGGTTGCACATTCCATCCAGAGGGCATGTTGTGAACAGGGGGACACAGAGCTGACAGAAGTAGGGTTTAGGGTTTAGGCTGGGGCCAGGGATATGAAAGCGGTTCAAGGCAGTTAGGTTAGGGTGATAAATGGTGTTTGGAACATGAGGCTGAAAGGTTAGGCCCTATCCTCAAGGCAGGGAAGATGCTGGCAGAATTTTGAGCAGAAAGGGGACACGGACTTTAGGCTGATTGTTCTGGCATGTGTGTGGAGTGGAAGGCTCGTTAATTGAGGGTGGGAGGTGACCTGCAGCAGGGAGGACAGGTTAGGGTTCTATCTGGCAGTCACCTGGACAGGTAGTCTTGAAGGCTGAAAGTAGGGCAGTGGCAGGGGACCTGGAAGGGAAGGACAGGTGAGAGCGAAAAGACAGGAGACCTTGTGCTTGTCTCCCCACCCCACCCCCCAGCGAAAGTGACACTGTCACTTAGGCAGCCATTTCAGGTTTGCAGAAATCCGATGCCCACAAGAGAATGCTGCCCTTGAGATCTGACAATGAGGGCAGGAGTCTGTCTTGCTGGGAAGTTCTTTGATTGACTCAGAGGCCTTGGAGGAGCGTCTCTGGGACTGTGGCCGTCAGCCTCCTCCGAGCTGCTCAATTCTCCCAGTGCCCCTCCTCTGGAAGTTGCCACGCCTTCGCCCCAGTGCATGTAGCCAGGGGCCCAGTCCATTCGTCGGGCAGACAGCCCCTGCAGATGCCAGGGAAAGGCCAGTCTCCCATTTTTATCTTACTGCACTTCACAGCCTCTACTGACAGATCCTATTCAAGCTGAAATGAGTGGCTGGGGGCAACTCATACATAATTTCCTTCTATTTAGTGACTTCCTACACCATGGGGTCCACATGATTTCTGTTCATTTAATTAAAGGTTATATTGGCAAATTGTTATCCTCGGGAGTGTGGGTGTGCAGGGAGTGCTTTTGGAATACATTACAGGGTAATTCCCTTTGCCCTTTATTGCCTCTGCAGGCCATGTGAAATTGAATCACAAATAACACATTTTGGAAACAGGCGGAGAGACTGAGGCCTCAGCTTCCTTTGGCTGTAATAAGACAGTGAGCGTGTGTATATAAACGACTCTCTGGTTATGCGGGAGAGGTGGAGGAGGGAGAATTGCAGAACGAAGGGGAATGATTTCCGCACCCCAGACAGTGAGCTTGGCTGCTCTCCCTTCCAGCGGAGGAGCCTGAATCCAGCAGTGGGTTCTGCCTTTGAAACCTCCAGAAGGCCCGTTGCTGTTAATGGAGCCTCTTACGAGTACCACTAGAGACGAGCCTCACTTACCTGCTGGCCACAGCGGAGTCAGCCGGCCCAACTTTCCCTTTCCAGTCTGCTTCTCCAGAGGTAGCTGCAGCTCCCAAAGTTCTGGTGCATGAGGGGAAGACCAACAGTGAGCACCATTACAGCAAAGTTGCCCCCGTCAGAGCAGATGACAAAAGTCTGTCGAATTCAGAGAATCCAAGGTCTTCAAGTACTGAGAAGTGATTGTGGTGGGGTGGGGTATGTGCTGCAGCCGTGCTGTGACCACATGAGACACTGTGGCTTCTCAGAACACTAAGATATGGTTGCCTCTAGTCTCAGGATGCATTTGTTCCTGAGGCCAAGGGACCGGGTGTTAATACCTTTGTGCCCTATAACATCCTCAGAGTCAGTGAGCATTTCTACAGAGGAGAGGTGTGCGGCTGACATCTTGTTTGCCGTGGAGATTGAGAATGCCGTGGAGGGAGGGGATGAAGGTAGGTAGGTGTTCCCATTAAGTTGTGTGGTTAGGGGAGCTTCCCTGAGAAGGCGATATGGAAACAATTCTTGAGGAGGTGAGGCAGGTAGACGTCCACCGGAGGACTGCTCTGGGCAGAGGGTACCACTGGGGGCATGGGCACAGAATCCTAAAGCAAGAGCGTGCCTGGGAGTTGGAAGAACAGAAAATGTGACTGGAGTAGAGTGGGCAAGGAGGAGAGGTCAGAGGTGGGCTTAGGGACAGATTACAACGTGCTCTCTTGGCCTCTGTAAGGACTTTGGCTTCTACTCTGGGCACAACTGGGAACCACTGTGCTGGTTGAGCAGTGGAGTGATATGAGGCAGATATGAAAATAGACAATCCGGTATGAGGCAAACATAGGGATCTAGCTACGTGAAGGAATCATAGAGAACTGACATCTCTCTGGCCCAAGAGGAGAAGACAGAGCAAGGAATGGCTTCCTAGAGGACATGTGAACATTTGGCCTGGGTCTTAAATGATAGCTGACCATGATCTCCTTGCTCCCCCACACCTGACTTTGTGTACCTCTTACCAAGGCAACAGGGTTTCTCTCCTCTGGAATCTTGGGCTGTGAAGATGGACCTGCTTGCCTATGATTTGTCTTGAGTCTGTGTCCAGACTCACAGACTTGTGTAGGACTCAGTCCATGCCTGATGCTTAGGGCACCAACCCTGGCTTAGAATCCAGTTCCTACCCGCTGCCTTCTGGCAGATCAGGACCCATGTAGCTCTCTTACCTAAACTGGTTTCCATACATGCTAATGCTTTCTTGAGGGCTGCGATCCCAGGACAGAGTGTGGGGGAGAAAGGAAATGAGGAAGGGAAGGAGGCAAAGTAGAAACAAGAGCATCTGTTACCAAGCTGGCCACACCACCACAAGAAGATCCAGCTACTTCCTTGGTCACATGAAATGTCTCAGAACAGGCCATACAGAGCTCCTGGAATAGTCCATCAGGGTGGAAGAGGAAGGGAAAGGGATTTATTTCTTGGCAACGTCATGAGCTAAGCATTACTATTACTATTTCATCTTGGCCTTATAAAGCTGTGGATGTGATAATGCTTAGCTTATGATGGACAGCTCAGGGCAAATAGTTACTGGGTGTTCCAAGGTCGACGTTAGTTTCAGCTAGGACCCAGTAACACACAGGAGTTATTTTAAAAACAAAGTAGTTCTTTGGGACGCTTGAGTGGCTCAGTCAGTTAGGCATCTACCTTCGGCTCAGGTTGTGATCCCAGTCCTGGGATTGAGCCTCGAGTCAGGCTCACTGCTCCGTGGGGAGTCTGCTTCTCTCTCTTCCTCTCCCCCCGATCATGCTTTGTCTCTCTCTCAAGTAAATAAATAAAATCTTTAAAACAAACAAACGAACAAACAAACAACAACAACAAAAACCCAAAGTAGTTCTTTGCTGCAGAGGACACGGTCTTGCTTAAGAGCTCTAGAGGTCTGCACTGCTGATCTTGTATCGGACAGCCCAGAATCCTGATCTACCGTGGATCCCTTCTGCACCATCCAGTTTGCTATAACATACGGTTCAGGTGGCAGGGCAACTTGCACCACAGTCCGAACCTGCTGTGCGGTCTTCTCTTCCTCTGGCAGCCTTCCAAGTCACCAGATAAATACACCTGAGTTTTACCCGGTGTGCTAAGTGCTACATTAAGATTCAAAGAATTCCAACAAGTACTGTGCTGCTTTTGTAGTAGTAGTTGTACAAGCTGTACCAATTTCCCCTTTACTTTAGAGCCGTGTCCGGGAGTGCCCCAAGCCCCTGGAGGCTCTAGAAATGTCACTGATTCGGCAGTCCCCAAGTATTGTGGGGTTTATAGCTCATTTTCCAACATGTGTGTATCCTCTTATAGAAGTATCTAAGATATTACCATTTCCTGCTCCCCACTGCAGTTAGTACGATAATCATCAAAATAAAGGACCAATGTGGTATTCTATAGAATGTCAAGTTCCCCGAAGACTAGATTAGGACAAAACAATTAACAAGCCCTAATGCTATTATGGTGAAGGTGTGTTGTAAGTCAAAATTACTTTTGATTTTGTCTCTACTGGGTATTGAAAGGAAAAAGGCATTCATCAACTCAGTAGCAACATACAAAGTACCAGAGTCCATATTGACCTATTCTAGTGATGCTATTACATCTAGCCCACCAGTTGGTATTGGGGCTACTGTTTGGTTAATTTTACCATAGCCTGTGGTCATCTAACATGACACATCTGGATCCTGCAGAGGCCAGTCAGGTAAATTGGGAGATGTGATGTGGACCCCTGTCTTTGCCTCTTTCAAGTCTTTGGTTGTAGCATTCATCTCTTTGGTTCTTTCAGGAATGTAATATGGCCTCCAGTTTATTATCATGGTAGAAAAGGAGGCAGTTCCAGGGGATACCTTTGGCCCTTATTACCACAATGGCTCCTATTCCACAAGTCAGTGAGCAAACATGAGGGTCCTGCTAGCTACTAAGTATATCTAACCCAATTACACATTTAGTGACAGGGGAAGTAACCACAGTGTGAGTCATTGGACTCATCAGGCCCACTGTGACTCAGGCTAAAACTGTGCTTAAAGCATAAAACATGGCTTCAGTAAGTCCTTACTCTAACTGAAAGAGCATGGTGGCATGTTTTGGTCCTTTAGTATCAGTGTCGGCTCAGACCTATAGTTAACAGTTCTTGAAATTTCTGGGTGTTCCCCTTTCTCAAAGGCTAAGTTATCTAGGCACATCGTCACAAGTCTTTCAGGGAGGAAGGAAAGGTATGTTTTCTGCATACACTTATGCTGGTTGTCGAGCTCTTCCTCAAGGAGAGCCTGCCTCCTTTTCCGTCTGCCTCCACTACCCCTCATGTCTGCGAGACCAATAACCATTGCCAGGACTTACTACAGTGTGAGCAAGGCTAACCAGGTCTGGAAAATAATAGACTATATAGCAAAGGGACTCTAGGGCTTGGCTAATACTCTTTGGGTATGGAGCTTTGGGTCTGTGGACTGGCTTAAATCTGGAAAACAGACAAGAAGACCATTTCTAATTCTCCTTTGTGGTTGATGTCAGCCTTCTGCTGTTCACCAGCCATATCTCTGTGTGTGTATGTTTATTTTTTATTATATCAAACAACACCCTAGTCAAGCTGTCCAACTTGCCCCTTGGAACGCCATGATCTATGACCTATCATCATAGACCGCTGTTGGTCAAGGCAACCAAATGCCACTCCAGCCTTGCTGCACATTATGTTAGTTACATCAAACTTGCCTCCCTTTTTAAGTTCTGCTTTCTGACCTTTGCTGTCCTGGGATCCCAACATCCTCTTTATACAGCGATCTTGGTTCCATGGCAGCATGTTCATGGCAACTCCTGCCTACAAGGGGCACCACCATAAAACATCTCAGCAACTCTTGGGCCCTTTCATTGGTACATTTCCTATTGCCTGATTGAAGGAGGTGTTTTTTGAGCTCACCCAGAGAATTTAATCACATGGCGGAGTCTCAGGTTTTATGTAGTAAACCCATTCTAACAGTTCACCTCTCTGAGCCTTCTGACCCCTTCTTCAGAACCATGCCAGGGAGGGTCCAGTGTC
The DNA here is from genome assembly GCF_017311325.1 of Ursus maritimus. Lineage (NCBI taxonomy): Eukaryota > Metazoa > Chordata > Mammalia > Carnivora > Ursidae > Ursus > Ursus maritimus. Next base: position 93,642,467 of record NW_024423343.1, on the reverse strand, counting down.
TTCACCCCACCTTCTGTAGGCCACCACTATGCCAGTGTTTCTAGGAGTTATCCCAGCATGGTGTAAGGATGGCTCCCCATGTCCTTGTCAACTCATTGAACCCCCAGTCCGAGATGCACGCCCTCATGTTAATCACATCCCTTATCTGTCCTTATACTCTGTCCTGTCTGTGGTCTGTCACACTCAAGATTCACTTCTGCACATATGCAAAGTCCTGCAATTCCTTTGGTGTGTAGTCTGTTACTTCCTAGGGTAGGGAATCCCTTCTTACACTGCGGTAAATCCTGGCACTGGTTATTGACCTAGAGGTCATGAGGGGTAGTAGGGGGACAGATTTTAGAGAAGAATTAGTGCCCTTTTGTTGCCGTGCGTCATTGATGGCAATGCAATGGTACATGGTCTCTAGGAAGGTTGATAGGAGGAGGAGGGAGGGAGCTTTTTTCCTCCGGCGGTGACAAGAGGCTTCTTCTCCTGGCCCAGTGGGTCCAAGATTCTCAGGCTCAAACACAAAGATCCCCATCCCAGGTTTCACAGTCCCGCTCTCACCCATGGGGGCCCTGATGAGGACATAAGAGACGCGTTGAGACTGCACGTTTAATCTTTGCAAATCTGCCACCTGTAGAATTCATGTCCTGGGCCTGGATTTTAGCACAGCCTTCCCTGCACTTGCAGTCTCTTTTAAAATGACATGGAGTCTTAACGCTTTTAAAACATGCCTAAAGTTGGCAATTAGATACCGAATTTAATTATTTAATTTTCTTTTCTCAAAGCCACAAGTGCCTTCGAAATACCTATTTCACACCACCACCTTTTCAGTTATCATTAGCCTCACCCATCAAGTGATGCGGCCGTTTCATCTTTCAGGTGGCAATTTACCTGAACCTCATCTCAATCAGCTGCAGGTGAAAGCGTTACTAATTGTGATGTCACTGTATGCCAGGGATTACTGTCATCCCATTGTCACCAGCAATGGGGTCCTTCTTTTTTCAGACAGGTGGGTGTCAGGAACTGTGAAGAGTAAGACTGGACTGAATTGCAAGCCAGCAGCTTAGTCTGACAGTTTCATGGACACCGGCAGATGACAAAATCCTTGATCTTTGGCCCAGCAGGGTCATGTTGTCTGTAACAGAGACTCATGGAGAGTCGTCTCCCAGCAATGGGCATTCCAGCTCCAAAGTGTTTGAACGTCTCCATTCGCAAGTTTTCTAGCTCGGTGTCCCTGGAAGAAAAAACCTGAGGCCAGGTTTATAACTTCATGTTTTATTGAGAAATATAATCCTTAGGGCACTGAGAATATAGAGGGAAAGGAAGTGAGGTAGGGCCGGAGGGAAAGCAGATGCTGCTTTACCACGTTGGCCACAATATCACAAACAGAAACAAACAAATGTGAAGGAGTCATTTTTCCCATTGAGGCTACGTTAGAGCAGTCATTTGTGGGCAGGAAGGGAGGTTGAACCTGCCCATTCCTTTCCATGGGGGCACTCACTATCCTATTCCTCCCAGTTGTTGTTGTCTGCCCCTTGGGCGGCCACAGGGCAAGCGAGATTCAATGCCCACATCTGATTCTGGGCCTGGTGGGAAGAACCACAGCCTCTGTGGTCTCTTCTCCTCCTGTTCTTCTGCCTCTGATTTTCAAGACGTACCGCTCTGGGTTCTCATTCAGTAGGAATGAGAATACCTGCCTTGCTTCTTTTGAAAGATTGTTGCAGGAAAGAAAAAAATCTGGAAGAGTGTAAGTGCCATAAAAAAGCTAGCTACTATCCAAAGATTTCTTAAACTTGAATCAGAAGAGGAAGAGGGAAGACTTGAACGGGGCTTGGGAGCATGGGTAGAAGGTACCTAGATGAGGGCACAGGGAAGGGCCTCTCAGGCAGAGCATTTAGCAGAAGCAAGGGACAGAGATGGAGATGGTATAAGATGGGGGCTGACAAACAGGGCCCAAGGGCCAAATCTGGCTCTCCATCTTTTTGTAATAAAGTTCTATTGAAATCTAGCCACACCCATTTGTTAATCATCTTTGGCTGTTTTATAGTACGATGGCAGAATTGAGTAGTTGGGACAGAAATCATATGGCCCATTAAGCCTAAAATATTTACCCTCTGGCCCTTTATAAACCCCTGATTATACCAAATATAGTACAGTATAGGTAATTAATAAATATAAATTGCCTTTCTCTTTTACCTTTCTTCTTTAATAAATACCTAATAAATCCCAGTTAGAAGTTTTGGCTCTTTAGGAAGGTATTTGATACCATGATTTTTACCAAATAGTTAACCCCGACATATTTGCAAATTTAACATTATGACCATAGCCTGCAAAGAATAGGAGGCAATTTATTCTATCCCCTTTGCACTAACCCCATTCATAACTGAGACACTGTGATCTCATTCACTAATTGGGGATAGGCCCAACTATTTGCAATCAGACTGTTCTAGAAAATCTGGGTTAACTGGGCTTAGCTTTACAATGACTCCTAAAAAACTATAAACTATGGAATACAAAGACTATGCTTCCACAGCCGCAAGCACAAGTGTGACACATTTCCTAGATTCCTTGAAGGGAGGAATCATCTCTCATGTGACTCGGAATCTCCAGTGCCTGGCAAAATGCCTGGCAAAGGGAAGGAATTTCGTAGAGGCTTGATGAATAAATGAAGTGTCTGGAACGGTGCCTGGCACAGTTCTTGGTAAATGTTTGTTGAATTATCTGGCAAAATTCTCCATTCATTCAAATGAGAATTTTCAGGCCACAGAACATAGACCGTTGCTAGACCCAGGCTGAAACTCTGTGTAGGGTGCACACAAGTAATTTAAAATCTACATATACTTTATTTGTCAGAGTTTTGTATCACCATTGGTTGGCCCCAAATACTGGGTGAGCTATCCAATCAATGCTATCTAACAAGAACAGCCATATGGCAAAGATAGAGGGCTCGGTTGGGTGGGACCTCATGGCTATGCTGCTTTAAGGCCAATTGACTAGTGCCTGACATCTTCCAGTAAATCCAAATGAAACACGTTCTTGTGAATTCTAATTTCAAGTGAGTTTAATTGAACTTGAGAGAGAAGCTACTATTTAGTGAGTAAAATGAAAATGAGGTAATTGAATATTTTTCCAGAATGGTATTTGGAATGTGCTCCATCCAATGTTTCAGAACCCAAATGACCAGCTGCACGTGGTTAATATTTGGAAAGGAAGAAGGAGTATTGAAATGTCAGCCACTAGGAGGGTAAATGAAATGGCCGGCTGTCCAATTACGAGATGTGGGCTCTACTTGGCATTCAAAAAGGTGTTTTTTTTTTTTTTAATTGGAAGCTAAATAATGTGATCAGGAGAATTAGGATGCCCATCTCCCCCTCTTCCAATACACACAAAAGGAGAACACCACTGTTAATCTGAAATTATAGATGTTTTGATGGGTTTAGCCAGCTGATTGCACATTAAAATGTTGAGTCCTTTATTCAGTAACTACTTATTGAGGGCCTGCAGTGTTCCAGGCACTTGGGAGACAGATGATTGAACAGGTCCCAGTCTAGGGCCTTAATGAACTTTCTGTCAGTGAGTGAGAGGAGACCCAGGAATAAATCGGTGTGGAAGAAGTAAACCTGACATGTAGGGTAAGACCAAGCACTGAGCACTAAAGGAATGTAATGTTCTCATGAAGCAAACACAGGACTGCTCTTGGGGAAGATGTGATCTGAGCTATAACTATTTGCAAGAGGGAAAGAAAGCAGGAGACCTGTTTGGAATATGATGAGGCATTTCGTGGTGCTGATGTGGAAGATTTGTGGAATGAGATATTATTGACATAAGACAGACGTGGTACCGTTATGCAAGGCCTTGAATGGGTTTATACCTTATTCATTAGGCAGGCTCTATGAAGGGAAGGTGTTTGCACAGGGAGAGGGAACAAAAATATAGATGTAATGCTTGATGTCATTCATCATCAGAGAAATGCAACTCAAAACCACAGTAGATGCCTTCCACCCATTAGGATGGCTCTTGTCACAAAAAACAGAAAATAACAAGTGTTGACGAGGCTGTTGGTGAGGAGAAATTTGGAATCCCTGCACATTGTTGGTGGGAATGTAAAATAGAGCAAGCACTAAGGAAAACACTATGGAGCTTCCTCGGGAAATTAAAAACAGAATTGCCATGTGGTTCAGGGATCGCACCTCTGGGTAGATGGCCAAGAGAATTGAAAGCGGGTCTGGAACAGATACATGCATACCCATGTTCACAGCACCACTCTTCACAATAGCCACTAACTAGAAGCCATCCAAATTGTCCACTGATGGATGAATGGGTGAACTGGGATATACATACAATGGAATATTATTCAGCCTTAAAAGGGAGGGAAATCCTAGCACATGCTGCAGTATGGATGAAACTTGAGGACATTATGTTAAGCAAAATAAGCCAGTCACAAAAAGACAAGCAGTGTATGATTCCACTTGTATGACATATCTCAAGTAATCACATTTATAGAAACAGAGTGGAGGTTGCCAAGGGTTGTAGGGGAGGAGAGATGGGAGTTACTGTTTAATGGGTACAGAGTTTCAGACTTGCAAGATGAAAAAAACTGTGGAGATGTGTTTCACAATGATGTGGACATACTTAACACTGCTGAGAACGAATGGTGAAGGTGGTAAATTTTATATTACCTAGTCTTTACCCCAATAAAAAGAGAATACGGATAGAGCAGGGTGGAGTGAGTCAGACTGGGACTGGAAGGGAGAGGAAATGGGAAGGCAGTTTACTGCCTTTCACGAGTTGCCTTAGTGAGAAGTAATGAGGGCAGGAACAGGGAGGGGAGAGGAGTTATCAAGGTAGAGTTAACAAGAGTTGGCTCCCGCTGGATGCTGGAATGAGGGCGCAGGAGTCAGAGGTGACTTGGAGGTTCGTAACCTGCGCTAATGAGAGCATGACGGAGGCTCTCAGAAATAGTGACTTATGTGGGGAGATAAGGAATTTGGTTTGGGATGAATTCTGACTGCAGCCTGTGGCTGGCTGTGCGAGACTTGGTTTGATTATGCTGCGTTTTGAGAGCTGGTAGAAGCTCTTTTTTGTTTGTTTTACATTTTCTCTCATTTTCCCATGTGTTTGACCTTCATTCAGCTTCATAGTTAGTCTTGCGTGGTGGTTTATTCCTCACTGTTCAGGTTAAGGGTGGGTTGCCTATTGCAGAATCTGGGTCTTGGATGAATTCTTTCACCCAATCCCTCAATGTGAGGTCGAATGTTGGAATTGTAAAAATTAGGGAACTGTGAGGCTTCCTTTACTGAAAAAGGCTCTTTTTTCTCCTTAAAACTTTTCCCCCATCTCTTTCATTAGAAACTTTATTTCCAAGCTGGTCAAATGGACACAGTAGCCTTACCTTTTTTTCTGTGGCGCCTCATTCATCTAAGCTGGAAGCTGCCTCAGAGGTGTGAGATTATGTTTTTACTTAAGGCATTTCCTAGTGACCAGAAGTTTACAAAGGTTTTGTGTTGTGTGTTAGAAGTTCACCACCTCCAGATTCCCGGAGGGGGGGCGCGAGCAGATGCGTAATTTCCAAATCTGTGTGTTCACAGCCATGAGAACTATGTTGAGAATGGAAACGGAGAGCCCCGAAATAGCCTGACTCAGCCCCGTGTGGATTGTTCGACGGAGATAATCACCTTTCGAGTCCTGCAAATTATCTTCTTAATGCTTGGGAGACCGGGAGGGGAAGGAAACATTTGGGATATTTTCAGAGGCCAGAAACTGGGATTACGATGGAATGCACTTTCATGGACTTCATTGTGTCACCTGTATCAATAAGAATTTTTATTCCTGATATTTGTGGACACAGGATTACAAATGCTCAAGTGAGGTTGAGCTTTGTTTGATGCCTTAACATAAATATTTCAGCCCTGGAAGGTTAGAATTCTTAGAAAATTCACCTTAGGCTTTGGGGAACAGGTTATCTGCTGACATAGGAGCTTTAATAACCATCTCTGACTGTAAGACATTGTAAATAACTTTTATTTTGGGAATTGGAAATGTCTGTCAGAGAATTTTTAGAAAATGTACATGAATACAAATGGCCCACATTGCCACCACCCAGCAATGACTCCTGTTAGCCTTGTGTCATCTGTCCCAGTATTATGGAGGCGTGTCTGTGTGTGTGAGTGTATGGGTAGTTTGAGTGTGACCCTAGTGTGTGTATTAGTTTGCAATCTGATTTTTTCTGTTAATATATCAGGCACATCTTTCCATATGACTGAGGTTTCTTTTTTAATATCTTCTGTAAATTTTACATAGTTTTTAAAATTTTTTAAATTTAAATTCAATTTAGTTAACATATAGTGTATGGTTAGTTTCAGGGGGAGAAGTTAGTGATTCATCACTTGCATAGAACACCCAGTGCTCAATACGTCAAGTGCCCTCCTTAATGCCCATCACCCAGTTACCGCCTCCCCCCAGCAACCCTCAGTTTATTTCTTATAGTTAAGAGTCTCTCATGGTTTGTTTCCCTCTCTGTTTTTATTTTATTTTATTTTATTTTATTTTATTTTATTTTATTTTATTTTGTTTTATTTTGTTTTATTTTGTTTTATTTTATTTTTCTTTCCCCTATGTTCATCTGTTTTATTTCTTAAATTCCACATGAGTGAAATCATATGGAATTTGTCTTTGACTTATTTTGCTTAGTGTAGCACCCTCTAGTTGCATCCACATCATTGCAAATGGCAGAATTTCATTCTTTTTGATGACTGAGTAGTATTCCATTATATATGTACCACTTCTTTATCCACTCATCTGTTGATGGACATGTGGACTCTTTCCATAGTTTGGCTATTGTGGACATTGCTGCTATAAACACTGAGGTGCATGTGCCCCTTCGAATCACTATCTTCGTATTCTTTGTGTAGTAAAACCTATAATGCAACTGCTGGGTCATAGTATTTCTGTTTTTAACTTTTTGAGGAACCTACATACTGTTTTCCAAAGTGGTTGCACGAGTTTGCATTCCCACCAGCAGTGTGGGAGGGTTCCCCTTTCTCCACATCTTCACCAACACCTTTTGTTTCCTGTGTTGTTAATTTTAGCCATTGTGAGTGAAGTAGCATCGATTGTGGTTTTGGTTTGTATTTCCCTGATGCAAGTGATGTTGAGTATTGTTCCATGTGTGTGTTCGTGGTCTGCATGTCTTCTTTGGAGAAGTGTGTGTTCTGCCCGTTTCTTGACTGGATTTTTGTTTTTTTGGGTGTTGAGCTTAATAAGTTCTTTTTAGATCTTGGAAATTAGCCCTTTCTCTGATATGTCATTTATGAATATCTTCTCCCATTCTGTAGCTTGCCTTTCAGTTTTATTGATTCCTTTGCTGTGCAAAAGCTTTTTATCCTGATAAAGTCCCAATAGTTCATTTTTACTTTTGTTTCCCTTGCCTCTGGATGTGTCTAGCCAGCAGTTGCTGTAGCCGAGGTCAAAGAGGTTGCTGCCTGGGTTCTCCTCTAGGATTTTGATGGATTCCTGTCTCACATTTAGGTCTTTCATCCATTTTGAATTTATTTTTGTGTATCGTGTAAGAAAGTGGTCCAGTTTCATTCTTCTGCATGTTGCTGTCCAGTTTTCCCAACACCATTTGTTGAAGAGAGTGTCTTTTTTTCCATTGGATGTTCTTTCCTGCTTTGTCAAAGATTAGTTGACCATAGAGTTGAGGGTTCATTTCTGGGTTCTCTATTCTGTTCCATTGATCTGTGTATCTGTTTTTCTGCCAGTACCATACTGTCTTGATGATTACAGTTTTGTAATACAGCTTGAAGTCCAGAATTGTGATGCTTCCAGCTTTGGTTTTCTTTTTCAACATTACTTTGCCTATTCAGGGTCTTTGCTGGTTCCATACAAATTTTAGAATTATTTTGTTTCAGCTCCGTGAATAATGCTGGTGGTATTTTGGTAGGGATTGCATTAAATGTGTAGATTATTCTGGGTAGCATAGACATTTTAACAACATTTGTTCTTCCAATCCATGAGCATGGAATGTTTTTCCATTTCTTTGTGTCTTCCTCAGTTTCTTTCGTAAGTGTTCTATAGTTCTCAGAGTCCATATCTTTTACCTCTTTGTTTAGGTCGATTCATAGATTTCTTATGGTTTTTGGTGCAATTGTGAATGGGATTGATTCCTTGATTTCTCTTTTTGCTGCTTCAGTGTTAGTGTATAGAAATGCAATAGACTTCTGTGTTGATTTTGCCTCCTGCAACTTTGCTGAATTCCTGTTATCAGTTCTAGCAATTTTTTGGTGGTGTCTTTCAGGTTTTCTACATAGAGTATCATGTTGTCTGCGAAGACTGAAAACTTGACTTCTCTGCTGATTTGGATGCCTTTTATTTCTTTTTGTTTTCTGATGGCTGAGGCTAGAACTTCTAGTACATGTTGAACAAACAGTGGTAAGAGTGGCCATCCTGTGTTCTTGACCTTATGGGAAAAACTCTCAGTTTTTTGAGGATTGTATTTGCTGTGGGTTTTTCATAAATGACTTCTATGATGTTGAGGTATGTTCCCTCTATCCCTACATTGTGGAGGGTTTTTATCAAGAAAGGATGCTGTATTTTGTCAAATGACTTTTCTGCATCTATTGAGAGGATCATATGGTTCTTATCCTCTCTTTTATTAATGTGGTGTATCATGTTGATTGATTTGCAGATGTTGAACCACCCCTGCAGCTCAGGAATAAATCCCACTTGGTCATGGTGAATAATCCTTTTAATGTACTGTAGGATCCTATTAGCTAGTATCTTGTGAATTTTGGCATCCATGTTCATCAGGGATAAGGTCTGTAATTCTTTTTGGTGGGATCTTTGTCTGGTGGTGGGATCTTTGGTGGGTGTAATTCTTTGTCTGGTTTTGGGATCAAGGTAATGCTGGCCTCATAGAATGGGTTTGGAAGTTTTCCTTCCATTTTTATTTTTTGGAATAATTTCAGAATAATAGGTATTCATTCTTCTTTAAATGTTTGGTAGAATTCTGCTGGGAGGCCATCTGGCCCTGGACTCTGGCTTGTTAGGAGATTTTTGATTACTGATTCAATTTCTTTGCTGTTTATGGGTCTGTTCAGGTTTCTAGTTCCTCCTGTTTCAGTTTTAGTAGTTTGTAGGTTTCTAGGAATGCATAGATTTCTTCCTGATAGCGTAATTTGTTGGCATATAATTGCTCATAATATTCTCTTATAACTTTGTGTATTTCTTTGGTGTTGGTTGTGCTCTGTCTTCTTTCATTCATGATTTTATTCACTTGGGTCCTTTCTCTTTCTTGATAAGTCTGGCCAGGAGTCTGTCAGTCTTAATTCTTTCAAAGAAACAGCTCCTAGTTTTTGATTTCTATATCATTGATTTCTGCTCTAATCTTTGTTATTTCTCTTAACCTACTGGATTTAGGCTTTATTTGCTGTTCTTTTTCTAGCTCCTTTAGGTAGTAAGGTTAGGTTGTGTATTTGCAGTTTTCTTACTTCTTGAGGAAGGCCTGTATTGCTATATGCTTCCCTCTTAGGACTGCCTTTGCTGAATCCCAAAGGTTTTAAACTGTTGTGTTTCCATTTTCATTTGCTTCCATGTAATTTTTAATTCTTCTTTAATTTCCTGGTTGAGTCATTCATTCTTTAGCAGGATGTTCTTTAACCTCCATGTATTTGTGATCTTTCCAAATTTTTTCTTGTGGTTGACCTCAAGTTTCATAGTATTGTGGTCTGGAAATCATATGATCTCAATCTTTTTGTACAGTTGAGTCCTGGTTTGTGACTTAGTATCTATACTCGAAAAGAACGTGTATTCTGTTGTTTTAGGATGAAATGCTCTGTATATATCTGTGAAGTCCATCTGATACAGTGTGTTATTCAAAGCCCTTGTTTCGTTGTTGATCTTCTGCTTAGATGATCTGTCTGTTGCTGTTAGTGTGATGTTAAAGTCCCCTACTATTATTATTATTATTATCAATGAATTTAAGTTAGTTACTAATTGATTTATATATTTGGCTGCTCCCAAGTTAGGGGCATAAGTATTTACAATTGTTAGATCTTGTTTGATAGACCCCTTTATTACGATATAGTGTCCTTCTTCATCTCTCTTATTACAACCTTTGGTTTAAAATCTAGTTTGTCTGATATAAGGATTGCTACTCCAACTTTCTTTGGATGTCCATTAGCATGATGAATCGTTCTCCACCCCCTTACTTTTAATCTGGAGGTGTGTTTGGATCTAAGATGAATCTCTTGTATGCACCATATCAATGGGTCTTGTGTTTTTATCCATTCTGATAGACTGTGTCTTTGGATTGGAGCGTTTAGTCCATTTACATTCAGAGTAATTACTGCAAGATGAATTTAGTGCCATTGTATTACCTGTAAAGTCACTGGTCCTGTAGATTGTCTCTGTTCCTTTCCGGTCGTTGTTACTTTTGGGCTCTCTTTCCACACAAAGGGTCCCCTTTAATATTTCTTGCAGGACTAGTTTAGTGTTCATGAATTCCTTTAGTTTCTGTTTGTCTTGGAAACTCTTTATCTCTCTTTCTATTCTGAATGACAGCCTTGCTGGATAAAGTATTCTTGGCTGCATATTTTCCCCATTTAGCCTGGTGAATATATCATGCCAGTCCTTTCTGGTCTGCCAGTCCTTTCAGGTCTCTGTGGACAGGTCTGTTGCCAACCTTATGTGTCTACCCTTGATGGTTAAGGACCTCTTGGCCTGAGCTGCTTTCAGAATTTTCTATTTATCTTTGTAATTTGCAAGTTTGGCTATAATATGTCATGCTGTTGACCTATTTTTATTGATTTTGAGGGGAGTTCTCTGTACCTCTTAGACATGAATGATTGTTTCTTCCCCAGATTAAGGAAGTTCTTAGCTATAATTTGTTAAAAAAAAAAAACCTTCTGCCCCTTTTTCCAGCTCTTCTGAAATTCCTATAATATGGATATAATTTTGCTTTATGGAATTGCTGAGTTCCCTAAGTCTACCTTCATGACCTAAGAGTTTTCTTTCTCCTTTCTTTTCAAATTCATTATTTTCCATAATTTTATCTTCTATATCACTGATTCACTCTTCTGCTTCATTCATCCTCATTTTTATGGGCTCCACTTGGGACTGTATCTCAGTTATAACATTTTTAATTTTGGCCTAACAAGATTTTAGTTCTTTTATCTCTTCTGTAAGGGATCCTCAAATGTCTTCTATGCTTTTTTCAAGCCCAGCTGGTGTCCTTATCATTGTTGTTTTAAATTCTAGCTCAAACATTTTACTTATGTCTGAATTGATTAAATCTCTGACCATCATTTCTTCCTATTCTTTTGGGATAAATTCCTCCATTTTGTCATTTTGGAGGGAAAAAAAAAATAGAAATAAGAAATAAGGATAAAAAATAGAAAAGAAAAATGAGAAAAGAAAAAATTTAAAAATAATATACGGTAAAATGAAATATATATATAGGAAGCTAGATCCTAGGTGTGCTTTTGTCTACTTGTACGAGAAGCTTCTGCAGGTCATTTTTTTGTTTGTTTGTAGATGTGCACCTTCGTTCTCCAAGACTTCTGATCGATTTCCAAGGTTACCTAGTTTCTATTTTATCAATTCTCCTTGCTGGACATTTAGATTGCTTCCATGTTGCACTATTGGTTTACACCTGTTATCCCCTGGCTTATTGATTAATAGCATTTCTTTTTGATCTCAGAAGTGTTCCAGTTTAGGCAGCAAAGAATATGGCGACCCTAATCATTAAGAAAAATGTTGGAAACTGATATAATTTAATTTTTGTGCATGTCTGTTAATATGTCCTTAGCATAAACCTCTTAAAAATAGAATGTCTATGGTAAACAGCATATGCTTTTAAAGGCATTCGATGCATATCAACAAATTGCCCTTTAGAAATGTTATAAGGAGCCTATAACTTTGGCCAGTACTAATCAGCCTACTAAATATATATGTATTCTAAATATGTACTTCTGTTGACTTAGTTCAAAGTCATTTTGACCATTAGCTAGTAGGAAGATAAGCATAGATATTGTAGAGTAGGAGGTGTTAGGGAGTGGAGGGTGGAGGGAGATAGTTTAGAATATGTTGGAGGTAATTGGAGAGTGGCACAGTTATAATGCTACAGCTACTTGGTGGTAATGATGATGTCAGTCATCATTATCGTAATAATGGCAGCTCTGTTTAAGGAGGGCTGAACATCTGCAATAAAGTATTTACTTCTTAAAGCCTCTATACGAATAAACGTTATGTTACTGAAGAGAAGAGAGGTATAGAGATGTTGAATAAGCATATACATCTAGTAAGCTGCAGAACTTGACTCTGAACCCAGTGTGTCCATTTCCAACACCCAGTTCTTTCTGTTTGGCCATGCTTCCTCTCTTGGTTCTCTGATCTGCCTTATCTGCTGGATTTCTTCATTTTTTGCCATCAGACATTAAAGATGGACAAGGAGAGAGGTTGATAAAGGGAGCTACTGTCCAAATCCCCTGTGCTAAAAAGTTGCTACCCACAATTCTCTAGGCAAACTCAGGGAGCCCACTTCACTTTAAGGGCTACCGGAATTTCCTTATGGGTTGCTCACAGAGAACAGCTCTCTCGTTAATTCTTTGGTAGTGTCACAAAGAGGCAAGGTGTTGGGGAGAGAAAGCGCTGAGGTCGTTGTTTTGTTGTCTTCATTAACTAGTTGAGTTTTTCACCTGTTAGAGGACAAATTGAGATTCTCTGTTCCTTTGGGAATTAGAATATTAGAAAATAATTGTAGAGCAGACAAAACACATTTCATTTAAATTTTTTAAAAAATCGGGTACCTGGGTGGCTCAGTAGGTTAAGCGTCTGCCTTCGGCTCACGTCATAATCCCGGGGTCCTGGAATCAAGCCCTGCATCGGGCTCCCTGCTCAGCAGGGAGCCTGCTTCTCCCTCCCCACTCCCCCTGCTTGTACTCTCTCTCTTTCTCTGTCAAATAAATAAAAAATAAAATCTTTAAAAAAAATCAGATAAGCCCTTGACAATCATAAGCAAGTGTTTGTTAGACTCATACTTAACAACAGGTTGAAGCTTTTGAAGCAGAGCATCAATTAGGCAATAGAAATGGATAGATGTGCAGAGTAATATGACTTTGACTTATTTCATTGCATTTTGATGGAATATCTCCCATGGAAAATTATCCTCCATTTATAGTCATTATCAGGTTAAATATTGTGTTAAAAAGGAACCACTGAGTTATGATGTACAGAAAATGGTTGAAATGGGACCCTGAAATGGGACAGAGTTGAAGGGAAACTCTAAAATGAAAGTCAGGCTATCTTTGGATGCAGTTCCTAGCCAATGGCCTTCACGCTGCTGCCCAAGCCTGGATAAGAATATGACACTCACAGCAATGTCTCAGCCACGGCTGCCCTCCCCGGGCCTCCTCATAACCTTGTTGGGAAGTACTTCTCCCTATTAAATCTGTAATTACAGAATCTGGGCCAAGGGAGACTGTCTCATTTAAAAACCCCAAACTGACACAGCAAAGGGAAGCGGAACATCTCTCTAGACTGGACAATGACTTGTGTGTCCTTCTCTCAGTGTTGTTGATTTTCCTTATTTGATGGATCTACGTTGATCTTGTCCACTGTCCCAAATGCGGGTCAGTACTCCTTTTCCTGCTCATTTGCCTCTATTTGCATCCTCACAATGAACTGATTAGGTCCGGACCTTAGTATTTGACCTATGTCCTCTTCTCCCTCCTAGCCTTATAGACTCATGGGTATTTTGTTCACTGATCTTGTCCCCAAAATTCACAGGTCTTTACCCCCAAAGTATCTCTGATTGGTGTCCCTAAACTTAAGAAGATGTCTCTGGCATTCCTTTCCCTCTCCCAGATCCAGAATTATGGATCAGCCATTTCTTAAGAAGTCCCTGGGTTTTCCTGGGTGAGAGATAGACAGGGGCCCAGGCCTGGGGATGCACAGGTACACAGTGGCTATTGGGGACAGGCAGCTGGCTCCAGTGATGGCAGGGCTTTGTTCCAGAATGGGACACGATATTTTGTGCATGGCGTTCATGCGTTTCTATGCTGTTTATGTAATGACCTGTCTACATCTAAACCAAGAGCTTCTCAATTTTTATTCTCCTACTTTTACTTGAGCTGTCAGCTTTCTCCTATTATTCATGTACAACATCCTTACAGCAGATTCGACAAACTATGTTATATATTATCACATTAATCTATGTATCTTGGTTATCTATTGCTGTGTAATAACCCCCCTTAAAACTTGAGGCCTTAGAACAACCATGATTCGTTATTTCTCATGATTCTACAACTTGGGCAGGGCTTGGCTGGCAATGTCTCTGCCCCATCATGGTCCACTTAGCTGCAGTTAGCTAGCAGCTGGGCTAAGGTGGAGGCCCAAGAAGGTTTCCCTCATGTGTCTGATGCCTCAGGGATCCTCCGTATGTCTCCTTCATGTGGCTGGCTTGGCCTTCCACATAGCTTGGTGGTCTTAGTATCGCTGGGTTTCTTGGAGGATGGCCAGCTTCCAAGAGCACAGAAGTAGAAATTGCTAGTCCTTCTTCAGGACTATGCTTATGCCTGAAACTGGCACAGCATCCCTTCTATGACATTATGCTAGTCAAAGCAGGTACTAGTCCAGGTCAGAGTCAAGGGGAGGGAAAATAGACTCTGTGTCCAGATGGGAGAGGCCCTGAGGATGAGCAATTGTGGCCATATTTGGAGACAACTACACTATGTATTGATTTCTTTGGAACCACCAATATTTTGATACCCAGCTGTTAACACCTTCTGGGTGCCAGTGAACCAATATTTTCAAGGCTTCGGATATCATTATCCTAGATTCACTTTTAATAGTAGTTTGCAACTCAGATGGAGTCAAATTATAGCAATGCCATTTTCTCCCTCTGTGCTCTATCTTCCTTTAACAGATTTGAAACTCATCCACATGTCCTCTAAAAAGAAATACAGTGTAAGTGCTTAGCGACCATTACAGCAAATCTGCGGAGTTATCTTATGTACAGCATTTAGTTCCGCAAGAATATCCCTACATGGTGTATGGCATGGTAGCATCCCAACTGAAAACAAAGAGGCAGGAACCGGATTGCCTGAGTTTGAATAGGAACTTTTGTCATGTATGAGCTGTATAACCTTGAATAAGGTTCTTAAGCTTTTTGTGACTCCACTTCTTTATGAAGTAAAGAAAATAATAATACAAGCCTATGGTTTATAAAGATTAAATGTGGTCAGAGCGGTAGTAGACATATGAGTCATATACAAGATGTGTCAACTGTTGTTATTGACCAGGACTGGACCTTAAAGGCACGATGTGTGTGGGACAATTGGAACAGCCAAGAGACAAGGTCAGCTCTCATCCATCAGTAGACTCCCATGGGTTCTAGCCCACACCTGTGTCCCATCCTTTTTGCTTCATCCATCTCACTGGTGGGTGCCTGGCACAAATTTCAGGCGTCTGGGCAGCCCTTTATGTGGGTTTCACATCCACATAATGTTGAGCTGCTGTAATCCTTCCACGTTGTGTTAGAAGAAGTCTATTTCTGTCGCGCAGGCTGTGATTCATAGGTCTGGTCTCATGGTTATATGGCTAATGCCAGTTTTTCAGTGTTACACCAGAGCACGGTACTGGGTAGTACACGTCTCTCAAAAAGATATCTAACTCTCAGCCACTGCTGATATTGTTGGACTCCGGGACCTGATTGCTCTTCAGTCCTCCCCCCAGTGGAGATCACAAAGGCTCTAAACTGCATCCCAATTCACCACTGAGAATTCTAGCTCTGCATTCTCTTCCAAGGCTTATGGCACAAGCCCAGGAAGGCCTTTAGTGTCTGGAGAACTGCATCTTGGAGCAGGAATAACTACCGTCCTGGGTACTTTGGATAGAGGCTACTATAAAATTCTCACGTTGGAGATGGCTGGGAATATGCTGCCCTGGGAATCCCAACGGTGTATCAGCTGCCCTCTTGTTAGTTGGGGGTCAGATATAGGAGTTTCTCTTGACCTTGATAGGAACATCTGCACTCAGCCCCATACACGTAACCCCAAGGAATTGAATACATAATGCAGGCCCTGGATCCTGTTCAGGTTAATGACCCATCTTCAGTCCCTTAGGTAACTCTGTAAAGCTAAAAGTGTACTTTTAGTGCAATTTCACCTTCACTCATGATCACTGGTGTGTTGCACTAGCTGCAGGCTTTGTGGCCAGCTCCAGAGGCCAATATTCAGTGAATATGCCTATGGCTAATTGCGGGATGTTAACATGTCCCTGGGGCTGCATGGCAAGGAGAATTCTGTGTCTTCCTTATCCAGCTGCTTAGCTGACTAAAAACCTTGACAACAAATTCCCTGCTTAAAAGAAGTAAAAACTGCTGGCTAAACCATTGAAAAATATTTCAAAAGGCATTGGTGGGCTGGCAAGAAGCAAAGACACGTAGAGGGTGCAGACTAAATGGAAGCAGGTATTAGAGAGGTACTATGGTCCCTTGCGGGCATTTGCCAGATTAGATGAACTTGATTATTGGTTTTTAGAGGCATGGGAGACCCCCCCCCAAAAAAAAGCCCCAAATGAGAAGTCCACTTGGTTTGTCCAAAGTGGGAAGTCCAATCGGAGACTGACTATCCTAATGTACTTTAAGTCAGGACCCCAAACAGCTATAGGCTGAGAGTAAGGATGAAAAAGGCCCAGCAGACAGTAAGAAACCTTGTCTCAACTCCTGATTCTGAACAGAAGGAATATATTCTCCCGCACGTGTTGGTACACCTGAATGTCCTCACATAGGCTTGTAGCCCGAACTCACACTGTATGGGTGGTTTGAAAAATCTCAGGTGGAAAATTGAGTTTTAAGTTGAAGTCCGCGTTGGTTGTGCCTCAGGCATCTGGCAGAAGGAAACAAATCTTCCTTCCTTCCTTCCTTCCTTCCTTCCTTCCTTCCTTCCTTCCTTCCTTCCTTCCAAAGATTTTATTTATTTAATTCAGACAGAGAGCAAGCGCGAGAGAGAGAACACGAGTTGGGGTGGTGGTGGGAGAGAGCAGAGGGAGAAGCAGACTCCCCACTGAGCAGGGAGCCAGAAGTGGGGCTCCATCCCAGGACCCCAAGATCATGAGCTGAGCAGAAGGCAGACACTTAATTGACTGAGCCACCCAAGCTCCCCGGAAACCAATCTTCTCTGGAGGAACTTGCCTATAACCTAGGTCTCAAGGAATTCTTACAGACAATGATCTGGGAAAAAGAAATGAGCTTATACTTTGAGAAGAAAATTACAAAACCACATATGGAATCAAAGCACTAAGAGTGAGAGCCTGAAAAACCAAGACAGCTGAAGCATATCCACCGTGGTTTCAGACATTGGCACTAGAGACACAAATTATAAGATAATAAGCTTAAGGTGATAAACCAAGTGACTTAGAAAATGAGGAAGGAACATGAGATTTTAAGTAATCATGCAGATTTGACAAAGAACCAAATAAAAATTTTCAAGGTGAAAATTGTAATAGATAAAATTTAAGAATTCTATTAAACAGACTTAATAACTGATTAGATGTAGCTGAAAAGGAGATCAGTCACCTGGAATAAACTTTAAGAAATTATTCATTAATGCAGTCCAGAGAGGCAAGGAGATGGGAACATGAGAATTAGCAATCATGAGGGATAGAGTGGGAATTGCAGAAAGAGAAAAGAGAATACTGGAAAGAGACAATATTGAAAGAGATTAATGGCTAAGATTTTTCCAAAACTGATGAAATTAAACAGATTCGGGAAACCCATTAAATCATGAGAGGATCAAATTAAAACCCCCATGCTGGACATACCGCAGTGCCAGTGATTAATAGCAGAGATAAATGTAATTAAAGTAGCTAGGGAAAAATGTACATGACTTTCCAAAAATCAGCCCATTTCTAGGTGCTATTTGCTGTCCATATTGGCCAGCAGGGAAACTGAATGGTAAGTAGGCAAATTACTCCCTTCTTCTGGACTTTCTTGACTGTGTGGTAATAGTCTTAAGTATTCCAGAGGAGTTTCCGGTGAACATTTTAGAGCGCTCTGCGGACCGACTTCACTTTGGTTAGTCGCAGTCACTTGCGTGTCCTGGGGAGGAAACAGTCCCCTGTGTGTGAGGGTGGCTGGGGCGGACAGGGAATGATGGACAGGAAGGAGGGAGTGGGACACCTTTATTTGGTCAATAGTCATTAAATAAGAGTGTTATTACTGGGTGGATTAATCATTGTGCTAATTCTTTTCGTGTCCTTTTCTGGTATATGTGTACCACAACACGAGAGATTTTGCTGTTAGGAGTGCTATATATTTTGCCCATTTTTAATACATTGTAAGCCTAATCTGTACCTGGAAGCTGAAAAGCTACTTCAGAGGGTAGAAGAGGCTCAGACCCCAGTTTCTTTGGACACAGACCCGGGAACTGGGAGCGGGTTAGCTCTTATGAGGCCCCGGCGAGAGTGGGAGGGGAGCTGTGTGTCTCAGCAGGCAGCCCTCTGGGCGCCTGGTTTGTTGCTGCCTGTTTGCCTGGACTCTCT
>NW_024423343.1:93428546-93623934 GCF_017311325.1 Ursus maritimus | reverse complement strand
GTTCTGCCGCCAAAAGGACTCCTGTGCTCTCTAAGAAAGAGGGAGAGAGAGATGGAAGGTTGGAGGTGCAGCACGAAGCCTCTTAATGCACATAGACTTTGCTTCACCCTGGCATGGGAGACAGCCAGGGGATGGAGAGGAAGGAGGGGAAGAGGATATTCCAAAGAAAAACCTACGAAGGAGGAGATATTCTTCATGATGTAAAGAAATGCAGTGTTCAGGCCAAATCCTCCTTCTCAGGAATCTCTTGTCAGAAGCTCTGGATTTAGACTAAGGGGATTTATTCAATATTTATCACCTATTTAATGGACTTCTATAACATTCCAGGCACTGTTCTAGACAGTGGGGCGGGGGTATCATAGTGAAAAAAATAGATGAAAATCCTGGCCTCCCCGAGCTGACAGCCTACTGGGAGAACCAGAGAACAAGCTAGTGGCTGGTAAGGGCTGCAGAGAGGAAGAAAGCAGGGGAGAGAGAGAAGGGTCTGGGGAGTGAAGGGTGGCTCTTTTCAGGATATTTAGGGAAGGCCCCAGAGGCAAGAGGTGAGGGAGCGCTGGTTCCGAGGTGGAGGGCAGGCCTGCTTCGCACTGGGCAGAAGTCTACACGTTCCCTCCTCAGTGTGGAGACTCCGCCTTGCCCGTGGGCTCCAGATCCAGGCAAGCGCTGCTGAGCTGGGGAGCCCCCATATATCGCCCCCTGGTGGAGAGAGTGGAGACACACTTGTGAAGGCTGGCTTGGCTGGAAAGGCTGGGGGCCTGGGGTGGGGGATGGGAGGGGGCAAAACCCGGAAAACCAGGCCCTCGAGCTGAATCCATAACTGGGTGTCTGCTCGAGTGTGAACCACGGCAAAAGGAACTTCTATAATTTGCGAACCTTGAACCAAGCTGAGCCCCAAATTAATCTTTTTTTTTTTTTTTCCCCTGAGCTGAGCCTTCAACCAAGGATTTTTCAAAACAGCAACACCTAGTAAGCCAGTCTGAACCAGAACCAAGCCTATTCATTTTCTAAAAGTATTGAACTGGAACAATATGGGAATATTAAAGTATCTTTCAAACTAACCCAGAATTGAACAGGTCATTCACGAGTGCCTGGCTTGAGATGGAAAAAAATCTTTTTTTTGGAGAGACACTTCTGCATGTATTAAATGTCTGGCTGGAGACTCTGTCCTCCTCACCACTGCCTTGCAACCTCTTTTAAATTTTAATCTTGGGCTTAATTCTTACATTTAACTTTTCATTTGTACATTTTGTTTGACTGCTTTTTCAACGTGTTCTTGACAATAGGAGCCCCATTTTGTATTGCCCAGAGATCTTAGCACAGTTCTGACACAGGATCGGTGTGTGGGTGTGTATGTGGGTGGTGGGGGAGGAGGGGCGGGCTAGTGACATGAAGCCACCAGGAGTTTGAAATTTCTTTTGCAAGCCGGAGGAAGCCAGGGAGGGTGGTTTAAGCAAAGGGTGGTAGGCTCAGATTTGAGTTTCAGAAAGGTCACACTGTAGGGCCGCAGTGTTGAGAAGGGGCGGGAGTGCAGGCAGGGAGGCCAGTTAGGAAGTGATTAGACTCACCCGGGTGAGAAGTGATAAAAAGCAGGGTGTGGTGCCCTGAGGTCAGAACCTGGATTGGAACCCTTAGCTTCACATGTCCTTGCCTTGTGACCGGGAGTAAGTCATACAACTTCTTCGTGCCTCAGTCCTCTCTCCCGTGGAAGGTGGAGGCGGATCATGCTCCCTCCGTCGTGTGCGTGGGCTTACGTGACACATTATGTGTAAAGTGGGGAGCACTTAAAAATAGGGCCGGACAATGGTAGGCACTCAGGTCATTTTCATTAGTGGCAGAAAGTAATAAGTAGGAGACATATGGAGGTGGTCAAATCAGTAGGATTGTATGTGGGGAAGAGTGAGAAGGAGTTAAGGATGTGTCAGGTTTCTTTCTTCTTTTTTTTTTTTTTTTTAAGAATTTATTTATTTATTTATTTGACAGAGAGAGAGAGACAACCAGCGAGAGAGGGAGCACAAGCAGGGGGAGTGGGAGAGGAAGAAGCAGGCTCATAGCGGAGGAGCCTGATGTGGGGCCCGATCCCATAATGCCGGGATCACGCCCTGAGCTGAAGGCAGACGCTTAACCGCTGTGCCACCCAGGCGCCCCTGTGTCAGGTTTCTGATTTAGGCAGTTAAGTAGATGGTAGCCTCGGAGTGTAGGGAATTTGGGGAAGGAACCAGATTGGAAAGGCAACATTTGAACGTGTTGAGTGGGAGATGCCTTGACCCTGATGGGTCTGAGTTTTAGCAGAGCGGTGGAGGCTCTCCCTGGATACAGACATGGGAGTCATTTGCAGAGCTCCTGGATACGTTGAATTCAACAGAGAGGATGCAGAGTGCGAAGACAACGTTTAGGGGCAGGGTGATATTTCAGAAGCAAATTGAAAAAGACAAGGCTATAAAACAAAGATTAAGAGAGCAGCTGAAGAGGTAGGAGGAAAACCAGGAACAAACAGACGTCACAGAAGCCCAAGGAAGGAATTCCAAGTAGGGCATGATCACCAGTAACAAACACGGGGATTTGTTGCCAGGGTGACATGGCTTCCTCAGCCCCCACTAGTCTGGTTTCTCTGGAGGGAGTAGCCAGGTTCCAAGGGGCTGAGGAGCAGCTGGGAGGGGAGGGGTGGGGAGAGCATGGCTAGGCAACTCAAGAATTTGGTCATAAATAGCTGGGGCAAGACGCAGGCCCTCACAGAGTCACTTTCCCTGGATCAGGGTTTGGATTTTCTGGCCAAACCAGGGGACAATAGAGAAGCGGTCCACATCTTTCCCTGTCTGATGCCTCCACATCTCTCTGAGGTAGACCTACTCCTCTCCCAGTCTCTGTTGAACCAATATGGCAGGAACATGTTTAGTGCCTCTTTTTTCCTAGTAGAATCCAAGGTCTACAAAGGCAGACATCTTTCCTGTCTGCTCCCTTCTGTTTCCCCTTTGTTAAGTAATGCCTGGCATTATGTTGGCATTGATTCCTGTTATTACTGTTTCACCCAGGGCCGCCATTGTGGGATCCAGGACAGAATGTCCCTCAGGCCTTTATTCCAGGTATGATTTTCCCTGAGCAGTGGGATTGTTTTCATTACATGGACACTGTGCCTCATTTCACGTTTCCCTCAGGTTACGCTCCTCTCTTTGAGGAACTGAGTCAAATTTGTATCGGGTTTTAGCAGGTGATAGAATATTCAGGCACATGCTGTGGTGTGAATTCATTCAACACATCCCTAGCTTCAGCTTTATTTTCCTCACTTTATTTTTTGTCTTCCTGGTTCCGTCCTTTTCTAATATTTATTTTCCTACCCTGAATGCATTTTTCCAAGTTTCTTCAAATACTTTTTGAAACAAAATGAGTTTATACGTCAGTGATGGGAAAGATAGGGTGGTAACCAGAGAAGCTGCGAGGAATTCATGTTGGAGACAAGAGCAGTGAAATGGGGAAGAGGCTGAGATCACAGGTAATGGGAGGGGATGTGATCCACGGTTCTGTTGGGTTTCCAAGGATTTCAGCCTTGTTGGAGACAAAGCAGAGACACTAGGAAGAGAATAATAATATAACAAGGCCATTCAAGAGTACGTCACCATAAATGGTTCCGGTGAGGAGATACAGGGGTATCAGAAAGGAGAGGCCATCTTATGGGATTGGCATGTTCTCGAAGGCTTCATGGAAGACTTGGGATGTCTTCAGGCTTGAAGAAGAAATGGGATCTAAATAATGCACATAAACCTTATGTTCATCGAGAAAGAGTTGAGAATGGCCTTAGTCACTGTGCCAGGTGGCTAGACATCTGGATCCACCCATGTTGGGAAGGAGGCACCAGCTGGAAATAGGACTGTGACCTGTAGGGTCAATTTGTGGACCTCCATGTGGAATCCCTGTGTGTGGGGGGGGTCTCTGCCAAGGTCAGGACAAGGACAGGACCTGTTCTCCCTTGCTTGGCTGTGTGACCTGCCTTTCTTGGCCAAGGTTGTTGGATAAGCATGCCCATTCCTGCCCATTCTGATCTGCCTCCTTTGCTGACCTCGCTGTCAGTAGAGAGGGTGCAGGCTGGATTGCAATTCTACTGCAGGCTCAGGGAGCACACCTTCCGGCCGACTCATCAGTCAGCAATAAATGGAACTTCTTGACAGTTTCAGCTTTCCTGCCAGGAGCAGCTGGCGAGTGTTCCTCCAGAGAAGCAGACTTGGAGAAGTTTTATCAGCATCTAGCTAGAGATCATATTTTCTCTCTCTCCTCCCCCTTCCACCCTCCCCACTTCTCCCCTTCCCTCCCCTTCCCTCCCTTTGTCCCTTGTACCTTTAAAGACTCTGCTCCTCCTGGGTCCCTAGTCACGGAAAATTAATTTAAGGGACAAGGGAAGGCTTTCTCTGCACAGCCGGCTGAGTTACTCATTACCATCTTTAAGATTCAAAAAGCAACCCTCTTTTTCAAGGTTCTTTTAATGAGCCATTTCGGCATCGGACTTCCAACGGTCGCTGCTGCCAGACAGAGCCGCTGGGAAGGCCTGGGAAACCAGTCTTGCTTCCAGACACTTGCAGCTATTGGGCCACGGGAGCGATATAATTATTCCCCATTAGTGCTCTGTGAAAGTGCAGATGGTGTGCGGAGGCCTGATGCTGTCTGCCTCGCCTTTTTCCCTTACCGAAACATTTTGGTGTATGCCCCTTCATTTCAGAAAACAAGGGTAAGACCTGGCTCTGCGTGTTTACCAATCTCTCCTGCTGGACAGGTTAATATCAGAGTGCAGCATTGTCAATTTCCTATATGGAACCTATAAATACTTATTTGTCCAGGCCGATGAAGATACATGTTAGCCTCCAGCAGGAAAATGTGTTCATCAGAACTCCCTTTGCTGCTGCAGGAAGCATGCAGTCCAAAAACTCCCCATCACCTGAAAACAAAGGCAGAAGCCTGAAAAACAATCTGGTGATAATTGCATCAGCGATCCCCGACAAGAGCATTCAAACAGAAATGTAGATGGCATCGAGGGAGGGCGGAGATTTCAGGCCTTCCCCAAGCTCAGTCAGCCCCTCCACCGTTTCCTTTTTTGCTTTCCCTCTACTGGGCCCTGGCTCCCGCGTCTGTTTGAGATTAGAAGTATTTCTGACATGCTGTGCAAATATATGCAAATTCAATGTGAGTTCTTGTCAGCTCCACTTTGCCCAGTGTGGCTGGGCTGCTTTTGCCACGTCGGGCGGCTGGCCTCCTGGAATCATGGCAATATGGCCTGTGTGCCCCGTGCCAGGAGCCATTAGCAGCCTGGATGAATGGGATTAAGGAGCTCTGATGGCTCTACGGTCCCGGTGAGGAATACCGGGGCTCTCAGGGTGTGGAATGGCATAACGTAATGTCAAGGGCAGGAGGCAAAGAGCTGGCTTTCGCTGATTGTTAAAGTATCTGTTTGGTTTCTGAGTCTTGCTTTCATGTTGATGCAGCCATGGTGGAAATTTGCTCTTCTAACAGGAGCAGTTATTCGATGGTGTCCTTGCTCATGTGTCTCTTTCACAGCTGTTCTTCCGAGCCAGTGATGGCTGCTGAGGGTGGCCAGCGGCAGGCGTCCCGATGTACGTGGGGCCGGAGGCAGAGACTCTGTATAGATACACACTTCTTAATGTGCGGTCCTCACAGGGTCAACATCTCATTTGCATAGGAATTCCAGATAACCAGCCTCTGCCTCCTGAAATGGACATCTGCAAGCAACTGGAAATTTTTCTCCATTTTCTTGGGGGTCCTCATGCATCATGCTCCTCTCCTTCCTCGGAGGTCTTTCCCTCCCTCTTCACTCATCTCGGTTGTCCATTCTTTGTAGGTTGGGTGTGAGAAGAAGAGTGGGTTCTGGCTGGGGGGGGCAGAGGGAAAGGTGCAATTAACTAGTGGAGAATTCTATGTACTCACGTGACTCCCACCACCTTCAACCATAGCTCTTCATAAACCAGCCCCGCTAGAGAGCGGGGGATCCTTTGTGGAATCTGCGATCTTACCTTTCTTGCCCATACGTCACTGTGCAAACATTGAAAAGGTGAATATTGGACTCCTTTAGGACTTTTAGGTAATTGTCATAACTAATCAAGAGTCATAATGATTTCCCACTTTGGAACAAAGCTCTTTCTAACACTCTACTTCGTATGCCACGTTGGGAGTGCATAGGAGTAAATTCCTGTAGCTCGTGACCCTAGAGCCGTCCAAGTAAGGAACAGCTCAAGCATACCTTAGCCCCCCGCATTTGGAGTGTGTGCCCTAATGACTTACTGATGGTTCTTAGAAACAGATAATCTCTGCCAGTGTCTGAAACAGAAGTGAGTGGTTTGAAGTGCTCAGCAGAATCTGGGGAATATGTTAATAATGGTTTCTCTAACCCACGTCCTGTCGAAATGCATAGCTGTTAGCTGGAAAAGGATCTGTATCCTGGGTCCCTGAAATAGACTCCAACCTGACATTATTGTGAGAGGGACATCACTTAGGCTCAGTCTTCAATTACAGGTGGCAGTTGTGTCCAATTTTTAACATTGACTTGGTGCATGAGTCTTTAGCTATGAAGAGCCTAAAACCGCCATTCATGTCCTTTTGCACAACAACTAAATATGCATTTCATGTGTCTCTTGATTGGCAACAAGACGTCCCTCAGTGGAACTTTGGTTTCCATTAACTGAAAGAAAGAGCAAGTCACGTCCAACTGGTGTCAGTTGATTCTAGTGTGGGCTTTGGTTCCAGAAACTTTGAGTGGTGATGGCCTATTTTTTGGATACTCGAATGCTCCTTGGGCTTGAAGTCCTCAAGAGAGACCAGTTATCTCTACCAGCTTCAAAATGCTCTTCCTGCACGTGTCCCCTGTTCTCTCTTAGAAGAGCCTGCCTGTCCTGACAGGCCCTCACACAAGAGTTTCCTTCCCCCCAGATGACTTTAGGACTCTTATTCTTTTCCATTTTAGGTGTGGTAATGGCATTTTGTGTGACATATTTTCCCTGTGTTTCCACACAAACTAGAATGAAGCCATCACTTGAAGAATTAACGAACATTTGGTGACTCCCTGTCACACGCATAAAATTCTAGCACAATTGGAAAATACATACCTAGTCGTTGAACTCATTTGTTGAACTGTTTAAAATAATGTTTTTTGGTGAAAAAAAAAAAAACAATTGAAGCGCTTCACAGGTTCCCCAAAGTAAACGTTTTGTGTACTGCTTAGCCTGGATTTGTGGTAACATCACCTGAACATACCTCTCCAAATTTGCTGAGATATTGTCTAGCTGTTTCTCTATTATATGCTAACCAGTAGGTATGTAAAAAGGACATAATTTTATTTATATGTAGATACGAGATATAAGTTAATAACTAGAATAATTGTATTCAGTGCTCAGCCAAATGTGAGAAGGGGTGGGGCAGCGGGAATATTCTATATTGGGTGGGACCTTGAGAGTTCCAACCTATTAATCATGGTTGGCTCCCTGGCAACTAGCCCCCACCCTTAGGGTACTTAGGGGCTTTCCAGAAAACACCTCATTAATATAAACTCAGGTGTGATGAAAAGGGCTTCTTAAGGTGAAAAACACTCCTATCGCTCAGAAAATTCCAAGGGTGTTGGGAGCTTTTTGCTAGGATCCAGGGAGAAAGACCAAATATATTTCCTATTATATCACAGGGGGTGATGACCAAAGAGGGTATAAGGTTTGTTCTTGGGGTGATGTAACTTCTAAAAGTTATTGTGGTGGTGGTGGCACAATGATGTGAATATACTAAAAACCATTGACTTGTACACTTAAAAAACAAAAAAAGAAGACACTACTGATACACATAATAATCTGAATGAATCTCCAGTGAGAAAATCCAATCCGAAGAAGTCGCATCCTGTATGATTCTATATATATCACATTCTCGAAATGACGGAATTATAGAAAGGGAGAGATTAGTGGTTTCCAGGGGTTCAGGAGGCAGTGGTGGGAGGGCAGTGGGTGCCCTCTAAAAGGGCAACAAGACTGATCCTTGCCCTGATGGAATTTTTCTGTGTCTTGACTGTATCTCACATCAATACCCGGGTTGGAACACACTAACAAATATGTTGCAAGATGTTACCATTAGAGTGAGCTAGATAAAAAATACACAGCACCTCTGTGTTTTTTCTTACAATTTGTATGTGAATCTACAATTACCTCAAAAAGTTTAATAAAATGTTTAATTAAAATGGCAAAAGAGAGAGAGAGAGAGACTCTGAGGTCTTTAGCACCTGGGAGTCTAAAGACAAGGAAAGATAAGGGCCCAAGTCCCTGGCCTGCTGTTTGGCAGCGTGAAGGTCTCAGTAAGGTTGGGTGGCATTTATGAGTGCTTACGGATATCAGGGCTGCTCTGAGCATTTTACATGTGTTTTCTCCCTTAAGTGATTTAGATGTAGGCATTGAGCATTGGAAAGGATAAGAACTTGCCCCAGTAAATGGCACAGCCAGAAAGTGCAGGGTCAGGGTTTGAACCCCAGCAGTCTGCGGGACACTCCTGACACTATCTGTCTGGAGTGGGGTCAAATTTCACGGGTTAAAGACAATCCCAGGCAGGCTCCTGGCAGGCTCCTGGGTCACTCACATCTCTGACTAATCAGCTACAAATTTTGGTGTTGCGCGGACTCCCTTGGGTTCGATAATTCATGAGAATAACTCCTAAAACTCAGGAAAGCTCTATACTATGATTACAGTTTTATGATAAAAGATAGAAATCAGAACCAGACAAAAGAGATGCATGTAGGGTGAGGTCTGGGAGGGCGGCGAACACAAACGTTCCATATGCTCGGAATGTGTCACCCTCCTGGCACAATAACAGAGTCTCCACTGAGCTTGGGGTTCAGAGCTCTTTTGGGGGTTTCCTTATGTGGGTGGTTGAATCACAGGACACAGGATTGAATTCAATCTCTGCCCCACCCCCTTACTCCTCCTCAGTATGGGGGTTAAGTCATATCACTTGGCTCTAAGCCCCACCCCTCTAACCACACGGTTGGTCTTTCGCCCAGCCAGCCCCCCTCCTGAAACTGTCAGACGGCCCTCCCACAGCCACCTCATTAGCATAAACTCAGGTGTGGCCTAAGGGACCCACCGTGAATAACAAAGACACTCCTGTGACTTAGGGGAATTCCAGGGGTTTAGAGACTCTCTCTCAGGGGCCAGAGACAAAGGCCAGCCAAATTCTTTGTTAGACAACACAGTCTGATTGCAGAGGCACATCCCGCACTATAGAAAAGTCTCAGCTCCTTTCTCTCCCGGGGCCCTGCATCAGGCCTCTGCAGCGTGCCTCCTGGCTGAGCATAGACTTCTGTTTCTAAGGTCTTGCCTGAGCCCTGCCAGGAGGGTAAGTAGAAGGGCTACCTTCTGAGAACCAGAGGCCGAATGCTCAGGGTCCTATCAAGTATTCTTTTTCTTTTTCTAGTTCTTTCTTTCTTTCTTTCTTTTTTTAAAGATTTATTTATTTATTTGAGAGAATGAGAGTGAGAGCAGGAGCAGGGGGAGGGGCAGAGGGAGAGGAAGAGAGAGAATCTTAAGCAGACTCTCCTGAGCTGGAGGCCACTTCGGGGCTCCATCTCACGACCCTAATATCATGACCCTGAGATCACAACCTGAGCCGAAACCAAGAGGTGGATGCTTAACTGACTGCACCACCCAGGTGCCCCTGGGTCCTATCAAGTTTTCTAATGAGAAGACGTAGATCTCCCTTACAAAGACAGGACACCATCCATTTGGACAACAATGTTCCATACATGTACATGGAACAAGCTGCAGAAGTTTTCCCCAGAGACCAAATGCACCACCTTGTTAGGAGCAAGAAAACCATATTTATATGCCACAGAGGGCAGTGCGGGGCTGGTATCCGCTATCAGCAGCTGGGAGCCCAGGAGACGCCTCTGGTCCACCATTTTGCAGACAGAAATGTTGGCAGAGGAGAATGGGATCGCAGACAGCCTGAGGCAGAGAAATGCTCGTTCACACTTTGTGTTCCACTGTCCACCAGTCCAGATGCCTTGGACCACGGGACCCAGCTCCTAGGGTGCACAGCTCTGGGTGCTTGGATTAGCCATTAAATCCACAGGCCTCTCTCAACTTCCCGGGAGAGGGAAGGCAGATGCGGAGGGAGGGCTTCCTAGAAATCCAGAGTGACTGGGCAGTGCAGGAAAGAGGCAGGAATCAGAAACTGCTGGGGAGTGTCAGAAGATGGGAAACCAGAGGAAGCAGTTTCCAGAATCTGCCCTGATCACTCTGTCTTCTCCCCAGTGTGATTTATCCCCTCTCACCTCCAGGCTTCTGCCTAACAGCCCAGAGGCAGGCGACTCTCACCCGTGCTGTGATGGGGAGTGGGGAATGAGCAGCTTAATATGTGTTGCCTGGATATGCAAAAAAAAAAAAGTCCAAAACCTTTCTGATTGTTAAAATAATACATGAACTAAGGTTCATATATGTTCATGTATGTTCAACAATATATGTTCACATATGTTCAGAGAAAGTGGAAAGTACAGAGCAGGAAAAAAAAAAATCCCTAAATGCTGCCTATTCTATAACTCAAAGAGAACCACTTGGTAACTTTGGTATTCTCCCATTTAAAACCAATGCCGACCTAACCCCAAACACCACACGCTCACGCACATGTACACATGTATGAACATGCACACCCATGCAGGCTCACACACTCGTGCATGCACACACACACCCACGTATGTGTGCACACACTCATGCACACATGCATTTATACCTGCACACACCCTTCCCTATGTGTTCATCCTTGTGTGCTCACAGACACACACACTCACACACGTCTCCTCCTATCTGATCACTCATTGTCTGAACTTGGGAACCCATTACATGCAGAAATGGAGACATGCTTCTAATCATATTGGAAGAATTTTACTTCCGTTATAGTGTAACTTTGGTTGCATTCCTCATAATTCTTTGAAAACAAAGTTTTGGGTAGTTGTGGCCTTGAGTGAGTCTCTGCACTGCTCCGACTCTCAGGTTTTTCATTCGTAAGTAGGCATGGGGATCCCCCACCTCACAGACCAGATGATAAGAGGTCTTAACGAGATGGAAGGTGAGGAGGTGCTGGCGAGGTGTAGGTGCTGTAGCAGGTGACATGCCACCATTAGTTCGTCACCACTAGTTTCCTCTCTGATTCTGTCCCCATTGGCTCCGACAGTTTATCCCAGCCTCAGTTTGGCTCACCTGTCTAAAGACACCTGCCCAGGTCCTGAAGCATCTGGATGGAAAATATCACAGCTCAGAGGAGAGAGGCTCTCAGGAATTTGTTGGCCATGGGTGCAAGGAGGGAGGGTCACCTAAGATGGGTAGAGAAGTATTTTCCAGCCAGTAACCTTAATTTTTAAAAATCTGTCTCCCACCTGTGACTAAGAGACTTCATGGCATCAGCGGTGCGGATCAAATGAATGGGCTCACAGTCATGATGTTTGTACACACAACCCTAGTACACACGATCAAGAAACCTTGACAGCTGACTGGAATTTTCGCTCCTCGCAAATTAGCCACGATGGTGGCTTAGGCTGCTCTGCAGAATTACATTCTTTTTGTTCTTGGTGTTAGTCTGTTTACTACCACAGCAGATCTGGTGAAGTGGATAAGCACATTGACGATGAAATATGTGACCTGAGTGAGGAGCATAAACGTCATGATAATTCTTCAAATGTGCCTCAGGATGCGCCTTGTCCGACTGCACGTTGCATTCCCCGGAGCACCGTGCGTACCTGGTACATCGGGGTAGCTCTCTGACCCCGAAAGCCGTTGTTAGCAGGAGAAAGTAGAGCGATGATTTATATCCAATTCGGCTTTTCATCTATTCAGAATAAAGAGTATCTTTACCCAAAATATGCTATTTGCAGCTGTGCTTAAAAAGAAACTAAAAAATAAGCCTCCTTTATTCATTATCTAAAAGGAAAACACAAGAATTATAAAAATTAATGAGTTTGCTTGTGAAGTGCACATTGCAAGAATTCCCTGCATCACATCGGGAAGCGGGGTTTGGTTCAAATGTGGCAATGAATTTTAATGTATGTTCAGTCCCCAAATCAACCCTGATATAATACGCCACTTTGGAATTTATTGTCAACAAATCACGTTTTTCTTACATAATTAATCCAGAGTAAATTAAACTTTGTGCATCACTTGGTAAATGCAAATATGTACAAATTTGGCTACATATTATGAATATTACTAAATATGATTAAAAGTGAAATTTATAATGCATTCTTTAATACTAAACTGATCGGAATGGGATATTTTAGACTTACAATCAGGTCTGTATGATATTCTAAGCAAAAATGACAAAATGGCTTTTAAGATTCTGAAGGCTGTTGGTTAAGATGATGTATTACTACAGGCAGGGTTCACGAGTCAGAGCCTGAAATGCTGAAGGAGGGCTCTGGAACTCCGTGGACAAGCTCGTGGATTGGGCCTCCAGAGCAGTGTTATGGGCAGGGCTTGGTGGTGATTCATTTTCCTCAAGTAGCCATGTTAGGGTTGGGGCCATTTGCTGTCTTGGCAAACAGCAGTAAACACTTCTTGAGTGCTTCCTCTGTGCTACGTACCATTAACCAAGCATTTCTTCGTATTGGCTGTTTAATTCTCTCAACCACTCTCAGAGGTAGATAACATTCCTCATGTCATTCCCATTTTACAGACAAGGAAACTGAGATACAGCAGTCCAAGCAAAGTGATGACTCAAGCCCAGGCTGTCTGGCTCCAGACTCCATACGTTGAACCACTGCGCTGCGTGCTTGTCATAAATTTAGCACACAGACTCGCGGTGTATGGCTTGTCATTCTTCCTCACCTTCAGCCCTCAGCCCCAAATCCAATACCCTGTCCTTGCCAAGTATAAGAGACTTGTCCTGTGTTAGCCTGGGCTCTGTCCTCTCCTGAGGGAATTAAGCTGTACCTTGGCTCTTTGTTAGTCTAGGTCTAAGTGTGTGAGTCAGGAGTAATTCTGTTTCTTCGGTCTTGCCTGTATGGTTCTGCACATATAAACTTGGCAGGAGCTGCTGAGTGTAAGTCAATCCAGAGCATACAGATACTAGTATAAGTGCTATACTATTTGCTGGAAGAATCAGCCTAGGTTAAGTGGGACTGGCGTAGCTCACCCCCCACCCCAGCCCAGCAGTGGGGAAGATGGAAGGGATTCTGGAAGAGATACTCATGCAGAGACAAGGGCATCCAAAGAATGAGAGTAGGGCCTGGCCCCCTCCTTCCTGGCATTCTCCCATGACCTCTTCAGAGCTCTGGTACTCTTCAGATGGATGTATTGGGGTTGTCCTTGCTGGTTTTGATTTGTCTTTGTGGAACTGCCTCAGGCAGAGCAGAGGATGGGGGCTCCAGCTTGGGAATCAGGTTGGAATGTCTGCTCTTCTCTTTATCAACTGTGTGACCTTAGGCAAGTAACCTACCTCTCTGAGCCTTTGTGAGCTCATCTGTATTCTGGGGTTAATGATAGTTGTTACCTACCAGGGTTATTGTGAAGATAGTGATTATAAAGTACCTGGCCTGGGGTAATTACAAAGAGCACATGTGAGTACTCGTGGATTGCACTTAGTTGTTTGCTGTCTGTACTATGTACACATACTATAACGCATCCGTGTACTGTACCACGTCCGTATATGTGTGTATGTGTGGTGCATGCGTGTGTTTCTTCTTTATTACCCCTCTGGGTGTCTAGGAAACTTAGACTTACCAATTAATAACTTTATTACAAAACCTTGACTACTGAGAGCCTACTGCTGACCAGAAGTCTTACTGATAGCATAAACAGTCGATCGACACGTATTTTGTAGGTACGTGTATAATGTACCGTATTCTTACAATAGAGTAAACTAGAGAAAAGATAATGTTAAGAAAATTTTAAGGAAGAGAAAATACTGTGCTGTATTTATCGGAACAAATCCACAGATAAGTGGACCTGTCCAGTTCAAACTCATGTTGTTCAGGGTCAGCGGTAGTAGCTACAGTTGTGGCACAGTTGTGGTGGTAATTGTCTCCCGTCCAGGTCAGTCACTCACTTCTCGGTGGCAGGTACCAGCTCTGGTGACTCTGATGATGACCCGCCGAGTGACCTTTGCAAGCCACCAGCGGGAAGGGGGATTCTGCAGAGGTCTCCACCACATCCCCAAGGCCCCTTGCAGCCTGCTGTCCCTCATTCTCTGTCACCTGGTCACAGAGACAGCCATTGCCGGTGGGCAATGCGTCAGCGGACGGGAGCTGCTTGACCAGCTGACGCTTAGCAGAACTCTTATTTATTTATTGACTGACCATCTCTCCAGCTAGAATGCAGCCTCCCAAGGGCTAGGGCTGTCACTGCTGTATCCCCAGCAGCTAAAACAGTGCCTGGCACGTAGTGTACACTTGGTAAATATTTGTTGACTATTGAGCAAGTGTTGAATCCTTCCTGTTGGTCCTCCCTGGGCACCTGTCTCATGTGTACCTTTGTTTCTATTTCTTGGGGCCAGGCCAGTCCGCAAGGCTCACTCCTATGCCCTCTCTTGCTCACCAGGCTTTTGAGGGGAGTGAAATTCTTTTTTTTAATAATAATTTTTTATTATGTTATGTTAGTCACCATACAGTATATCCTTAGTTTTTGATGTAAAGTTCCATGATTCATTACTTGCATATAACACCCAGTGCACCATGCAATACGTGCCCTCCTTACTACCCACCACCAGCCTATCCCAATCCCCCACCCCCTCCCCTCTGAAGCCCTCA
The DNA here is from genome assembly GCF_017311325.1 of Ursus maritimus. Lineage (NCBI taxonomy): Eukaryota > Metazoa > Chordata > Mammalia > Carnivora > Ursidae > Ursus > Ursus maritimus. Next base: position 93,609,179 of record NW_024423343.1, on the reverse strand, counting down.
GTTTGTTTGAGGGGAGTGAAATTGTAAGTGTCGTTGCCATTGGCTCTTCTTCGTGGGCCTCCTTAGGGACACGTGAGTTGAAGTGGTGCCTCCAAGGCACCTTTCTGGCTAACTCAGCTTCTCAGCACACAGCTCATTTCTGGGGACCGAGCAGTGGGCTCCACTCAGACTTTGGTAGCAGAGGATACCTGGAATGGTCCAGAGTATAAGGTAGTACCTCAGGCTGCTGGTCAGCCTCAGGAGGAGTCCTTGTGTCCAATATGGGGCCGAAAATTACCTATAAATGATAAGAGAGTGTTTGGGGGAAGGGGGAAGGGAGAAGGTAGCAGATGACTGATATTCCCTATTCTGAATATTCTCTCACCACAAGCACGGGACATGGAAGGTCAATGCTGGAGGCTGGTCTCCAGACAAGTAGGTCAGAAGTTCTCCGTATCTTTTAGCTGATCACTCCTCTGATAACCTCCAAGCTGGGTGTTCTCCTGTCAGTATCTACAAGTACCTCCTAGAAAAAATCCAGTGTGGGTTGTGGGTGATTTGCTGTCCGTCTCCACATGTAAGTCTATCCTCCCATCTTCACTGAGTGGTGATGGGCCAATGTGACATAACCGTCACCCTCTACTGGGGCATCTTAGTGCAGCGCCTGGCCAAGGTGGACACACGGTGAGCGTTTACAGAGCGAATGAGTGAATGACAAAAAGTGAAGAGAGGGAGGGAGGAAAGGCAAGTTGTTTCATATGGACGGTGTCAGTGCTAGTTTAGAAGGCCCTACATTTCTGTAATAGCAAAAGATTAAAAGGCACCCAAGTGCCCATCTTGGGGGCCTGGTTAATTCACTGTATAATGCAACACGATAAAGCAGTTTAAAAAAATGTAGACACTCTCTACTGATACAGAGAAATTTCCAGATACTTAGTGTAATAAGCAAAGTCACTCCAGTGCGTGTATGCGTGTGTGCGTGTGTGTGTGTGTGCACGTGCACATGTACTGAACTACTTTTATGAAAAAAAGAAATGGTAGGTGGGACAGAAAAATAAGACCTATGTATTTACATTGTCATATAAGCAAAAGAAACTCTGAAAGGCTACATAAGGGCTAATAAAAATAGCTCCTCTATGGGGTGTGGGGAGCCTAGTGGGGGGAGGAGGGGAGACAGGAAAGGAAACTTTTCATCACACATGTATTTTGTGCCTTTTATAATGTTTGCACTTGGAAAGTGTATTACTTCTTCAAAAAATGTCTTCAAGTTCCTCGAGTCGGGAGCCCATTCTAGTTGAATTGTCTTTATCTGGTACCCAGCGTAGCGGGTGACTGGAGGGGTCCCTTGATGGTGACAAGAGTGATTTCCTAATAGAATCTGATCCTTCATATTCTAGCCAAATCCACCTCATCTGAATTATTTCCCTTCACTTATGAGAGAGGAAAGAGCACATGGCCTTGACGGAAATGCTTAGTTACTGAGACATCTTTTCACTTCTCGGTTGGGGTGAACTGTATTATTGATCTTCAAACTCATGGGCAGTGTTTAACCTTCAGAGACATTCAATTTTACAAGGAAACGTTTTTGACTATTGAAAAAATTGGTAAAATTCAGGTGTGGATACCACTTGCCACATTTTCTGCAAAGGCGCCAAATCGGAAACCAGTCTCTGCTTTGATACTTTTTCTGTCTCTCTTTCNNNNCCCTCACGTCTTGATCTTTTTTTGAACAACTGTCTGTTCGACATCTTTTCGGGTGCAGCTTTAGATAAAGACAGTCAGATACGTGTGTGGGTGTGCAGAAACCCTTGATATGTCCCTAGGAGCTTTTTTTTTTTTTGCTACATTTTTGGGAGGAGTGGTAAATTATTGTGCTATAAGCATATTGGCATAATAAGTGGCTTATATTCTTCAGTGACAATTGGTAATTTCCTGAGTCATTATAATCAGGCTTTAACATATTAACTCAGTGAAGACTTGATCAATGTCTTTATTGAAAAAATATGTTATGACCTAACACATTTCCATCTATTACAGTGTTCTTGGTCAATAATCATAATTTTTATTGTAATTATTGAAAGCTGGTTTCCCCCCTTGTGCAGAAGACCGTGAATGCAAAAGCACGCGATTGTGTGGGATCAAGGTGTCATCCATAATAGCACATTCAGCTGAATTTATGTCCCTCTCCAATTAGGGGACAATCAAGCTCAAATTAATTTAGCTCTCAGCTACTAATGAGCAACAGCAAAATCAGCTCACTATAAAAATTGTTATTGAATTTTATTTCCTTCAACTTGACGTACCTCAGTGCACTGGGAGATAATGTTGGCTTGAGGTCTGGGGGTGAGGGACCTTGGGGGCATGTCACCTGCTCTGTCCCTGGGCTTCGTGACCTCTCCGTCCCCTCGTGGACCAACTTCTAATGAGTTGTTAGAGGTCTACAGGGGTGGGCTGCTTTTGCCAACTCCTCCTTCACGGCTGCCTTTTGAGTGAATTCTGTGGTCTAGACTGTTGTCCAATGTAAATAGAATTCAGGCCACACCTGTGATTTAACATTTTCTGGTGGCACATTTTAAAAAGTTTCAAAGAACAGGTGAAATTAATTTTGATACATTTTATGTAATTCCGCAGATCTGAAATATTATTATTATTATTTAAGATTTTATTTATTTATTCGACAGAGATAGAGACAGCCAGCGAGAGAGGGAACACAAGCAGGGGGAGTGGGAGAGGAAGAAGCAGGCTCATAGCGGAGGAGCCTGATGTGGGACTCAATCCCATAACGCCGGGATCACACCCCGAGCCGAAGGCAGACGCCCAACCGCTGTGCCCAGGCGCCCCCCGAAATAATATTTTAATGTATAAAAATATAAAAATATTCGTGGCTACTTCACACTATTTTTTGTACCATGTCTTCAGGGTTTGATGTATATTTCACATCTGCGGTATTTCTCAGTTCAGCCCGGCCTCGGTTCAAGTGCGAGAGAGCCACGTGTGGCTGCCGCCCTGGACAGGGCAGGTGCGACTGAATTTCCTCGGTTGTAACAAGGTCATTAGGGTTTGCCGGGTGGGGGTAGATGGGCATGCTTTGGGTGCTCAATGGCAATAAAGCGCACACAGAACACGCAAGCAGGAGAAGATACTACATTTTCATTTTTACTGTTAGTCTCCCAAGTCATTGGCAAATTTACAATCTCTATGAATTGGCTTACAGCTCCTGTCACCATCTACCTTCTACACTAATAAAGGCAGAATAGATCCTCATAAACATCCTGTTTCCTCGTTATCAGAGCTTGGCTTCACCAATTGTGGTCTCATAAAAAAGAAGGTTTAAAGAAATATTATTATTATTTGTTGCCATGAAAAATGCACATTTTTTTTTTTTTTGGAAACCTGACTCTAGTGCTTTTGCTTTGATATCAAACAGAGCATGAAGCATATTGGCAGATATATGTTTTGGGACTAAGGAGCTGCTGAGTATTTTATTTCCCTGGCCGTGTTCCTGAAGAAAGCACAGATTTAAATCTGGGAGAGTATTTTAATTGTTTAATATTATAAAAGTTTAATAGGCATTCCGAGGCGTAATGCAAGGACACCATTTGTCACGGAACTTGATTACTGCAAACCCAGAGATGGGCGACGTGAGCCCGAGCTCTGGCATTTCCACCACTGGGAGACCGTCACGGGGCTCTGACCCAGTTCTGCGGGGGGAGGCGGGGGAGGGAGAGAAGCCACCTGGACGTCGCTCCGGTGGATGTTGACCGTCTCCAGTGAGGCTGCGGCTGCCTCCCTGACAGCCTTCCACCTGGCACAGTCTCGCTGCGGCTCTTCCCACCCTCATTCCTTTCAGCTGGGTAGCTGCCGCATTCCTGACTGCTCTCTCTGTTTCCAGCCATGTCCTCCTCCAATTTCATCCTCCACGCAGTCTCCGGAGAGATCCGTCTAAAGTGCCAGTGCCGGGTGCCTGGGTGGCTCAGTCGGTGAAGCGTCCAGCTCTTGGTTTCGGCTCAGGTCATGATCTCAGAGTTGTGAGATCGAGCCCCACATCTGGCTTCCTGCTCGGTGCATAGGCTGCCCTATGATGTGGCTCCTGCGAACTTCTCTTTCTCTCGCTCCCTCCCTGCTTGCTTCCCTCTAACATGTAAGTTATGCCCTACATGTCTGCACCTCCACGTCGGTATAACCTGATGCTTCTCCCGTTGCCCTCCTCAGACTTCTTCCTTACTGAGAGCTTCAATCCATCTCCTTTATAAGCCTCTAGGCTCCACCTCCTCCGGAAAGCTCTGTCTAAGCCTTCCCCACTCCACTCCAAGGAGGTTAGGTGCCCGTGCTCTATTCAAGGCTATAACAGTCTGAGCAAATTATACGCGCATAGATCCTATTGTCTGTGTGTGCGCTGTCCACCATCGAATACAACCTTGCCTTGCTCGTGTTTGCAGTCCCTTGTGCCAGGTCCAGTCCCTGATGCAGGTGCTCTGGGGTGTCTGCTGATGGCTTGGGACAGTTCTGCAAGGCACAAGTTTCTGGGCCTTTCCTCTCTATTGGCAAGTGAGGCGTGATGTGTTAGTCAGCTCCAGGGGAGGGTCAGTCATTCGCCTTCAAGGCTGAGCCATCCAAAGCCTGCTTTACACGGAGGCCTGACCACACACAATGCATGGCCGTGAAAATGGATTGCTTTGCGTCGGTGAGATGAGGTCTCAGAACCCCACCAAGAAGGTAGCGTCGGGGCCTGGAGAAGAGGCGGCATGGTATGGAGGGGTGATGCCTGCGAGGTTGGGAGTGTCATCTCCATCTTGATGGCCATGGGAGCATTTTTAGCAGGGAGTGGAAGGGTCCGGCTTACTGTAAGGACCAAGGGGAGGGTCAGCTCCTTAGGGCCCACCTTCCACTGCACATGTGTGTCTCTGGCAGTCTCTAATGGGGGGAAGGTGGATGGGACGAGGCCAGAGGTAGGGACTTGTATCAGTTAATAACTGCATTATGCTAAGAGTACAAGAAAACTGAAAGACCAGTGGCTTCAATAAGATTGGGGGTTACATTTCTCTCATGTGGCATGAAGCCTGGAAGTGGGCCATTCAGGGCTGGTGCAGGGACCGTAGTGTCATCAGTGTCTGTCTTCCTCTGCTCTTCCGAGTACAGCGGGCTTTGTGCTCAAGCTTATAGATGGGCTTCCCCTTTCAAGCAGGAACAAGGAGGGGAAGATGGAGTTCAAAGGGCAAAGAGAAAAACTGCCAAGTCTCTTTTCTGGATGGCCTCCCAGTGACCTCCGGTGGCACCTCATTGTCTGATTTCTGTCGCATGGACACCTTTCCATGGGCATTGCTAGCTGTAAAGGAGCCTAGGAAATGTTGCCCCCTCCCCCAAAACTGGGGTTCTATTAATCAAGAAGGAGTGAATTAAGACTGGGTGGGCAACTAGCCTTAACACTGATTTTCCAACATCTTCCTGTGAGGTTATTTTATCTTCCTTATAGCATTTAACACTCGCGAGAATTTTCTTGCTTGTTTATTTACCTCTCTGTTAGCTGTGCCCACCCCTAGAATATATGCTCTGTGAGGAGAAGGGCCTTGTCACTCTTGTTGGGTCCTGCCCATTTTGCCTCTCACACCATAAAGGCCGGGGGCTGGGGGGCTCCTGAACTTCCATGCCTCCATATCCAGAGGCAAATCCTTAACTCAGTTTCCCAGTGGGACATTTGGAAGCCTCTGCCACAGGGTCAGGGTCTTTCTTTCTTTTTTCTTTTTTTTAATGTTTTTTTATTATTATGTTAGTCACCATACAGTACATCCCTGGTTTCCGATGCAAAGTTCGATGATTCATTAGTTGCGTGTAACACCCAGTGCACCATGCAATACGTGCCCTCCTTACTACCCATCACCGAGGGTCTTTCTGATATTTTTCACATGATTGATTTCACCAGACTGGTTGCCTCCTCTCCATCTCCGGGATCTTTATCTTTCTTTTTTTTCCTCTCTTACTGAACAAATGAGCCAACGTGACACACTGGATACTGATTAGCGATTTGTACAGCAATTTTTAAAAAAACTGGCAGAATTCCATTGTTTTGCCCTTTAATTCTCAATTTACATTTTTAACGTACTGCGTCTCCATTCATATGAGAGGTTTCATCTTCTGAGTATGTCCTTAATGGAACAAAGCGTTCTTCCCCCTCAAATAGTTATGAACATTGACAAGTTATTCAAATTATTCAGTCATTTTATAATTTGAGCTGAGAATATTTATGGCCTTTTCTCTCCTTCCCTTTGTGCCGAGGTAATAGTCACTTGTGTAAATGTGGCTCAAGATGTAGAATGGCATTTCGATACTTCTAGAACCTTTCCTGGGGCCCTGCATGCTGGAGGTTTAAGAGTCCTTGTCCTCTTGGAGGTCCTCGTCAGCCCTTGGTCAGCTCTGTGCTGTCATGTAAAGGGTCAGCACATATGTCTCTACCTCTCAGAAGCCCCTCCCTGTGCCCAGCCTTCCGGCTCCCATGTTGTCCTCTGCTTCTGCAAACATGGTTCTTCCTTTATAATGAGATCGCTCATTTATTTGTCCAGTGGAAGTTTTAGGGGGAAGGGACTATATCCTATCCATCTCTGTCTCCCTGGAGCCCCCCTAAGGGTTGGTGGCATCAATAAATGAGCATGAAGAACTGAATAATATAAAAACCAACATCCAAATGTATTCTGTATGACAAGGACAGTTCTTAGTTGCTTTAAATATATTAATGCATTTAATCTTTACAATTACCCTATCAAGCAGGTACTATTGCCTTGATTTAATGGATGAGGGAGCCAAACCAGAGAGAGCCATTGAGTAGCCTGCTAAGCTTACATGGCTGATAAAGAGAAGGGCTGGATTTGGCCCCAGCCACGTGACAGCAGAGCCCACCGACTTCCACACTGCGCTGCAACTGTCTTCTGGTGTTAGTGGAAGCCGCCACTTACGTATGTGGCCTTAGGGCTGGGAAGCAGCACGCTTTCCTCTGATTCAGGGTCATCTAAGTGGGGATACTGATACCCAAGGGGATACCTTGACTCAGCAGCTATCTGAGAATAGAAATTAGTGCTGATCCAGGAAGCTGAACTGATTTGGACCTTCCTTAGTGCCCGAAAGCCTGCCTACAGGTGAGGCTCCTCACACTTCCCCTAGGCCCATGTCTGTGGCTACCAGCAGCCCTGGGAAAAGGACGGTCACCTCCATATGGGACATGGCCCTTTGAAGAACCTGTAACAGGGCTAATGGGTAGAGGACTGGCCTAGAGTGTATGTGGCTCTGCCGCCATCTGTGCACGTGATGAGTCACGCTGAGCCACTCTATAAACGACAGGTGCTCTTTAGGTGCTGGGAATTTCACAGACCACACATTTTTTTTAAAAAGAGAAGGGGCTGAAATTAGGTCTTTGCCTATTTATTTTGCCAAGTGACATTAGAAAGGGGAAAAGGAAAAGATCTCTTGCCACCATCATTTGATAAAAGCATTTTAACTCCTTAAAATACGAGGGGGCTTATCTTAGAGAAAAAGGAACAATTCATTAAACTGAGTTCAGATGGTTAATGTAATGAAAAATTCGCACTGTTTTTGTTTCATGCAATTCAACTTGGACCTGTGAAAATTCTAGCAGCCACCATTGAGGGCAGGCTTCTTGGGAACAAGTAATGTAGGAAAAAAGAGGCTCCCTGCTGCCGGCTACTTGTGTGACCTCAGGCAATTTACGTAACACGTCTGATTGGCAGTTTTCTCCTCTAGGAACTGGGGCTCTGTGAAGCTCAAATGAGTGTGGTTGAGAATCCATTACATGGGAGGAGTTCCGAGCTTGCTTCGAGTCTTTAGAGCAGGGATTCTCAAACGGTGGCCCCCAGCGGGAAGTATCAGGATCACCTGGGAACTGTCTCAAAATGCAGATTGTTGGGCCCCACCCCAGACCTGCTGTGTCAGAAACTGTGGAGGGAGAGCCCAGTGATCTGTATTTTATTTTTTATTTATTTATTTATTTATTTATTTATTTATTTATTTATTTATTTATTTATAAGATTTTATTTATTTATTTGATATAGAGACAGCCAGCGAGAGAGGGAACACAAGCAGGGGGAGTGGGAGAGGAAGAAGCAGGCTCCCAGTGGAGAAGCATGATGTGGGGCTCGATCCCAGAACGCTAGGATCACACCCTGAGCCGAAGGCAGATGCTTAATAGACTGCGCCCCCCAGGCGCCCCCCAGTGATCTGTATTTTAAACAGGCCTCCCGGTGATTCTGATGAGCTCCCGAGTGTGAGAGCCACCACTGTAGAGAACACTGTTGTCTTTGTCAAGGTGGCAGCTGCCGTGGTGGTGGTTGGGCTCTGAGTGATCTCCCAGAGCACCCATGAAGAGGGACACTGAGAATGTGCTGGTATTCCTGATAATTATCCACCTCGCGTTGCACCTTCTTCACCATCCATCCCACCTGGAATGAGGCTTTACCTGGACGTGTTCATCACGGATTGCCCACCCCGCTGTCTGTGTTAGATTCCTCTTGCAGAAACTCAGAACACCAGTGGCCACCTTCCGGTCTGGCAGTGGGCAGTGCTCTGCAGAGTGGGCGCCCCTCGTCCCATCCAGTTCTTTCTCACTTTCATATGCTGAAGTTAAGGCCAGCTACACCCTGCACTTTGTTGTTTTCATTTCCACTGGATGAAGCTTGTAGGTAGGTGTTGTGGCTGGTGTCCCTGTCTACTCTCTGCTCAAATATGGCGCTAGAGGGATGTTCTTAGAATCTTTGTCCCAATGGACAACTTTGACTGGTCATGCTTCCAGTCAAAGTGGTCCCTTCACAAGGTACCCACAGAATAGATTCAAAGAATTTGGGGGGCACTTGGCACTTGGTTTCTCTCTGAACCTAGCTGAACTTAGCTGGGGTGGCTGGAGTATGTACTTCCATCATATTCTGTTTGTCAAAGTGCTCACAGGGCCTGGCCAGGTTCAAGGAGGGAAGAAAATAGACCCCACCTTCTGATGGGCACAGCAGGATTGCATGGCAAGAGTACATGGGATGGGTAGTACACTACTGTTTTTGGAAAATACAGTCAGCAAAGGGGGCTTCCAGGAAGATCAGATGCCCATGTAGAGCAATCTGTAATTCGAGTCCAAAGAATTAAGATGGAGGCAACTTGTGATGCAAAGAAGCCCAAACAATAGTGTTCTTCTTTACATGTGTGTGGTCAGAAAAGAAGGTCGTTGGTGTTAGGAGTATCCAGAAATTCCACGTGACTCCTCTCACCTACATCCTACCTCACCCTCCACTTCTCATTCCCCCATCCACAAGGTGCCGAAAACCCCTCTAACACATGCAGAATATAAAAATCAGAATATAAAAGTTAACACTACAAAATATAAAAGTTAGGATTTAGTATTAAGGCCTGCTAAAGCTGATAGCAAGGGCTCCCCAGAGAGTTAGTTGTGAGAATGGGAAGGCAGCATGAGCCCCAAAGCCCTGGAGAATTAAGGAAGGGGGGGAAATGCTTCTGGCAGAGGGAAGTGGTCAGGAAGGAGAAGACCCACCTGGCCTCATCTCACGGGCACTAAGGAGGTACTGCTGGGCCTGGTGCCGGCCAGTTCTGCCAGTTCCTCAGCTTTCCCTCTTCTCGGCACAATATCATCACTTGACTTCTTCAGGGGAGCCCCTCCCCTGCCCCACCATGTGCCACGTGGGCCTCAGGATTGCAGGTGTTTGCGAGCTGGAGGCTAGAGCGTCGTGTTTCAGAAATTTGGTGAGACTGACAGGAGAGAAACCCACCAAGGAGCCCTTTTATTTTAGCGTGTTGAAACAATCCTCATTTGGCCACCTGGGCTTGTGGCGGGGGGGGGTTGTAATTTTACCTCTGCTGCTGCCCATCACTGCAAGTGTGCTATTAAAGGCAATCTTGCTGCCACTGCTGTGAGACGCCAGCTGAGAGCTGCCAGTTTCCTGGCTGACCAGTGACTGGAGCGCCCATATCCTTTCAATCCAGAGTGTGGTGTGAAATAGAAATTGAGCTGAGACTGGATTCTTTCCTCCAGATGAGCCTCCTTTGAAAGGAAAAGAATTGCTTTAAAACCAGGGAATCAGTCTGACCGGTGATGCTCCCACACTGGCAGGCAACTCCCACACCTCCCTGTGGATTATCTGCTTGGTGGCATCTGTGGGTGACAGTCCTGCTCTGGCTGCCCTGCTGCTCAGTTTGGGACAATGGGCCCTCTGGAACATTAAAATCGTATTGTGAATTTGGGGGGCTAAAGAAGCATATTTTCAATATTCTGTAGTTTTCTATTGTCAACACCACTAACTCTCTCCTTCATCATTGACAACATTCTCATCACTGAAAAGCTAAAGAAAATGATGTGGTGGGCCCATTCTGTGGGCAGAAAGCTCAGGGGGCGGGAAAAGAGCAGGAGTGTGGGAAATCCCAGAAGGAAACTAGGTAGGGGCAGGCCAGGTGATTTGGTGTGGAGTGTAGGCAGAGGGCTTAAATTTTTTAGCTCATCGATTGTGACACCATTTGTGAAGGAGGCAGAGGCAGTTGGACAAGTTTACTTTTCCAATCTGGGCTTTGGTGTTCTCAACAGCAAAATGGAGATAATAGGAATATCTTTCTCATAGGGTCGATTGGAAGATTCAGTGAAATAGTATGTGCAAAGTGCTAAGAATAGTGCCTGGAGCAAAGGAAATAATAAAGGTTCACTGTCACTGCTACTATTACTGTTTGATAGAAGAATAAACGGAGGCACAAAGAAATGACAGAAGGAACATGGTAGAAAAGAAAAGTCTACTGTGTCAGATGCACATGGGCAACCTTGAGTTTGTTGGGGAGGAAAAATTTTCCTCTACAATTTAAGATTCTTCTAGCTGTTCTAAGAATTCAATTGACATGAGACAGATTAAAAGGAGAAAATTACAATTTGTTCAAATATCTCTTCTAGACCTCTCTCTTTCTCCACCCCCTCGAGGAAGTAGGAAGATCGGTAGGAGAAGAAGGGGAAGAAGAAAGGGGGGGTAAACAGAAGGGGGAATGAACCATGAGAGACTATGGACTCTGGGAAACAAACTGAGGGCTTCAGAGGGGAGAGGGGTGGGGGAATGGGATAGGCCAGTGATGGGTATTAAGGAGGGCACGTATTGCATGGTGCACTGGGTGCACGCAACTAATGAATCATTGAACTTTACATCGGAAACCAGGGATGTAGTGTATGGTGACTAACATAATATAATAAAAATAAATAAATAAAATTTAAAAAATCACTTCTTTAAAAAAATAAAATAAAAGGAGAAAATTAAATTTAATTGTGTATATATGGGGAATCCACACAAATATGATATTCTAAAGATAGTTAGGCAAAATGAGGTATATATGTCGTCCTGAATTAAGGAAAAGGAGGTAGCGGTCTGGGACTTCAAAGGGAAGGAAGACAATTCACAAGAAAATGAAAAAGAGTAAATGTTTGGTAAACAAATACTTTCTGGACCATATAAAACAGTGGGACACAGAGAAGAATTTTATTTGATGAACCAACTTTGCTAAATTCCTCCCTCTCTACTATCCCTAGTTTATATTATGATGTAGTTTTCTATGGTGATAGCTCTCTACCTGGAGCTGGCCCTCTATCTAAATTTTTCTAGGTAGTTAAGGGAGAAGGTCAAAGGTTCTTCCTGAGTCTTTTGGGCCTTGAATGAAGTAATCTGCATGCCAAAGTGGCTTATCTTGGGGCAACTTGTTCCTGAACCCCTACAGGTCCTAATCCAAAAATCACATGACTTTGGCAAATTCTTTAACCTCTTTAAGCCTCAGTTTCCCTTCCTGCAAGAGAAGAATATTGGAGAGCTGGTTTCTAAGCCCCTCCAGTTAGAAATATTATGAACCTTCTGTGAAGAGTTCAAGATCAAGTAAGGTTCTCATAATAGACCTGGAAGGGGGAGGAAGAAATGAGGGTGGGATGGGAGGGGTGATGTGAAAGCCAGGGATGGTCATGGGATTCCAGAAGCATCTATGCCACTTCTGGAGTTCTCCATGAATGGTCTGAGGTGATGTGGCCCTGTGTGGGAGTGGACAGAGCTGGCTGCATTTTTAGCAGGGTGTGTGTTTTGGGGGGAGTGGGCAGGATGGCTACCTGGGAAATGTCCTAGACTAACAGCTGTCACTGTGCAATTGTTCTGAGATGCTTTTGAAATGATCTTGATTCATTGGGTCAGCTTGTCTCCCCCTTGTTAAGCACTGAATGCTTCTGTGGGGTCCAGTCCTTCCTCTGACATCCTGAAGGAATAAGCCGATGCATTTATTCCTCATGCAAGTTATACTTCTGAGACCCTGGGGCTAGACTGAGAGATGGTCCCTCTGGCAAAAGGTGATGGAAATGCTGGGTATCCAGAGTCTAAGGAGGAGGAGGCTGGAATAGGAATTGTCCAGTCAGAGAGGTCACTGATGCTTAGCTTAGCTTGGACAGGGCCCATGGGGGAGAAGCAGAGGGAACTTCATAACTGGAGGAGCCTACATTTTCCCAGCTCAGCTGTCTTGTCACCCAGATAGGAAAACTGAGCCCAAAGTGTGGAGAAGATGCATCAATCTGCATGTTCTGAGGGTTATGTGTGTGTGAGGCTTTTGAGCACAGAAACGACAAAGTTTGGTATTTGTTAATACAAGGAGTAATGAATTATATATGCAGGCTGGTCTGATGTCCCCTCTTCAACCCTTCCCCTGTCAAGCTTTCTCTCTCCGTTAAAGCGTCAAACACCCAGCTCCCAGATGGCCTCATCTAATAAAGAGGTATGGGCTGTGGGTAGACAGTGTCCCTCAACATCTCTTCTTCCTCCTTCTCTTATTAATAGGATCCCCTTTGTTTGAGTCAGTCATAGGCTATGCGGGTAGAGTCTGCATTTCCCAGCCTGCCTCACTCGGTGAGGCCAGTGACTGAGTCCTAGCCAGGGGCATGTGGGCAGAAGTGATGGGTGCAGCGAAGGGCCCCATCCTCAAACGGAAATTGCTTGCCTTCTTCCACACCGTTCTACCTTCCCATGGCTGGAACCGCAGCAGGGTGAGACAGAGCCACTTTAAGCCCTGGGTCACCTGACTTCTTGGACTTTTTCATCAGACTAATAGGAAGTTTCTGTTTTCAGTCCCTGTTACTTGGTCTTAGGTTAGGTCTTAGCAGCCAAATAAATACCATTAATCCAGGGATGCTGTGGGGTGGGAGTGGGTAGACAGTGGGGAAGAGGAATTTGTGTTGGGTCTTGAGACAGTGACAGTATTTAAAACAGCACAGTCTAAAGTCTGGACTCTAGCCCCTGATCCGCCAGCCCAAGAAGTCTGGGTTGGGGGCTGGGGTGGTGGTCATTTCACCTCTCATCTGTGACTTGGTAGGGCCTGACCTCCAGGACCAACATTCCCTGACCTTCTAACTTTGGATCCTTCTAGATGATTCCATGTCAGTCACTTTACGCTGACAGTCCTTCACATCCTCTCCCAGACAGGTTGGGGAATTATCCAGACATACTTGTCTCTCTGAGTTTCTCCAGTGCACCCCCTGATACACCCGGTAATCAGCCCCACCACAACATGCTACCCCCCACTCCCGGCCTGCAGGGAACGGCTGAGGGGTGCTCGCGAGGCAGCTGCTTTATGTCCTCCACAGAGCAGGTCATTTGTGACTGGCTATGTGATGTGATTGAAGAGTCCCCATCCATAAACTGGCTCGGATTCCACTGCGCACCATGGGGCTAGAAAACACCTGATTAGAGTTTATTCTTGGATTGAGTCACCCCAGGCTTCATAAGGCCGTCATTCAAAAAGAAGTCCTTCATTCACTGTTATCATTAATTCACCAGACATGGCTTCATGCTGAAACCGGGTATTTCGGGTCCTACTCTGGATACTAGAGACCCGGTGTGGCCCTAAAACTGCCTCACATCCATGGCGCGTGTGCATGCGCGTGTGTCTGTGAGTGTGCGGAGAGCACCCCGCTATGTCAGTGTTCCACCTTCAGTGTGTCTGAGTCAGGTGGAGACCTTGCTAAATGCAGGTTCAGATCAATGGCCCTGGGGCAGGGCCACAATCCTGGTTTCTAGCAAGCTCTCGGGGGATGCAGATGAGCCGGCCCAGGACCACACTCAGCATAACCAGGGACAGTGAGAGCTTGTGAAAACTCTGGTCGCCCAGCGCAGAGGGCTCACCCAGGACAGAGGGAGGGAGTTCTCCCGGCCAGCGGCTGGAGGACTGGGGCAGGTGTCCCAGGAAGTTTCACATGCATCTCAGCCTCTCCTGGATGTGAATAGGCCATCAGCATCAGTAATCAGATCAGCATGAGGAATAGCTTTTCAGACTTACATTTTTCCCCCCAATCTGCATTAATGAGACCTAGCCAAGAGTCATTTCTGGTTGGGAGTTGGCACGTGGAGAAAAATGTTAGATGTTTATAGCCACGGTTCTGAAACCCGAGTGTGCATCGGAATCTTCAGACAGCTCGTGCAACCCGTATTGCTGGACCCCACCCCAGAGTTTCTAATTCAGTGGGCCTGGGCTGGGGCCCAGGAAATTGCATTTGTGACAAGTCCCAATGAAATTTTGGGAGCCACTGGTATATAGTAAGAGCACCCCTCAGCCGTTTGGGGGTTTGTTGACAGGTCAGGGGGTTCTAGAACTGGGCAGAGCCTCCATTTTCGAGGCCTTTGAGATGCAGCAGCCTCATTGGGAAGGAAGAGACATCATAAACAAATATGAAAGGAAGGGGTGGGAGGCAGGGATCGGCTGACATTTTGGCTGTTGCTGGATCTTCTGAGAAGAAAAACCATTCATGCTTGAATTAATGTTAACTCAATGGAGTATTTTCAAAGTGGTCCTTGGAGCAGCAAGATGATGTGTCTCATTTTTCTGCCTCTGGCAAGCCATGCTGATGGAGGGTCACCAGGGTTACAGTCTGAGGAATCCCACTAATTACATTATAAGGGATGTTTGCCCATTAGCTTGGTTGGAATTGTCTCCTAACAGAGTCCTTTGGGGACGGTGATGCTATTTCAGGTGGGGGATGGAAGGAAAGGGAACTGAAAAGGAATTGGAATTTGCAAAGGACTTTTCTTGGCGCCCTGGACAGGATGGGTTCCATACCTCCAGTAGGGGGCAGCAATGCGCAAACGTTAATTCCGGTCTTGTGAATCCAAGCTCCAAGCTCCTTGTCTCTGAAGTAGCAAAGCGGTGAGCCCGGCTGAGGCCTCTTACAGAACATCTCCAGGACTGGCAAAGCTGGGCCTGTCACACCCACCCTTCCCCCTCTTTCGCTCCCGCCCCGACAAGCAAACCTTTGATTTTTCTCACTATGCTGGGAAGTCAATGAATGTTTAGGTCTGCTGGGTTTTAATTCTGGAAATTTTCTTTTAATCTTTCGGCTGCTTTGTGTAATTTAGAGTTTCCGCAGCCTGACTGAAAAATTATAAGTAAACGAGGATTAAGAAGTCGGCTTTATTAATATGATAGTTCAGTTAATAAACATTTCAAAATTGTCATGCCATCCATCTCCTCCCCTGGGTTGAAATTGTATTAGTGCTATAATTGATAGGACACCCACACACCAAGTTGGGTAACTTATTTGTCGATATCCATTTTAAAGTTGAGGAAATGAGACTAACAAAATGCAAGGGAACAAATCTCAAAGAACAGTCGGTTTTCCCCGATGTAGGGATAGAAAAGACCTATTAGTTTGTCCATTCCTAAGACTAGGATACGTGGCCCATAATATATTTTCTGAACAATTTGTCAAGTTTGCTTGTAAATGACTTTAATGATAGATGGCTTTGCCTGCTTTGCTGGCCTGGAAAATTCTGCAGCCCAGCACACTTTTCTTTTGGGAAGCTTCTCACATCTTGCATAATATGTCTCCCCACCATTCTCTGCCATTATCCCCCCTCCCCAAGGTTAATTTAATCCTGTTGTTCTTAAATGAAATACCCTAAATCATCCTCCTCCCCTTCCCTGTCTTCCTCCTCACTGTTTAAACCCTTCAAGGATGTAATAGTCTGGAAAATATTTCAATCATCATGTCTCCTTTTCAGCCGGCCAATTCCATTTGGTGTGTTCTCCGCAGCTTGTGCTGAAACGCAATTTTTCACAGCATTGTTTTTAGTTTAAATAACATGCAGCACACAATTGCTAAAGGTCTTCTGGAACATTCCACTTGGGGTCTTGCCATTAGATAATATTGTGATGGAATACTAACCCAACTTTCCATAGGAGGCAATGCTATTGGCTCCCAGCACTAATTGGCTATAAATTTAGCGAAAGGTCCATCTGCCTTCAGAGTTAGACCATCTTCTCTGAGCTCAGAGTGGTGCCCTGTATTAGACGTTTAATGGATAGACTTAGTGAATAAATATGTATTTGTAAGTGCATCATTTAGAAAACAGTCAAGTGAAAGGAATTTAACTCTGCTAAGCCAGCAAATGTAATTTTTCTCATTTCTTACACTATCTTGCCATATGTCAGCTCAATTTACCAGCTCTATGACCTTGCATATATTACTCAACCTTGCTGAGTCTCAGTTTCCTCAGTTGCAAAATAAGGAAAGCAAGATCTCCTCTGTAGGTTTGTTGCGAGGCCCAGATAGACGTTCTGTTTAGCAGAACGTGCAGTAAGTCTGCAAGACACAGCAGTGACTTTACGCTCTTTTCATTATTGTTTCACTACCGCTCCTATCATTATGTGGTCTAAACCCTGTGCTTGGGTGAGATTTTTATGGAAGTCCCCACCTGCTTATACATTCTCATTTCTCAATGACACACATTTTTATTCGGATTTATTTATTTATTTGAGAGAGAGAGTGCGTGTGTGCAATCACAGGAGGACGGGCAGAGGGAGAAGAAGAGAAATCCTCAAGTAGACTCCGTGCTGAGCAGGGAGCCTGATGGGAGGGGAGAGGCTCAATCCCAGGACCCTGAGCTCATGCGGGGGGGCCGAAATCGGGAGTCAGCCACTTAACCAACTGCGCTCCCGGGCGCCCCAGTACACATTTCTTAAGGAAGCCTTCTCTAACCCCCTAGACTAGGTCAGGTTTCCCTGTGAGTCTCTGTCATAAATATACCTCCTCTTCTTTGCTGCTAAATAATCACGTTACACGTACCTTTGTAGTCCGAGCGAGGCAAGGAACTCTTACAGGGAGGGATGAGGGCTTTCCCTTTCAGTGGAGCCTTGATGACCTCACACAGAACTGGACACTCAGAGAGCCTCCGTGTCTATCTGTGGGACTATCAGACAGTGAAATCTTTGCTTCTGGGAAAAGTCTTATTCATATTTGGTGCCCAGAGCATGTCGTACTTGGATCCTATATGTGGTGGGCTGTTCCATGGGATTAAGGCTGCGTGGTTACCAAGCTGTTCTCCTCCATACACGGAGGTAGGTTTCCTCTTAAGTGTCTATTTTACTATCTAACATGACTGAAAGGCAGCAAGACCAAATCCCCACATCATCGCACTTTGACTGTGGACTATTTCCTTAATTAAGGGCTTCAGAATGACATTCTAATGTACTTGCCCTAAGAATCTCATGTAATAAATGGCCCAGAACATGACTTCTTTTTTAGTTAACTTATGTGGATGCCAAGAGATCAGCGTGTCTTCTTGTGATTTTCACAAGCAACCTGTTTAATAATCCATGTTGCATTTTTAAGGAGGACTTAGGTCAGGATGAACTGTCTACACATTCTGGAATCGGCTTTTTCTTTCTGAAACTGGAGCATTTGCTCAACTATAGTCTCCTGGCTTCTCCAGGAGTCCATGGGAATTACTAACATTCTCTGAAATTTTTCTTGAATATTCCTCCACACTGCAAATGTAATTTGGCTGATCTGACACCTATCACATTGCTATAGCATGACAATTTCTTATGAGGACTTCCTGATGAGGACTTGGGTTGTTTTCTAGGACCCTGGCTCTACCCTGTCCAATTTGCAGACTCTTCTCAGTGTCAGAGAACATAATAACCTGGTTGAAATGCTAACACTTTGGTTTGTGTTACCTATTAATTTTGCTTTCAGCAATCAGTCGGTCTGCCCCTTTGTTCTATTTGCTCCAAATATTTAAAAAATCTTCTCTCAGTGTCTTTACTTCTCATAAACCTTAATAACTTTTGGGCTTTTATCTGCATATGATTCTTACAAGACCTTGACATATTTTAAAAATTCATCCTGACTTGCATGTCTCTTTGCATCTTTTGCCCTTGACTTTTAAACACCCAAGCTCAACAGAGAGGACCCGGCGTAGCTTTCTTGCTTCCTTTAGAGGTTGCCCCTCTCCTGCCTTTTCTTTCTTCCTGACTCAAGAGTGGTAGTGTGGTCAGAATTACATTTTGGAAGCAGGACATTCTAATGACCGCATAGTGGCAGCTCGAGAAACTTATCTACATAGCCCTCCTGTCCTCCAAGAGCAGCTGCTCAAAGGATGATGACTGTGTAAGCATACATGGTATTAATTTTCACTCTTGGAGGGTGGTATGGGTACCAGGAGAACTAGTGGGGATGGCCGTGTTTTCCTGGAAGGAGAAATAAAGAAGGCAGTGTTTAGGAACATTTGGGCAGGGAGGGATGTCTACAGCGGGGGCCATAGGAGGTTTTCTTTCCAAGCACTTGTGGCCCCTGGCCCTTCCCATGGACTCAAATGGCAGTTGGGGTTTGTGCTGGGCTTCCATGCCAACAGTGGCCAATCACTGCCTCCAGGGAGTAGAGTCGGTGACGTCAGTCAGTCTTCCATTCACTAGAGTCTCACTTGGGTCTGTCACCCAGTGGTTCTATCAGGAGCATGTGGATTTGAATTCTATTACCATCCTCCCAGGTGAGGCCCTGGTGTCTCCAAACTTCATTAAGATACTTTTCACATCCTGGATATTCCTCTTTCTTTTCTCTTTTCTCCGTTCTTGGTTCTATTGCTTCTTCCCAGAAGGCCAGATGTTTCTCTGCGCTTACTTGCAGCCAGAATTTGGATCACCCAGAGTGTGCAGTCTAAGAACCCTCATCCTGTTTCCCAATATCAGACTCTTCTTGTCCCCACATGTCCACCTACCACTGTCTTTCCAAACCAAGACTTGTAGTTTCAGCTTAGAGATGTTCCTTAATTGCTGAATCAGGAATCACTTGTATGTGTGCATTTTTTTAAAGATTTATTTATTTATTTGAGAGAGAGAGAGAGCATGAGCAGGGGGAGGGGCAGAGAGGGAGAGACAGTCTTAAGCAGACTCTGCGCTGAGTGTGGAGCCTGACACAGGGCTCAATCTCATGACCTTGAGATTGTGACCTGAGCTGACACCAAGAGTTGTATGCTTGACTTACTGAAACACCCAGGGGCCCCTATATGTGCATATTTTTATATTCTTTCTTCTGCTTTGAAGCTAAAATAATATGAGTAAAGAGGCACGGTGGTGATAAATGTAGAAGGAATGATAGAATTAGGAAAATCCCCGTTTTGTAGTTTCTGGTGAGATCATTGATTCAGGCCATTATCATCAGTGGATGAAACCATTAGTTTAACTTGATGGGGAACTTCACACAGGGAGGAGTCCAGCTGTCACCTTCTGAGCCCATTCATTCACGAGAGCACCACTGAGAGAAGAACTGCACGTCAGCTGCCTCTTGAAACACAAACCCATCAGCCCCATCTAGGAAGTATTCTTGGCAAAATAAAGTCGAACCTAAATTTAATCAAGCTGCAAAGCTGAATTCCGTTTAATAGAGAGACAGGAAACAGAGGAACAAATAAAATGACACCACAGAGAAGCAAGGTGACAAATTTAGAATGTAAGTAATTCTACAGGTGTCACTGTAGCAAAGGCTTAAGACTTCAGAGACATAACAACTAAATGTAACCAAGTATAACACGGGTCCTTGTCTGGATCCTGATTTGAGCAAGCCAATTGTGAACTAGACAGTTGGGGACATTGCGAATTACTGCTAATTTTATTTGACATGTTTGTTTTCTTTTTCTTTTTTTTTATATTTCTTTATTTAAGTCATCTCTACACCCAAGGTAGCACTCGAACTCACTACCCCAAGATCAGAAGACTCACACGCCTCCCACTGAGCCAGTCAGGTGCCCTTCAACATATTTGCTTTAAGTCAAGCTGATGAGTGTAATGGAGGTTTGTTGTGCTATTCTATCTATTTTTCAGTATGTTTGAAAATGTTTATAATAAGAAATGCTTTTCGTAGCTTAAAAAATGAAGTGAGCTGGTCAGTTTACTTCCTAGGAGAGAGAGTGTCTATTTTAAAATGACCAACGTGCGTTCTCCTGCCTGACTTATGTCCAATCTGTTTTTAATAAATTAGGATTCTGGTGTCTGAGTTTAAAAAGGAGGGGAAGTAGACATTATTATTAGTAGAGTGGTTGGATTTTTACAAGAACATGTTTATTTAACATAGCCTTTGTTTTATGATGGGACCTGGAGATTACATAACTGCTTTCTTAGTAGAAACAGAGTTATCTGAAGTCTTGAAGGAACCTGGACATTCATTTCGCCAGCCTTTTCTCCGAGCTGGACCACTGTAAACCACCCAGCAGTGATGGACCGTAGAGGTTCCTTGTAAAGTCTTCCAGAAAGGGGAATATGTTACCTGCCCAGTAACCCCAAAATAACAGCATTCGTTGTCAGGGGAGTCTTCCTGAGGTACCAGGTGCTCCGAGGAACCCTCTGTCTTATCCTGTCAACAGTGAAGAGGAGGAGAGCCTCTTTACAATAACCCTTCACATCCTGAATGACTGACATCGACCATGTGGCTCTCGGCTTCTCTTCCTTCTCTTTTCCTTTTCTCCCTCCTCTCTGGGGTTTATTTTTCAGCCTTTTAACCATCAGGAACCATCAGGAAGATTCTTCTATGTGGCCCCCTGCTTTCTTTGTGCCTTCAGAGCAGTGGGAGCTGCAAGTTCCCAGGTGGGCTCCCACCAGCCCCACACGTTCTGGCCACTGTCTTAGACTTGCCCTTTCCTGACTATAGACCCTTACAGACCCCCTAGGAAGGGCCAAACACTCGGCCTCCACTTGGAATGTGCCCATGCAGTGCAAAGCCTCTGTTGTTTGGATCCTACACTTCCAGAATCCACAGGTTTGTGAAACAATCCAAATTTTAAACACAAACACTAGGCCCCCTCAAAGAGGACCTGGGAGGAGAGCCAGTGTGGGTCCCAGATGTAGGGTCAGATGGTCTGCTGACGGGAGCAGGGCAGCTGGTTGGGTGGTTGTGTCTACAGAGTGCTGGCTTTCCCCACACAAGCTGAGGAGGTGAGAGCAGGCGGGAAAATGGAAAGAACACGAGAAGAGAGGTGATGGCTGGGGCTGGAGAGTGGAGTTGAAACCTTAGCAACCATCCCTCTATGAGCACACTGGGACATGCCAGCCTGCACTCTTCAAGCTCTCCGAATAATGGTCTTCCAGTAGGGGGAGGAGGGTTGCCTGACCTCCTTTCTCCCCCTCTCTCCCCAGTTCAGTTGAGGAGCCCTCTCTGGGCTCATGGTGCCATATCCCTACTTCTGTGCTACCCTTACAGCCCTATAGTATCTGTGTCTTCCACTTGACCATAGGCAAATGAGGTCGGGAGGAGCCCTTGGATCTCTGATTGCTCAGCACTTCAATACGCCTGGCCTGATGCCTTAATCTCTGTGCGGCGGCTTTGACCGGCTTCGTGCAGGGGTGTGGCTCTGGTGAGGGAGAGAAAAGGAAGACATGCGGGTATCCTCCTGAAAGCCCTGAAAGCCTACCAAATTATTCAGCCCAGTTGTCTAGTTCAGAATTCACCACACAGCACAAAACAAGTTAAATCATAGGATAATAAAACACTGTAGCCTGGACAATAATGAATATGCCAGCAGCAGAACATAGTGAAGTACTGAGAGCAGTCTGTTGTAGATAGTTTAATCTTCCTTTCGTGAAAGATCAAGGACAAAAGCACAAAACGATTGTGCTAATTTGAAAAGGAGAAAATGGATAACTAGCTAACACGGATGGGTGACCATAGGGAAATGTTACATCAGTCCATCCGTGGTTTGGCACTTCTGGAAGATGGCAGACAGAAGTCTTTGGATACTGAGCAATAGCACTTACTCTGGGAAGTACCTTTCTTCTGGAAAACATGTTTGGACTCTGCATTGCATCCGTAGTTTGCACGGTATGAAGCTGCTGCCACGACTTTTGTCCCAATGCACTTTAAAAAGACAGGTCATATTGATGAGCAAATGCAGGTGAGTCTGTCCTTTCAAACCTACACAGGGTATTAGAATGTCAACTCTAGAAGCTGGAAAGCAGCCAGCAAATTAGGAGGCCACGGAAGAATTTTGTGAGTTTTTATTTCAGTTTGTAGTTTACATAGAATTTACATAGAATGTCAAACCTGAAGGGGACCCCAGGGTTACCCATTTTAACTCCTTCAATGTGGAGATGAGAAGTGAGGCCCATAGAAGAGCAGTGACTTGCCTGGGATAACAATGTTAGTAGTAGCTAGAGCTTGAATTTATGGTTCCTGATGCACGTATCAGTGATCGTTATTTTATAATGCTGATTAACCTGGATTATTTTGGTGAATTTTGCCAACACATCCTGGATATCACCAAGGTTAATTTTACAGAGGTGGCTTTGTAGCAGTTTCTACTGGAGCAGTTTCCCTGGCTTAAGTGGAAGAAGAGCACTGACTGCATTTTCTGTTGCAATAAGCTCGGTAGTTGTAATATATTCTCACCAGTGTTATTTAGGAATACTTTTGGCTTCGTGAAACAGATAACCTGACCACAATTGCTTGAATGAATATGGGGTCATTCTTCTGACATGACAAGAATTCTAAATGTAGGAGGCTTTGGCTTTGGTTCAGCAGCTTAATGATGTCAGGACTGATGCCTGATTTTTTTCCTCATGGTCACAAGATGACTGCTGCAGGTCCAGCCATCATGTCTGCATTTGATGCAGAAAAAAAGAGGAAGGGGTGGAGTCAGGTGCAGCTACCTTGTTACTAGGAGAGAAAACACCTTCCCATAAATGTCCAAGGAATCTTCTGCTGAGATCTCATGGCCAGAATTGGTTCAGGATGCAAATAAGCTGGGAAAATGGGGAGCAGGATGGCCCTAATTGGCTTAAAGCAGTCATGATCCATTCCCTGGGACTGGACACATAACAAAGGCTTTCTAATGCTAAGGAAGAGGAGGAAATAGCTATGGGTATCCCATATCACCTTAAAACTGTCAAGGTCCTTCATACGTATATGATATGATACTTTGAGACTACAAGCTTGATGCAAAGATGGATAGTGGAATTTTTTTTAAGTGTCTGATTCGATAATCTTCTTATGCCTTTAGTGGAAGATTATTTTAGTAACAAAGTCTTATCTGTTGATAACAAAGCAATTCCATTGCGAGACATTTATAGTTCTTAATCAAAGGATAAATGCTGGGAATACTTTTTGCCTGCACTGTAGTTCAACTTTTAAACCTAGGTTAAAGGAGAAATTTTATGAAAAGTTCATTAAGGGTAAATACTCGACAGGTCTTTAAATCGCATAATATAAAAGATGTAATTTTTAAATGTGGCGAGAGTTCCATTAGGTCAAATAACAGTAGCGTATCAATGACACATGACAGTTTTCAGAACTCATTCAACAGATATTTGAAAGCAGTTGTGTATTGGGCTCTCTTGTAGGCACCTAGAAGAGATACATCAGTGAACAAATAAGAAAAAAAAATTCTGGGGAGATGAATGGCTAGAACTTGTGAGATATATATATACATATATATATATATGTATATATATATATGTATATATATATATGTATACACACACACACACACACACACACACACACATACATACAGTGGAATATGATTCAGCCTTTAAAAAGATAGACATTCTGTTATGCTAAATGAAACAAGGCAGTCACAGAGGGACGGATACACTTGATTCTCATTATATGAGGCATCTGAAATGGTCAGATTCATTGACTCTAAGAGTAGAGTGGTGGTTGCTGGGGGTAAGGGGAGAGGGGGAGGTACTAATCAGTGGGCATAAAGTTTCAGCGAAGCAAGAAAAGTAAATTTGAGAGACCTGCTGTGCAACATTGTACCCTAGCCAGCAATAAGGGGGAGATCTCATGGTAAGTGTTCCTCCCACAATGAAATAAAGTTTTAAAACAAAAGGAAAAGTCCAGCCCTTGGGGAGTAGTATGCACGTGGGTGCGGGTCTTGGGGAGCACATTAGCCGGGGTTCTCCAGCGAAGCAGAACCAGCAGTACGTACACATGCATGTGCACATGCATGCCCCACCCCCCCCATAAACACACACACTTTATTTTAAGGAATTGGCTCACACAATTGTGGGGTTTGACAAGTCTGATATCTGCGGTAGGCTGGCAGGCTGGTGACCTTACAGGTCTGAGTTAGCATAGAGCTAGGCCAGGGCCATCTGGAAGCAGAATTCCCTCTCTCACTGAAGGACTTCAGACTGTTTGCTCTTAAAGTCTTCAACTTATTGCATGAGGCCCACCCGCATTACGGAGGGGCACCTGCTTTACTCAGAGTTTACCGATTTAAATGTCAATCTCATTTAAAAAATACCTTCACAGCAATGTGGAGACTGGTCTTTGACCAAACATCTGAGTACTATGGCCTATCCAAGTTAACACATAAAATTAACCCTTAGAGGGAACCAGACAATAAGCATAATAAATAAGTAAGGTTTGTAATACCTTAGAAGACATTAAGTGCTGTAAGAAACAGAGCAATGTTGCAATTTAAAATAAGGGAGTCATTCACTTTTCCAGAGAAGACATCTGGATGGCTAACAGACAGATGCTCAACATTAGTCATCATCAGGGGAGTACAAGTCAAAACCGTGATGACATATCACCTTACACCTGTCAGAATGGCTAAAATTAACAACACGAGAAAGAACACATGTTGGCGAGGTTGTGGAGAAAGGGGGACCCTCTTGAGCTGTTAGTGGGAATGCAAACTGATGCAGCCACTCTGGAAAACAGTTTGGAGATTCCTCCAAATTAAAGATAGAGCTACCCTACAACCCAACAATTGCGTTACTAGGTATTTACCCAAAGGATACAAAAATACTGATCTGAAGGGGCACATGCACCCCACTGTTCATAACAGCATTATCAACAATAGCCAAACTATGGAGAGAGCCCAAATGTCGTCGACTGATAAATGGATAAAGAAGATGTGGTATACATACACAATGGAATATTACTTAGCCATCAAAAAGAGTGAAATCTTGCCATTTGCAATGACGCGGATAGAGCTATTATGCTCAGTGAAATACATCAGTCAGAGAAAGACAAATACCATATGATTTCACTCATATATGGAATTTAAGAAACAAAACAGATGAACATAGGGGAAAGGAAGAAAAAGAGAGGGAGGCAAACCATAAAACAGACTCGCAACAATAGAGAACAAACTGAGGGGTAATGGAGGGAGGGGGGTGGGGATGGGCTAAACGGGTGATGGGTATTGAGGAGGGCACTTGTGAGGAGCGCTGGGTGTTGTATGTAAGTGATGAATCACTCAAATCGACTCCTGAAACCACTTCTACACTGTATGTTAACTAACTAGAATTTAAATAAAAACTTGAAACGTTAAAAAAAGTGTAAAAAAAATAAATAAGGGAATCATGCCCTTAGAAAGATTGCTTGAATGTTTGTAGAAATATTTTCAAGAAGTCCTTAAGGAGTATTTACTACATGTCTAGTGCTCTGAAAAAGAGAGAAAAGTGGGGAGAAACACAGTCCCTGTCCTTGGGATGCTTCACCACCATTGAGATGAACAGGCGAGAAGACCCTCATGGTACTGCGTGGTGGGTGTGTCTCTGAGGAGCACAAGGCACACAGGGATGTGGGGACAGGCACAAGTGTCCTCTCTGCCTCTGTTATCCCTCTAGGGTAGGTTCAGTGTGCGTTCCAGAGAGCTGGACTGATTTAGCTCAAGTTCATAGACCTAGAACCTGAACCCTGGCCACCTGGCTTTTCTCCTTGCATCACTTTCCAGGAAAGAAGACCTGGCAGGTGTTGGCATAAACCCTCTCTGAAACCTCCTGGGAGGGTAAGTCCTTTACTCTGCATGGAGGAAAACAACACTGGGCATAGAAGAGAGTAAGCAGTGGGTGACGTCAAGAGTCTGAGGTCCTTGTGGCTGGTGGAACACTGGGCACAGAGGACGCTGGTACTGTGGAATCACTTCCTGCCGCAGCAAAGAGCATAACATACTGGAGTGTGAGGAAACGTCTGGAGATGAGGCTGTCTGCTCTGCTTCCCGCATTCACACTGTGGGGCTGTGGTTCAGCCCTTGGGAGAAAGGCTAATGATCCAAAAAAGGCGGGGGGGGGGGCGGGGCACGTGGGTGGCTCAGTCAGTTAAGCATCTGACTTCAGCACAGGTCATGATCCCTGGGTCCTGGGATCAAGTCCCGCATCTGGCTCCCTGCTTGGCGGAGAGTCTGCTTGAGTCTGCTTGTCCCTCTCTCTCTGCCTCTTCCCCTACTCATGCTGTCTCTCTCTCTCCCAAATAAATAAGATCTTAAAAAAAAAAAAAAAAAAAGGCTAATGATCAGGCCAGATAGAACCTGTCTAGGTGGACATGTGAGAAGCTGGTAGCGGTGCTGGTCTCCAGGGAAGAGAACTGGTGGCTGCTGGGGACACTGACGTACATACCTTTCGGATTTTGTGCCATGAACATGTATTATTACCTTGAAGTAGTATGACACCAAAGACTTTTCTGAAGACAGTGAGAGCTCCCTGAAGGCCACGTGCTAGATTGCCGATGACTTAGGCTCTGAGTCAGGCTGTTCGCAGCTAGGCCACTTATTAGCTGCGTAACCTCGCTTCTCTGCTCCAGGCTGCAACTTTCTCACCAGGAAAATGGGACGATCACAAGTTTGTGTGAAGAATGAGGGAGTTTATGAAGGCTCCAGAAACCAGCATTTGGTCTTGTCCGTTAGCCTCCTAGGTGTACTGAAGACAGCCACTGTCACGCAGCCTTGGGTCCCCAGCCATCTGCCCTGACAGCCAAGAGGACATCTGTGTGCCCTGTATAACTGGTTTGCACAACAAACACCTTTCCTCATCGACAGCAGTGACTTGCTATTCCTTCTGCTTCAAGAGCTCAGGAAGGATACAGTATATTTAGAAAGGGGACAGATGAAAGTGCTGTTCAGGGGCCGCCAGGGGGCTGGAAGGCTTGACTTTGCGGCATAACTTATTTTGCAAAGAATCTGCAGGATCATTTTGTCCCCTAGACTGGTGTATCTTGTCTATCACTATGTATCTTCTCTCCCACATCAGCAGTAAGCTTCTTTTTGGAAAAGAACTTGTTTCATGAAACTTCATACACCATTCAAAGCCCTCCCGTGTAGTTGCCTTGAAGCACTTTCGGTACAGTGCTCGTTATCTCCAGCTAGCTAGCTGTTGCTGTGTGGCAAATTACCCAAAACTAAGTACCTTCATTCTCACTGTTTCCCAGGGTTAGGAATTCAGTGGGGGCTTGGTTGGGTGGTTCTAACCCAGTCTTAGGCTATTGCAGTTCTATGTCAGCTGGGGCTCTGGCATCTGAAGGCTTGGCTGGGGCTGGAGGACCCACTTCCAAGAGGGCTCACTCCCATGGCTGGCAAGTTGGTGCTGGCTAGTGGCGTCTCTGTTCTAGTCTCATGGGCTTTTCCATAAGTCTACTTGCCTATCTTTGTAGCATTCCGGCTGGGTCTCCCCAGAGCAAGTGACCCAAGAGACCAAGATGGAAGCTACACGCCTTTTGTGACCTAGTGTCAGAAGTCACACGTCAGCATTTCTGACCACCTGTCAGTCACTTAGACCACTGGTGATGCAGTATAGGGAGAGACATGGATACCAGCAGGTACCCTGGAGGCTCTCTCGAAGGCTGACTAGAATACAGATGTTAAAACACACAACAGTGCTTAGAGAGGATGTGATAATTTCTGAACTATATGGAATGAGTGTGTACAATGCATATACAATATATAAATGGTAAAAGCCAAAAGTTTGTTTTGCTTTTTTGGGACAGAGTTCTGTAGTTCAGTGTCTCAAACTTGAGTGTGCCTTGCAGCCACCTGGAGGGCTTATTAAAGCACAGATGGCTGGGTCCCACCCCTAGAGTTCGCAGTTCAGTAGTTCTGGGGTGAGGGGGGGAGTTTGTTCACAGGTGATTCTAATGCTCCTGATCCAGGGCCACACTTGGAGAACCACTGATCTAATTTGTATAGAGATGCTCGTGGCTCTTCAAGAATACCTGCTTCACAGCAAACACCTCCTTGGTCTCTTAGAACTAAATACCAAGCGGTTAAATTCATTATTCGTATTATCTTAAACTTGAGGTTTGCTGAATGATATGGAGTTAATGTACAAATCAGAGAAAGGACAGTATATGGACAGCTCTAAGCAATGGTGTGCTAGCAAATTCTCCAAAAAAATAAGGAAAAGAAAAGAAAGAAAAAGCTTTGATTTGTAACTGTTGGCGATTTCCATAGTGTAAATGCCCCCACCATGGCCAGTGATCACCAGATTCCCGAATGTTTCACAGCTGACCCTCCCTCGCTGGTACACACCAGCTGCAACACACCGTCAGCTCTGAGCAAGTTCTTTCCTTATCATGTGTGGTTCCAAAAGGCTGCGGCCCAGGTGAGGGCTGGGCATGGCCAGGTGATTCTAATAGTCAGTCCTCTGCCCACTGAGGCTGTTAAGTGCCAGGCTTGATTTCCTCCTTACCTAGACTGAGACTTTCTGAGGCCGCTCAAGTGACAGGATATAACTGTGCAGACAACTCTATGCGGTGTTGGCAAATGCAGAACGGGACTCCTCAAATTCTCCCCAACACGTGCCACCCCCACCTGGTACAGTCAGTTCTAACGACTGCTCCAGGCCTTCTGTTCTAATCAGGCCCAACCGCTTAGAGACTCATTAAAGTCCTCTCTGGCTTTCCCTCCCTTTGGAAACTCCCCTCTCTCAAGGCTCATTTCCTCAGGGTGGGTGACAGGAGCTACTTCACTGAATTCGTATTTTGAGCTGCCCGGATGCCCATTAAGGATATAATGTCTGAAGGCCTATAGAAATTGTGTGGAAATTTCATTTGGCAATTCACCTTGTAGGTGAACACCCCGAACTGTTCTTTAGGTTTGAAGGGCTATTTAACTTGTAAGCTTCTTGAGGGTGCAGGTCTTGTGTGTGTGTGTGTGTGTGTGTGTGTGTGTGTGTGTGTTCCCCACAGCATCTACCATGGGGCCTTGGGTAAAATAAACCCTTATCAACATTTAATGAGTTCTAGTTTGGAATTCTCCTCATTACAGAAAACATTGTCATCCTAACAGAGAGCTTTCGGTGCCTTAATACCAAAGAGTGAGTAATTTGGGAATTTCAATTACCATGAGAAATAAGTGGAACAAGATTTTTTAGGAGGAAGTCCTTACACAGTATCCCATAATACTTCTTTTTTTTGTCATGTAAAACACATAGTCTTAGAAAATAGGACTCATGACAATTTAGTGCAATAAAAAAAAAAAAAAGCATAGCTTTCAAAGTGAGGCAGAACATGACCCCTGTGGGGGCTCGTCCTTAATAGCCTTAGGAGCTCTCCTACTCTGGGTAATTTTCTTAGCCTCTCTGAGCCTCAGTTACCTGGTCTCCAGAATGAGACTGATAATTACCACTTTGCAGGTCTTTTGTGAAGATGGAATGAAATAATCTGTGAAAAGTGCTGGAATGGAGTTTTGTCGGGGGTGGACTTATGTTAAGCCCCCCCACCCCCATCATTATTTGGAGGAATCCCACATAAGGGTTCCAGATACAGCCAGGGCACCATGACTGACTCTCCTGACAAATTCTCATTTTTTGATGGATATGGTTGTTTTTGCTGTGAATTTCTATGGTTTTTGTTTTTTTGCAATTTCTAAGGCAACATTAGTGACACAGAGATAAAGGTCCTCTTCCACACAGTGACTGGCAGGTCTAACGAGCTGGGGGTGGGGGGTGGGGGGGCGGAGGGAAGCATCTCGAGTATTAGCATCTCCGGAAATGTTTAGGTGGGGAGGAAAGAGCTATTTCTTCAGGGCCTAACCTGATTAATAAGATGATAGGTTTGAGATTCTGTGGGATGGATTTCTCTGCTTTCTACTTTCTGAGGCTCCTGGGTTTCTAGGTGATTTTCATGCTATGGCAGGTGTTAAAGCAGGAGTGATCAGCCACAAATCCCAGGTCTGGAAAGCACATCTCTGAAAGATCAGGGCAGATCAGGAAGGAGGGAAAGAAACACTTAGTAGGGTGCTTGGCGGCTTCTTGGTCCGATGTAGCTGTGAATGGTAAACTAGGGAAATAGTTCCTCTCCACTTGATCAGAGACATATTAATTAAGCACCAACTATGTGCTGCCCCAGAAGAGATAGAAAAAAGGCAAAGGGCCTGATTTTCAGACCGAGGACCTTACAAGGTCGATTAAAAGTCTATACATGTTTGTTATTTAGTTGATCTTTCTAGCTATATTAGAAGACGGGTTTCCTACTCAGAAACAAGTAGAGGGGGTTTTCACACTTGGAAAATTACGGAATGGCAAACTTCTGATGTTTTGAAATACTGCATTTCTTTATAGCCATTGAGGAAGTTTGGAACCTGAGGCCTGAGCTTTATGTGGCATGCAAAGAAATCTCAAAGAGTGAGATATGGCTTTTTGAATTTTTATAGAAAACGACAAACCCAGTGCTTTCCCGAGTTTTGGGGTACTATCAGGCAACATTCAGAGAACACACGGGCACCTTACGGAGCACTGGTTTTATACTAGGCCACCTGTTAGGTGCTCAGGATAAAAGAAAGCAACATGGCGGCACCCAGGTGAGGTCTGTGGAAACACATTTGAGGTAGGAAATAGTTCTTCCCAGCAGGATCTTGGGAAGAGTCAGAGAGACGGAAAGACTGACATAGATAGAGTCTTAAAGGAGGAGTGGAATTGGATAGAATGAATGAGAGACCATGATTCCAAGCAGAGTAAACAGTGGCACACACGTTTCATGGCATACTTGGAAGGCAACAAGAGCTATAGATGGAAGAGCCTAGAGCGGTTGTTCCCAAGTGTAATGTACATTCCTGGGGATCTTGGTACAGGATGTCTGGGCTGATACCTGAGAGAGTACAATGCTAACAAGTCCCTGCGTGGTGCTCAGGCTGCTAGCTTGTGTAGGGTGGTGGTGGGGACTGGAATGTAGGAGTAAAAATGGGGCTGGATGGAGGAAGGGGGGAATGGCAAGGGCAAGAGCCCATCACCTTGGGCTGGCTGCTCCCCCTGGCATGTTTCAGCTATCCCCACGTTCATACTGGTGATAATAGCGATACCATACCCAGCCTCCCATGGGCTCTAGTGCGACCCTCAGCCAACACCCTCTCTACTCCCAAGAGCAGTGATACTAGATTTTTACCATTTTCCTCAAATCTCCTGCCCACCACCTACAATCATGGCCTCATCAAATAATCTGCCTTCTAATTCATAGAGAAAAGAGAGATTATCAGATGGTGGAGTTTTCTTAAGGTATTGCCATTCTCCCTACCCAGAGCCCACCGGTGTCTTTCCTGTTTTTCCTCCTCCCCTTTATTCCTGTCCTTCCCTCTGCCTAAGGCTGAACCCTCCGCCGAGCTCTGGAAGGTGTCCCCTCTTTCCTTTGGCTTCCTGTGGTCTTCCATTCATCCATCCCTCTCCTTTTGCACGTGCGTCTTAGCTCTCCCTACCCAGCTGTTTCTTCTGCTACAGATGTGCTCGAGGCCCTCCTTTCTTGCACCTGACCCCACTGAGAAAATGGCCTCGATCCTGTCCCGCCCCCACTCCAGTGACGTGATTCGTCTGAAGTTACTGCACCCTTCCAGTTGCCCAATCAAGGAATTACAGTCCTGGCTCTATTTGTCCTTTACCTTTTCAGTGTTGATCACTGGCTCCTTGTCTCCCATGCCTCTCTAGATCCTGTCTCTTGGGTTTTTTGTTTTTTAAAAAATTTTATTTAAATGGAAAACAAAAGCACTTCACCCATTTCTCTGACCTCCCACCCCCTGCCTCTGGCAAGCACCAATCTGAATCTGTCCTCTGTATCTATGAGCTTGGTTTTTTCTTAGATTCCACACATAAGAGAGATAATATATGGTATTTGTCTTTCTCTGACTTAATTCACTAATTGTAACGTCCTCGAGGTTCATCCATGTTGTTGCAAATGGCAAGATTTCATTCTTTCCTACGGCAGAGTAGTACTCCATTGTACATACATACCATATTTCTTCATTCATCCATCAGTGGACACTTAGGTTGTTTCCATGTCTTGGCTATTGTCAATAATGCTGCAGTAAAAATAATAATGTGTGTATATCTTTTCAAATGAGTGTTTCTGTTTTCTTCAGATTAATACCCAGAAGTGGAATTGTTGGATCATGAGGTACTCCTGATTTTTAATTTTTCTGAGGAACCTCCACACTGTTTGCCATAGTCGCAATTTACATTCCCACCAATAGTGTACGAGCACTCCTTTTCCCCTACATCCTCGCCAACACTTGTTATTTCTTGTCTTTTTACTAATAACCATTCTGAAAGTTGTGGTTTTGATTTGCCTTTCCCTGATGATTAGTGACATTGAGCACCTTTTCACGTACCTGTTGGCCATCTCCATATTTTCTTTGGAAAAATGTCTGTTCAGGCCCTCTCCCCCCTTTTTAAATTGAATTGTGATTTTGTTTTGTTTTTTAAAGATTTTATTTATTTATTTGACAGAGACAGCCAGCGAGAGAGGGAACACAGGCAGGGGGAGTGGGAGAGGAAGAAGCAGGCTCCGAGCAGAGGAGCCGATGTGGGGCTCGATCCCAGAACGCCGGGAACATGCCCTGAGCTGAAGGCAGACGCTTAACGACTGCACCACCCAGGTGCCCCTGTTTTGTTTTTTTTGCTATTGAATTTTATGAATCCTTTATATATTATGGGTATCATCCGTTATCAGATAAATGGTTGCAAATATTTTCTCCCATTCAGTAGGTTGCCTTTTCATTTTGCTCCTGGTTTCCTTTGCTGTGCAGAAGCTTTTTAGTTTGATGTAGTCCCACCTGATCATTTTTGCTTTTGTTGCTTTTGCTTTTGATGTCGGATTTAAAAAATCATTGCTGGGGTGCCTGGGTGGCACAGCGGTTGAGCGTCTGCCTTCGGCTCAGGGCGTGGTCCCGGCGTTATGGAATCGAGCCCCACATCAGGCTCCTCCGCTATGAGCCTGCTTCTTCCTCTCCCACTCCCCCTGCTTGTGTTCCCTCTCTCGCTGGCTGTCTCTATCTCTGTAGAATAAATAAATAAAAAATCTTTAAAAAAAATTAAAAAAAATAAAAAATCATTGCTAGGACCTATGTCAGGAAGCTTACCACCTATGTTTTTTTCTAGGAATCTGATGGTTTCAGGTCTTATGTTTAAGTCTCTAATACGTTTTGAATTTATTTTTGTGTATGGTGTAAGATAGTGGTCCAGTTTCATTCTTTTGCATGTGGCTGTCTGTTTTCCCAGTATCATTTACTGAAGGGACTATCCTCCTTCATACCTCTTGCCACCTTTGTAAAAAATTAATTGACCATATATGCATAGATTTATTATTGGGCTCTGTTCCATTAAGGTATATGACAGTTTTTATGTCAATACCATCCTCTTTTGATTATGATAGCTTTGTTGTATAGTTTGAAATCAGGGAGCATAATGCCTCCAACTTCTTTTTAAGATTGCTTTGGCTATTTGGGGTCTTTTATGATTCCATACACATTTTAGGATTATTCTATTTCTGTGAAAAATGCCCCTGGAATTTTGATAGTGAGTGCACTGAATCTGTAGACGGCTTTAGGCAGTATGGACATTTTAATAATATTAACTCTTCTAATCCATGAACATGGAATATCTTTCCATTTATTTTTGTTTTTTTATAAAGATTTTATTTATTTGACACAGAGAGAGCAAGAGAAAGAGAGAGGGAGAGCACAAACATTCGGAACAGCAGAGAGAGAGGGAGAAGCAGACTCCCTGCTGAGCAGGGAGCTAAATAATGGGCTCAGTCCCAGGACCCTGGGATCATGACCTGAGCCGAAGGCAGTCGCTTCACCAACTGAGCCACCCAGGCGTCCCCTATTTTTGTCTTCTTCAATTCTTTCATTAATGTCTTATAGTTTTCAATATACAAACCTTTCACCTCCTCCTTGGTTAAATTTGTTCTTGTTTGTTCGTTGTTGTTTTGTTTTAAATGCAAGATCCTGATTTCTTTTTGGCCCTTCTCAGCCTCATTTCCTGGTTTGCCTTTCTGTGTCCAGTCTTTACCAGTTAACGTTTCCCAGATTTCTGGTTTCAGCTTTATTCTCTTCCAACCCCAAACACTCTCCCTTAGGCACATCACTCACACCTGGCACTCTGTCTCTACTGTTCACAGGAGCCCAGCCCTCGAGTCCTGACCTCTCTATCTGTCATATATGTGTTGTGCCTTGCATTTTTAAAAAAACTGATTCCTGCTCTACTCTCCTACACCTGGTTTTCCTTCTCAGTCCCACTCTAGGTGAATCGTACCCCCACTCTCCCCTTGTCACGAACCCCAAACTTGGGAGTTATGCTTGACTCCTCCCCTTGCCTCGCCTGCCAACAGCAGTGGTCTTGTTCTGTGCCCCCTTCAAGGGCTGGCTCAGTGCACGAGATACCTTACTCCATTACCCAGATTACCGACTTGACCTCTACGTGACCTTTGTGCAAACACCTGTGGCTTCCCACCCCAGCCACGCAGAATCACTTGGAGAACTTTTAACAATCCTCATGCCAGAGTCACACCTCAAACCCAATTACCTTAGAATTTTCAGAGGTGGAGCCCAGATAATTCCAGTGTGTAGCCAAGGTTAAGAGCCTTGGCTTTCGTCTCTTCTCCCTGAAATCCATCCTTCACACTACCGCTGAAGTGTTTTTCTTAAAACTCAAATTGGATTATGTTTGATTCCCTGTTCAAAAATCCTTCAATGACTTTCTGTTGCCTTCGGAAAAATTCTTTAGTGTGTCATACAGGCCTTTTTTGGCGTGTTATACGAGACCTTTCGTGCTTGGCCCTCCCTAATTCCCCAGCCCTAGCTCGTGTGGGTCCATCAGAGGCACCCTACCCTGGCCCTTGTGATCCACCACCCCAGGCCCGGTGCACGTGCCACAGACGCAGTGCTCTGTCTGCAAGGCCTGGCCAACTCTCTCCGTGCTTTAATATCCTGTTTCGGTGTCGTCACTTACAAAAAAGCCTTCTGGGACTCCCTCAGATCAGTTTAAATGTTCTTTCTCCGAGCTTTCTCGCTGCTCGACTGCTTCTGCTCAGCACCTTTTCTCTATCTCGACATTAGCAGAGCCACTGGATGGGAGGGACTCTCTCCTGTTGACACAGTAAGCACTCAGTACGTGTACAGTGAATTTCTCCAGCCATCTCTTCCCACATCACTAATCTCATAATAAGCTCATGTAGCAAAAGAGAAAGAGTTGAAAACTCAATGAGTTGTTACAGCAACGACTTAAACCCAAAGCATAGGCTGTTAGGACATTTCTCATTGTTACACCAACGTGAACTTAACACGGGTGAAAACACTCCCCCTTAAAGCAACAGTGTTACCCAAAGACGCCTAGCAGAGCTGTGCTTGCTGGCCCAGAGAAGATGGTCCTGTCCTCGGACACCACTGTTATCGAATAGGTCCCGCTACATTGAGAGCAATGTTTGCTCCGATTCCAGAGGTGAGGTTAAGACGGAGCTCCTTTTCAATAGGAATGCAAACACAAATGCAACAAAATTTCACTAGTTCAAAGCACAGTTTGAGAACAGACCAAATGTGTGTGTGTGTGGGGGGGGTGATGATATTTACAAACGGATTCTTCATTGTACTGAAGACCTGTCTGCCACAGTACCCTTTCAAACAGATGCTTCTCTCCAGCACTTAATGTTAGCATCCGGCTTACAAAAGGGCGTGGCGTGTGAATTGCTCAGGGGCACGTGCCTCCCAAAAGAGATCCCGATGAACAGTGCCTCCTCCACCTCGTGAGAAAGGGTATGAGGAAAAAGCATGAGAAATAAAGCAGGCAGCGGCCAGCCTTACCAAGGGTGGACCTGGTCTGGACCTTCTTCCCGAGTTCCCGGTCAGATTCTGGTCGCCGCCAGGGTTATGGTGAGGGTGACCGCCTTCTGGCTATGATCGGCTGCCACTCTCCAGCTCAGTGTTTTCAACACTGGTTGTATAGTAATACCCTACCTGGGGGACTTCCAAAGGTCCCAACATGCAGGTCTTACCCCAGGCCAAGCAAACAAGTATCTCTGGGGGCGGGACACTGGCATTGGTGGTTCTGAAAGCTCCTGGAGGATCCTAAGGGGTCGGCTGGGAGGTTGGAGGATCTTATCTCTAGCTTACTGGTTCTCAAACTTGGCTAAGCATTGGAATCACCTAAGGGGTTTCAACAAATACGTCAATGTCTGGGCATGCAGGGTATACAATGGCACCTCTTACTATCGTAATTGCTGTGGGATGCAGCCATCCACATCAGGATTTGTAAAAGTTCTTTGGCAAGTCTAATGCACAGCAAAGTGTCAGAACTACGACTACAGCTCATCCTCCCACAGTTCCTAACAGAGCCTATTTGCCTTGGTAAAAAGAATCCATCGTCATGAGAAGATGAGAAACCCAACCTGTCAGGAACATATTTATCCTCCTGGCTGACCTCAAGTGACTGAGATGGGAGTTCCCTCCAGAAAAACAGGTTATTCTCTGTGCTGGAGGGAAAGTAGCAGAGTTAGGTTACATATGAAATTCATTGACACCAGGGGCCCAGCTGCCTGTCCCACTGACTGAACGTCCCGGAGTTCCCCGGCTACCTGAGTGACCTCCCTTGCCTTGACAGGTAGCCATTCCTCTCTGGAAACATGCAGAGTGGCATTACAAATAATAAGCAGATACTACTAATGGACTCAATTATTGTCAATTTCTGGGGCATTGCTAATGGCGTTTTCCTCCCTTCTCCATTCATCCTGTGTTCAAAATAATTCTCCTTAGAGCTCCCTATTAACAGATGTCAAACCTGAGTCAGTGCCCTGTCTTGGGTAGATAGGCTACAGACTGCCCCTTCCACCTCCTCTCTTCTTTGTGGTTTGTGTCGAGGTGGTAGGTATCCCCACCATCTTGAAAAATGGCATCCTGTGTTGTCCAGAAAAGGTTCAGGTGGTACCACTCTGCATCTAATCCTAGAAACTTAACACTCCAGGGGTATACTCTCCCAACAACTACATTGAGTCAGTGATGAGGATTCTCATATAAAACTTTTTTTTTTTTAATGAAGATGCTCATTGGTTTATTGAATGTTGAGCATAGGATAGGGGTTTTCCACTTTGGCTACACACTGCAATTACCTGGGGAGCTTTAACAGCTATTGATGCTTACGTTGCCCCCTAGAGATTCGGACTGAATGGTGTGGGGATTGGTCGGGGCAATGGGATTTTTTAAAGGCTTCCCAGGTGATTCCAGTGTTTAGCAGAGGGTGATACCACTGATATTTGTCAATAAGAGAGACTGAGAAAAGAGAGGCAGAAGCACACCCATGGAGTCTCTCTCAAGTCTCACTCTTTCTAAGGACTCTGTATGAACCCACAGAGGCATGTGTCCTATTTAGCTTCTTTGTGAGCACAGGTGGTTGGGTGAGTTTCCTAGGAGACCAGAGGCAATATTTGGCCACAGAAAAATCTCATCCTGGAGTGTTTCTTTTCAGTGGCCTTTCATACTTCTATGAGTGTTCACCTAGGGCTGCTGTCCCGTGGCTTCTGCTGGCCCCTCCCACCCCCCAGGGCCCATCAACTTTTGTGCAGGGTTGCTTGGGTACCACGGATGCAGGAGAAGAAACTCAGTATCCTGCAGAGGATGAGCCAGGGAGGAGTGGGATGCTCTGTGAAGTGTGAGATCCCGAAGGAGCTCGGGATAAATGCTGAGCCCCCCCCCCCCACGCTGTGCTGTCCTCCCAGGTAGACACTCCCTGGTCACAGCTATGGTTTTTCCTTCCATCAGCTTTCCCTCTAGTCCCTTTTCCTTCCTGTGAATGCTCTCCTGTCCTGTGTACCGTATCTTCTGAGTCCCACTGACGGGACTGGCTGGGACAGCTGTCATTAATGACCTTCCCTGCGTCCATCTCCAACCACCTCTTTCCTGCCCAGAGAACCCAGAATTGCTTCCGGCCTCCCGCCTCCCGCCTCCCGCCCAGCAGCAGGTGGTGAAACTTGCTTAGTCCAAACAGTGGTTTCCCATATTGGTTGCATATTAAAAACACCTGAGGAGTTCTTGAAGCAACGCTGGTACTCGGGCTCCACTCCCAGAAACTCGATTTCATTGGTCCGCGTAGGTATCCCAAGCTCCCGCCTGGTTCACATAGGCAGCCAGGATTGAGGGTCACTGGTCTAGAGCAGTCATGGGATTTCAATTCCCCACACCAGTGGTTGTTTCAGGGTTGGGCAGTGACGCCACTTTGGCCAATGAAACACAAGGACGCGGGGGGTGGGAAGAATTAGAGAAGAGGTCTCCTCAGCAGGAGGAAGGGATAGTCCTTCTTTCTCCTGCATGCTTCGAGGAGTTGTTGGGGAAGGAGGAGGCGCTTGGAGCCGCCGCTGCTGTCCTTTGACGGTGAGTAGCCCCGCCAGAGCGCGGAGAGTTTTATCATGAGAGTTGCAGAGTGCAGCCAGGACGAGCCTAGGAACTGGGACGCCCCCGTCTTCCAGGCTTCTTGCTTTGCGGGGCTGCCTGTCCTTCCAAGCCTCTCAGCAGGCTGGGCCAGAAGCGGGTCACGATCCCAGGTTCGAGGTCTCCCGACAGGCATTTGCGAGCATGCCCTGCTAGACACGCGCAGCACCTCTCCTGCGTCTAAAGCTCGTCCAGCTCCGATGAAGCCCCCCGCCCGCCACAGACGGGCCTCCGGGAACCAGTGCCTTTGCTGGACAGGCTTTCTGGGGGAAGGGCTGGCAAAGACCTGTCTGCTGCCGAGGGCTTTGAGCCACGAATGAAGGCAGGGGAAGTCTTGATAGGTAGAGTCTGGCGGATTCGGGCTTGAATCCTGGTTACTGGTTGTGCGAATCGAGTCAGTGAGATGTGTGCCTCGGTTTTATGAGCTGTATGGGGGGCTAAGCTCTACCTCAGAGGGTTGTTGCGGTCGTTCCTGTAATAGATGGAGCACAGCACCTGCCCTTCGGAAGTCTTTGCTGTTAGGAAGGGGCAGTGTTTGGACCTATTAACCCTATGCTGCCATGAGCAAGAGGTAAAATCATTGACAAGAATGAGAAGAGAACTGGTTGATTTTCACAGGCCTGACTACTGCTTTAACAGTCGAGAAAGCCCGAACAAGTTTTTCCTGTAGGCCTCTGTGCCTGGAATCTGTCAACATAATTTGCGCGTGGTTTGCCGTGTCAGCACGGATGCCGGCGCAGGTGTAACTGAGCGCTGTTTCCAACACGGTTGCTGATGGGCTTGTCGGATGCGCGGGGCCCGTAACTGCCTGCCGCTGGTTACGCAAAGCCAGCGATGGAACGTGGGCTCACACCTTCCCTGAGGGTGCACCCCACTGGGGACAGGAGCTGTGATGGAGAGAGGGGGCTGGGTAGCCTGTCGGGGTTGGGGCCTCCAGTTTTGAAGGCAGAGCCTTAGAGTCGGGTGTCGCCTAGCTACACTGGGGCAACCACTGTCACTCAAGCTCTCAACCCGCACTCACGTCTTGAAGCGGGGCTGGGGGTGTGGGTATGCAACCGTTGTCTCCAGCTTGTTGGGAGTCTCAGGGAAGCCCTTACCAGAAGCCTCACTGCCTGTGTGCCCTTCCTTTCCAGCCTTTTCTTTCTTCCTCCGTGTCTCTGGTCTGTATGTGTTCTCCTCTCCTCTCTGGGCTTTTCCCCAGCTCAGCTTGGCTCTGGGGTATCCTCTCTTTTCCACCTTCCTTCAGGCTCTGACTGTCCTAATCACTTTTGCCCCTCTTGGCCTTCTATCTTTTCTAGGAAGCCTGTTTCTGGTACTTCCGTGAGCACCTTGCTTCTTTGGAATCTAAAATGTCACTACACGCCCCGCTGTCCGTTTACTCTTCTCCATTTGGGCTTGATCTCTGCTCCTGTGTGGTTTCTCCCTGGGTACATTCTCCCCTCTTCCAGCAGCACTACTTGTTTGTTTTTATCGTTGTTGTTTTATTCTTAAATTCTTCCTAATGTCTCT
The DNA here is from genome assembly GCF_017311325.1 of Ursus maritimus. Classification (NCBI taxonomy): domain Eukaryota; kingdom Metazoa; phylum Chordata; class Mammalia; order Carnivora; family Ursidae; genus Ursus; species Ursus maritimus. Next base: position 93,568,965 of record NW_024423343.1, on the reverse strand, counting down.
GCCTCTGGTCCACATTTAGTTCCAATATTTTCTCCTTCCGCCTTTCTGGGGATCTTGCTGTATCACTTTATCAACTATCGTTTCTCTCCAAAACTTTGCATTTCTTTCTCACTACTTACACTAATGCTTTTCCATCCATTTTTAAATATCTTCAGGTTTCTCCTATCTTACCAAAAAAAAGGCAAAAAAAACCCAAAAAACAAAACAAAACAAAAAACCCATCCCAAAACAGAGGACACCCTCCCTGCGTAGTGTTTCCATTTCCACTGCACAAAGATGGTCCTCTCCTTTCCTCAAAGAAAGATTGTCCAGACTCTCTGTCTTCCCTCGTCTCCACACACAGGAGTGTGGCATCTCCTCTCAGGACACTGAAACTGCCTCCCCAAGGACACAGAGATTGCTTTGGGTCTAAATCCAGAATTTTCCAGTGGCAGTGTAGCCTAGGGGAATGTCTTTGGCTCTGGACCATCAGCCTTTTTAGAATCCGGGGCCACCACTTAGGCCAGGTTTGACCTCTGCTCAATTCCTTAATTCTTTCAGTGGACTTGAACCTTCTCGAAGGCAGGGGCTATTGTCTTCTCAGGGTCTAATCATAATCGTGGTGAACATCTGCAGGTGCCCTGGTAGGTCTTCGGCTCTGTGGCTGCTGTGTGCTTCCCCAGGGGAAGCTTGAAAATTTTTACTGGATGAATAAATGAATTTTGCCCGAATAGTCTTAATTGAATCCTTCATGTTCCCGCTTCCATGTTCACCCCCTTTCCATTCACTGGGTCCCTGGTTTATTTTATGATCCAGAAATCATTAAACAAAGACTGTCTTCCTTGCGGCCGAATTTGAACTTCTGAACTGACATCTTGGGCGGGCAGTTTGAATCTATGCTATGAAGGGAGCCGGAGAAGTGCCTTCAGAGTGTCTGCTCATGGGAGAGTTGCATCTTGATTTGGTGTCTAATTTCAGGACGGTTAAATTAATATCACTCAGCAGTGAAGATTTGATTGGTCTGGTTGTAATCAGGTAAAAAATGTTTTAAATTCTAGAACCCAAGGCCCCCTCTGCAATTTGTGAACGCAGAAAACTAGGAGTTGGAAAAATCCATCTCAGGGTGCTAGAATGAAGAATTTTGCATGGGAAGGAAAACTACTCTGTAAAGATAAGCAGGTAGACCAAATGGGCAGTTAAACAGTTGGGCGTTTTAATTGAAATTTCATGACCCTGGTCCTAGGGAGTGATTGTAAATGCTGGCTCAGAAATGGGGAGTGGGGTCTTAATCAGTGGGTGGCAGGGTTGCTGAGGCCTACTCAGTGCAGCACCTGGGGGTTGGGGGGTGTCTGCGCAGCACCTAAGCAGTGGGAACAGAGGCCTGGTCTTCACACAACTTTCAGTCTTTTTAGAAGATTAAAGTAACCCCATAGAAAACAGAGCATTTGATGCGGGACAGTGTAATTAGGCGCTAAATCATGGCATAGGTGCTAAAGGCTGGCAGAAACTGGATAAGAAGATCCTGAGTCTTGGAATAGCCTACACATTCCTAGTGGGAATGAAGGATTCCAGCTGAGTCTTGAGGACTGGGCTAGGCTCCTATGACTCAGGGCTGGACAAGCCAAGAAGACAAGTGCGGGGTGGTGGGCAGGTATCTTAGAGTCATAAACAGTGTGTGGTGGGGCCCTCCCAGCGAAGGGATTGAATAGGCTGTATGTCCCTGACCTCTCCCTGGCGAGAACTCTGTCCATAAATCCCTGTGGGGTGCTGATGTGGGCTTCTTCAGCCTGTCCAGCTGCCGTGGGCCATCTTCTTCTCCTGACCTGCCTTCCAAGGTGACAGTTATGGGCTACTTTGGTGACCTTCCCAGGTTTTCCAAGCCAGGCAAGCTCATGGTGACCTTTCTGCCCTTCTTCCAATTTCCCCAAGCCATGCTGGCTACCCATTTCAGCATCTCTCTCTTTTAACCCCCTGGTGATTATAAGTCCCTTCACCGTAGGACTCTAGGGCAAGCCCCTGATGGCCTGGAAGTGCCATGGAGGGTCTTCACCAGCTGCTCGATGTGCTCTTCCTTTTCTTCTGACTCCTAAGCCTAACTGCCCAGATCCGCCATTATGTATGGTGTCTGTAGATTGTTTTTCCTGAGAGCTTTTATTAGTCAGAACTCTCTGGGTTGGAAGTGATGGAAAACTCATTGTAAGCCAGATTTTGAAAAGGAGGAGTGGATTTGTTGGATCTTGAAACCAAAAATTGTAGGTGTTTATGTATGGCTGAAGCCAGTTGCTCCCAGGTGTCTCTAGGAAGTTGTTGGGCTCTCTCAGGCATAGGTCTCTTGGGCCCTTTTCCCAAAAGGTAGGAAGAATGACCACCAGCAGCAATAGCCTTCCAGTCTGCCAGCTAGACATCCTATCCTAAAGAGTTGTCTTCCCCACAGTCCCAGGGGAGAAGTCATTGAATTGATTGCCATTTGTCTGCCTTGGATCATTGACCTGAATCCCGTTGGCCAAGGAAATGAGATTGACCAGCACCGGGTCACAGGCCCAGTGGAGGTAGACTCAGAATGAGGTATTTCCCTAAATGGAAGATGTGGATTTGTTATCAGAAGAAAGCAAGCTGGTCAGGCCCGAAGTGGTGTCCAGTAGAGAAGTGACATGGTGGCCCTCTCTCCCGAACGGCCAGCAGCTGTTAAGTCTGGTTATGGCTCTCCTGCCCATATGTAGGGCTGCCTCGCCAACTCTTACCCTCCCTCAGAAATGCTCAGAGGCAGGCTTGAGGTTTCCGGATTGGAAGTCCAGTCTGGATAGAGCATGGAGATAGAAGATGTTGGGAAGTGTGAAAAAGACTATTTTCAAAGATTTTGGAAGATTGTTAAAAGCTTTCATTTCCTCCCCCTTCCTTCCGTTTTTTCCTCCTCTGTCGAAGCAGTTGACCAGGGAAGCCGTCGTGACCCCGAGGTCACTGGCTGTTTCTCATTCTGTTGAGCGACACCTTGGATTCCCAAATACGAAGTGCAATCAGGAAGGTTTCAGAGTGACGGGAGAGAGCGGAAAGGAGAGCGGGCCGGGCATTTTCAAGCAGAACATTTGTACAAGGCCAGAGTGCCAACCTTCCAGCAAGGTTGGCAGATGGGCCCCCCAGCAGGCAGAGTGACAGAAAGGTAATCAGAAGCACTTGCCACTTTCCATTGAGGCAGACATGGGAACCAAAGTGGGAGCCACGCGTGGATGGTAAATTGGTTTTTGCTCTTCCTTTGAACTTCAAGATCCATCCCCCTGGGTCCCTCCCATCTGATGGATTGACTGACAAGCTCAGTGGGCTTAGAGAGGATTCCATATCCAAGAATCTAAGCTGTGTTAAGGAGATTCTCTGAAACTAATTGAATGCGAATGTCAGCTAGCACTGCTATAGGGAAGAGGGGGAGAAAAGAACTACCTTTAGCAAGGGAGCGTTCAGGGGCTGCGAGAAAAAACAAATGGTAAGAAAAGCCTCTTGAGGGGCGCCTGGTTGGCACAGCAGTTAAGCGTCTGCCTTCGGCTCAGGGCGTGATCCCGGCGTTATGGGATCGAGCCCCACATCAGGCTCCTCTGAAAAAAAAAAAAAAAAATTTAAAAAAAAAAAAAAAAAAAAAAAGCCTCTTGAACCTCTATTCGACATCTTTGGAGCCCCAGCAAAAGCCAATTAAATACCAGGTTTTAATGATTTTAAGTATTTATTGCTTTTCTGCAATCAAGAAATTGAAGGCTAGAGAGCCATAAAGTTTTAACTGGCATAATTTTATATGTTCAGTTTTACATGCTGATGTTTTTATTACATCATGAACATTGTAAACCAATGCCATTTTTCAAAGTCATCATAAATGGCTATATAATATTCTAGGAAAAGGATGTGCTATACTGTGTTTCAGCATTTCTGTGTCTTTGGTCATTTTGAGTATTTCCGATGTCTGATGACAAGTTGTATGAGCTTATTCCTACAGCAGTGTAGAGCTCTGTGGATTGATTTCTGCCAGCACTGAATATTATTTTAAAAGTCTCTTAACAAAGCTTTGGCCAATTTGATAGATAAAATGACTTTTCTTTCGACACATATCTTTGATTACTAATCAGGATATTGTTTTTGCATGTTTATGAATCATTTGTCTTCTGACATCTGAAAATCCTCTATGTTCTTGGCACACTTTTTGTGATGTTAACAAGACAGTTATATACTAATATCTATTGAACATATTTATAAGGATATTACACTGTCTTTTATTAGATTTGTTACGAACATTTTGTTCTTTATATTAAAAACTTGTGTAAATGATAGAAGTTTGTATTTTTCTGCTGCTTAATAATTATTTTTTGAGGAATAGTGCATTCGCGTGGTGCCAGTGAGTATTCGGTGAAGTGTCGCCTCTCTAGTCTTGCCTTCTTGTCACTTAGTTCCCCTCCTGAAATCAGTTGCTACCAATTTCATGTGTGTGTAGACTTTTACATATTACAGATTCACAAATTTCTATATTCCTTTTTCCTGTTTCTTCGAATCATAATGTCGTATTTGTACCCTGCTACAGTTGCTTTTCCCTCGAGTTTTGGAGTTCGTTTTGTCATTACATAAAGAGCTTCCTGTTCTTTGTATGGCAACATCGTATTCCGTTGAATAACTTTGGGTAGTTTTTTGACCTACAACAATTTTTAAGGGGTTTATGGTCCTATCTATATCTTTTAATTTATCAATGTGTCCATTGATTTTTATGCTTAAAATTTCCATGCAACCCTGCAATCCTTTAAACATTCATCTGTGTTTTCTTTCTGTGTGGTTTTAGATTACACCTTTTAAGTCAAATATAGATACACGTGCAGTTGTAAGAGAGCCTACAGAAATTCCTTGGACCCTTTACCTAGTTTCTTCAAATGGTAACATCTTGCAAAACTATAATAAACTATCACATGTTGCTGTTCGGTAGCCAGGCCCACTTCCATCCCTCTCTTGCTGTCCTTCATCTCTGGCAACCGCTGATCTGTTCTGCATTTCTGTGGCGGTGTCATGGCAAGAGTAGTTGTATGAATGGAATCCTACAGTATGTGACCTTATGGGATCGGCTTTTCCAGTCAGCATGATTCTCTGGAGATTCATCCAGGTTGTTGTGTCTACCAGTAGCAGGTTCCTTTTTATTCCTGAACAGTATTTCATCGTATGGATGCACCACGTTTGGTTAACCATTTACTCGTTGAAAGACATCTGAGTTGTTTCCAAGTTTTGGCTATTTTGAATAAAGCTGTAATAAACATTTACAGAGAGGGTTTTCTGTGGACGTAAGCTTTTATTTCTCTGAGAAAAATGCCCAAGAGTACAATTACTGTGCTGTAGTTGCAGCTCTACTTTTTGAAAACTGTCGAATTGTGTTCCAGAGTGGTTCTATTTTGCATTCTAACCAGCAGTGCATAACGATTCAGTTTCCTGCATCCTCACTGGCATTTGGTGTTGTCGCTATATTTTGTCCTGGACACACTGATCGTTGTGCACTGATATCTCAGTATGGCTTGAATTTGCATTTCTCCACTGGCTGGTGATACTGGATCTCTTTCATGTGCTGATTTGCCATCTGTATCTCTTCTTCCTGTCTTTCAGACATCTTTCTAATTGGATTGTTTTTTTTACTGCTGAGTTTTAGGAGTCTTTATATATTCTACATACTAGTCCTTTGTTGGATATGTGGTTTGAAAATAATTTCTTCCAGTCTGTAGCTTGCTTTTTCACTTTGGTAACAGGGTCTTTGACAACAAAACTTTAAAACTTTTGATGAAGTGCAATTTATCATTTTTTCCTTTTATGGATCTGCTTTTGGTGTCAACACTAAGCCTACGTCTAAATCTTAAATATTTTTTTCTAAAAGTTATGTAGTTTTACATTTTACATTTAAGTCTATGATCCAATTTTATTTTTTAAAGTAGGCTCCATATCCGGGACACCTGGGTGGCTCAGTTGGTTAAGCATCTGCCTTTGGCTCAGGTCATGATCCCAGAGTCCTGAGTTCGAGCCCTGTGTTGGGCTCCTTGCTCAGCAGGGAGCCTGCTTCTCCCTCTGCCTGCCACTCCCCCTTCTTGTGCATGCACGTGCGTGCTCTCTTTCTCTCTCTGACAAATTAATAAAATCTTTAAAAAATAAAAATGAAAAAGTAGGCTAACGTGGCACTTGATCGCACAACCCCAAAATCAAGAGTGGCAGGCTCCACTGACTGAGCCAGCCAGATGCCCCCTGTGATCCAATTTTATATAAAGTGTGAGGTTTAGGACAGTATTTTGTTTTTCTTTTGGCCTATTACGTCCAAATGCTCCAGCACCATTTGTTGAAACGCTACTTTCTCCATTGAATTATTTTTGTACCTTTGCCAAAAATCAGTCAGGCATATTTGTATGGGTCTATTTTTTCCCCCGCAATTTTGTTCCATTGATCTATGTGACTAATACCTCTGCCAATGCTACACAGTCTTGATTATTGTAGCTCTATAAGTTTTGAAATCACATAGATGTATTGTTCCTTTGCTTCTCCGTATAAATATTAGAATAATCTTGTCTGTATCAACAGAAAACATCTGTGGAGATTCTGGAAAGAATTGCATGAAATCTGTCAGTTTGAACAGAACTGATACCTGTACTATGTTGAGTCTTCCAATCCATGAACACAGTATGTCTCTCTGTTTAGATCTTCGGTTTCTTTCATCTGCACATTGTGTAGTTTGCAGCCTGCAATCTTAGGCATGGTTTGTTAGATTTATATCTAAGTAATTTCTTCCAGTGATTTTTTTTTAAGCGGTATTGTCTTCTAAACTTTGGTTTTTGTCATTAGTGTGCAGAAGTGTAATTGATGGTTGTGTTACTCTTGTAGCCTGTGAACTTGCTGAATTCACTTGTTAGCTGTAGATTTGGGGGGGGTGGAGATTAGATATTTTAGGATTTTCTATATAAGCAATCATGTCATCTGCAAATAGGGACAGTTTTTCTTTATTTCTTCATTTTTCCCCCCCAGTTTTTCTTTATTGCTAATCTGTATGGTTTTTACCTCTTTGCCTTGCATTATTGCTCTGGCTGGCACTTCCAGCACTATGTTGAGTAAGAGTGGTGAGAACAGATATCCTTGCCTTGTTTCCCATTTCTTCCCCCCACCGTAAGTATAACATTAGCTGTAGGTTTTTTTGTAGCTTCTGTTTACCAAGTTACAATCCCCCTCTTCCTATTTTCTAAGAGTTTTTATCATGAATGGACGTGGGATTTTGTAAAATGCTCAATCTGCATCAAATGATATGATGTGAATTTTCTTCTTTAGCTTGTTGATACAGTGGATTACATTCATTCCCCCCCCCCCAATAATGAATAAGCCTTGCATCTCTGGAATAAATCTTCCTAGTTATAGTGTATACTTAAAAAAATATATTCCTGAATTCTGTTTGCTAATATTTTGTTAACGATCTTTACATCTATATACATAGCTGATATCGGTCTTTAGGTTTTGTTGTTCTGTCTTTGATTATGGTAGCAGGATAATACCAGCCTGACAAAATGAACTGGAAAGTACTCCTTCCTCTTTTCTCTGAAAGAGATTGTGTAGAATTGCTGTTAATTCTTTAAACATTTGGTAGAATTCTTCAGTAAAACCATCCGGACTTGTAGATTTTTTTTGTGGTGATTTTTTTTTAATTAAAAATTCAATTTCCTTAATAGTCACAGGTTTATGCCAGCAATATTATTTTGTGTGACTTGTGTTAGGGTTTTGTGAGGAATTGGTCTTTTTCATTGAAGTTATTAAATGTAGTGTGTAGAAGTTTATAGTATTCTTTTACTATTTATATTAATATTTCCTTTTTCATTCCTTATGTTGGTAATTTGTGCCTTTTTTTTCTTACTCTTGGCAGAGGTTCTTAAAAGTTATTCATATTTTCACAGAGCTAGCCCTTTGTTTAATTTATTTTCTCTATTGTGTTTTCAGTTTCATGTATTTCTGCTCCTTATTTCCTTCCTTCTGCTTGCTTTGGGTTTATTTCACTTTTTTTTTTTTTTGGATCCTTGAGGTAGAAGTTTAGATTATTAATTTGAGGCTTTTCCTCTTTCCTAACGTATGCTGTTGGTGCTATAAAACAGTCTCTCAGCACTATTTTATCTGCATCTCACAAATATGGATATGTGGCATTTTCATTTTCATTCAGTTCAAATCAATGAATTTTTTTATTCCGCCTGAGACTTCCTTTCTGGTCCATGGATTTTTAGAAGTATGTTGTTAAGTGTCCAAGTGTATGGAGAATTTTCTGTTATCTTTCTGTTACTGATTTCTAATTTGATTTCATTACAGCTGAAGTCTGTAGAATTTCAGTTCTTTTAAATTTGTTGAGGTTTGGTTTTTTTTTGCCCAGGATATCGGTTATTTTTAGTACTTTCTTGTAGGAACTTGGGAAAAAAAAAAAAAAGGATTTTGCTGTAGTTGGGTGGAGTAGTCTATAAATTTTGATTTGATTCTGTTGGTAGGGTTGGTGGTGCTGAGTTCTGTTTCCAGGATGACTTTCTCTTCAGCTCTGTTGTTGAGAGGGGCGAATTCAGAATTTGTAGATTTCTCCTTCCAGTTCTACCAGTTTTTGCTTCACATATTTTGCTCTTAGCTCCTGGTCTTTGGCAGACATTTTAATTAAGAGGTAGGCTACCGGACTGAGTTGACGAAAAATTGAGTTGTCATTGTTGGATTTCTGAGCAAACATCTTTTTAGAATCTGTTGAGAAAGTATGTAATTTGTCTCCTCTGATTTATCCTAAAACAAAGTCTTCTCCAGCATGAAGCACATTGCATTTATTGTTCTTAAATGTTCACATTCAAAGTTCCAAGAGGGGAATGAAGCGGTTGAGGTCTCTGTGACAAGACCTAAGGGTTCTGTGATATTGGGATAATTGGTTGTAAAATACCTAAAGTTTCAGTCTGCTACTGAAATGTTTTCTTCATTCCTCGTAGGTTAGAAAAAAAAATCTATTTTTTAGATAGATATCTATCTATCTCTTGCTGGTAGTTCAGAGGTTTTGGAAATTGTGTTACAAAAGGCTATGCTAGCAAAATGATTAAAAATAGGGGCTTTGGAGGCAAAGCTTGGGCTCTGAGTCCCGGTTCCAAAGGTAAAGTCTCTAATAGTTTCCTCCTTGGTGAAATGGGAATGGAAGCCTTTCAGGATTGTTTTAAGAATCCAGTGAGGGGCACCTGGGTGGCTCAGTTGGTTAAGCATCGGTTTGCTTTTGGCTAAGGTCATAATCTCAGGGTCCTGGAATGAGCCCTGTGAAAGGTGAAAGACTCTCCACTCATCGGCAAGTCTGCTTCCCCTTTTCTTCTGCCCCTCCCCTTTGCTCATGCTCACTCTCTCTCAAATAAAATCTTAAAAAAAAAAAATTCGGTGAGTAACCTAGTGCCTAGTGCTTCATTAATATTTGTTTGTGCTGCTTCAGCTAAAAAAAAGGGACTGCATTAATGAATTTAGAATTGGCTTTACTTCCAGTCCTGAAAAGTTTGCCCATGATAGGACCAGTTTCCTTTCACTTGATACAGAGGCATTCTGCCCATCACAGGAAACTTGAGCTGGAAGGTGGCTGGAGGGTAGTCTGTCAATTTCATCAGTCCATGTTTCTGATCGTGGGTCAGAAGCCGCGCCGGTAGAAAGCGAAGGTCTGTGTCCTTGTATACTCAATCACACTATTGGCTATGATACAGAGAACCCACCTGCATGTTTCACTGGTTCACCTTAGTCCTGGAGAGGTTTGGCCATGTCCCAAGCTAGGTATTAGAACCAAATACAGCGTGTGCTGTCCAAATCCTGCTCTGTAATTATTCCTTCTGATCAGACGTTAACAGTAAAACCGACGACTTGAAAGTAGTCTAAAGATGAAAAGATAATTTGCGTTTGGACGAGAGGAACAAAATGCGTGGCCGTGGTCGGGGAAACCTTTGAGGCAGAGCGGGTGTTATGAAGACTGAGTATCTTAGTTTTGCAGTGACTTTCTCTCTATGGGTTTCATTTTGTTAAATCACTTTGATTTAACAGGAGACCAGAGCAACCGCAGCCAGTTGGCAGGAAACCTTCAAATCCTGTTAGGTATTTGTTTCCATTTGACACAATAATCAGTTGGGGGTCTTCACAAGGTTATTGGAAAGTAGTGACTTTTCTTTTTTCTTTTATTTTTTTACTTTCTTTTTCTTTTTTTTTTTTTTAAGGGGAAGAATGACCTTGGTTAAATCTAGAAAAACCGACCTAATAGGTCGAGGGTTTCCACGAGCTATGTGATGGCTTTGGAAGGCCTTATAGATGTTTTAAAATAATACTTTGGGGACAAAAACACGTCCTTCAGCTAGTGACCTCATTATCTTTTCTCATACTCCTTCTTCCACATCTTTCTAGTGTTCTCCATACCAAAGATAAAGAAACTGGAATCAGAAGTTTCAGGCAGACACTGACCCCAGGGCTCCCAGGGCTTGATTCCGAATATTCATGGGAAAATGCAGTTTAGATCAGGAAGGAGTAAAGCTCTGAGGTTTATGGGTACAATAGATGGTCTCCAAAACTAATTGGAAGAAGCAAAAATATTTAAACAAACTGGGTTTCACAGTCACCCTCTTCAGGGAAGGAATTATCACCATTGAGAAGCTTTTATTAAGTGGCTAATGAAGTATGATTCTCCCAGGGCCCATCTTCCGGTAGGAGTCGTTCTCTTTCTTTCCAAATAAGAATGTGTGTGTGAACTCCAGTTTTACTGAGTTCTTAACTGACTGTGCTATTTACTGCAGGTGTTTCAAAAAAAAAAAAAAAAAAAAAACCAAAAAAAAAACCCAAAAGGATTCAGACCAGCTAGGGCGGAAGGCCCAGTGGCTAGGAGACAGCTACTGATTGGCTTAGCCTGCTGCTGCTGGGGTCACCTGGCAACCATCTGAGTGGGTGATTAAGTGACAGGTGTGTGGGGGACAGGGCCAGCCAGCTGTCCTCAGGGCCTGTTGCACACCATGGAGGTGGCCATGACTGGGTGTGAGTCAAAGCTACAGGTGATGAGTGAAGAGGAGGTTTGCCTCCCCGTGGTTGCCTCGGAGGGGCCATGTACTGCTTGGGGGAAGGGTGCTTTAGATTTCGTATAAAACCAGATCCCTGCCTGAGTGACGGAGACTTCATCCTTAATGATCCTCATGAGCTACGAGATTTCAATTCAGGATTCTGTGAGGAAGAAGTTGCACAATATAATTCTTAAGCGATTTGCAACTCAAGGCTTTCAGTTCTGCATGAAACCTGGTCTCAGAGCTGCTCCTGGGGGCCAGACTCCTATTGATGAGGTTGGGGAATATAGGTGAGGTTCAGTGGGGTGGAGTCCAGACCCGACGACCAAGAAAGAATTCTTGAGGCATCTTTGGTGCAAAATTGGTGGTTTATTAAAGCACGGGGACCGGACCCATGGGCAGAAAGAGCTGCTGCACCGGGTTGCAGAGAGGTGGCTGTTAACATACCATGGGGTTGGGGGAGGTAAGGAAAAAGGGAGGTTGAGAAAATACTTCCATACGTTAAAGAAGATTCACAGGATACCGGAGGCCTTGCCATTGTTAAGTTAAGGTTGTTTTTCCCTCTAGCAAGGCGTTAACATTAAGATGGTTGGGAACTTCCTGGAGGCTGCAGATTATAAAGACATTTAATTGTATCTACGTTCCCTTCCGGAAGCTAGGTTATTGGTAGAAATGCTTCGTTCTTGTAAACTGCTAGGACATTTGCAAACTGAGGGAGACTCAAGTCTTGCAGGATTGTGGTATCTATAGGTTAACTGTTTCTTTGTCCTTTAGGGCAGCCAGGAGTGCCTGAGGAACAGCACGTACATGGTGGGGGGGGGGTTGTGGGGTGTCAGTTTCTGTTTTGTCCTCAACTTGCCTTCTGTTCCCTCATCACTATTAGCTGGCTGTGTTTTCCAGCTTAGGGTAGAGCTGGGCAAGAACAATTTAGACCCCGTGGCTGGTTGAGTCCTGCCCTTAGACCCTCACAGAGCCCGGGGAGTTATCTGTGGGGGGTAAGGTCAAGTTGGCTGAGCATCTGTGAGCCTGGGGCCCCATAGCTGGCAGACAGTGCCTCTAGGATTCGACCTAGCTGTGCCAGGTCCTCCCACCTCTCTGGGACCTCATTACTCAAAGCAGCACTTTCCCAACGGCGGGTTGGCACCCTTCAGTGAGTTGTGAAACGGATTTAGTGGTTTACAACAAGCATTGGAAAAAAGGTGAACAGAGGATCAGAACTGTTCACGCGTAGTACATAGGATTTCCCCAAGTGTATTCCAGGTACGCTGTGTGTCTGTTTTCTGGTTAACAATGTAAAATGTATCTCTTACCCTGGGTCAGAAAGTTCCCAAGCTACTGGACTTTTGCTAGCAATGACTTCTCTCTGCCCGAGATTCTCCTCTCTCCTAACATACATACATACCGTTCATAGAGAAGTGTGGCCAGCCCCCCAAAGCTGGGCACATTTCACCTGCCTTAAAAGGAAAGGACTATTCTAGGAACCTGTCAATTAAGATTAATGTCCTACAGTGCCCTGTGAATTCATAGGGACTGAGCTTAAAGAGGGAGAGAGGGTTTTGGGGGACATATCAGTTGTTTTTGCTGCAGGACAAACCACTCCAAAACTTAGTGCTTAGGGGTGCCTGGGTGGCTCAGTTGGTTAGGCATCTGACTCTTGATCTTTGGCCGAGGTCGTGATCTCAGGGTCCTGGGATCAAGCCCTATGCTCGGCTCTACACTCAGTGGGGAGTTGACTTGGGATTCTCTCTATCCCACTGCCCTTCCCCACTGCTCTCTTTCTCTCTCTCTCAAATCTTAAAAAAAAAAAAAAAAAAAAAAACAAAAAAAAAACCTAGCTGGAGGGGCGCCTGGGTGGCTCAGTCGTTAAGCGTCTGCCTTCGGCTCAGGGCGTGGTCCTGGCGTTCTGGGATCCAGCCCCACATCAGGCTCCTCCGCTGGGAGCCTGCTTCTTCCTCTCCCACTCCCCCTGCTTGTGTTCCCTCTCTCGCTGGCTGTCTCTCTCTCTGTCAAATAAATAAAGTCTTTTAAAAAAAAAAAAGCCTGGTGCCTAATTAGTAGGCGCCCATTTTATTCTGATGATTTACATGTATTAAGAATCAGGACAGAGCACAGCAGGGGTGACTTTGCTCCTTCTTGTCGCAGACCTCAGGCAGGAAATCTTCACAGCAGGAAGTGATCTGGCCCCTGGGGGCTGGAATCACCTGGAGGTGTCTTCACTCACGCATGGAGCAGCTGTGCTCCTTCCTTGTCAGGGAAACCTCAGCTGAGGCTGTGAGCCAGAGCCCTACGGAGGACTCTGCTACACGCCAGGCTTCCTCGGGCTTCTTACAGAGCAGTCCGGGGCTCTGGGCAGGTATCCAGGAGAAGTAGGTGGAAATTAAGTGGCCCTTTCTGACCCAGCCTCAGAGGCCAGTTCTGTTGCATTCAAATAGTTACAAGCAGGTCATGGCAGGAAGAGACATATGCCACTCATTTTCAGGGAGGGAGTAACAAAGATTTGGTGAGAAGTTTTACAATTGCCACAGGTAGATAAGCGTTTCCTTTTTGGGCGAGGGGGAAAGGGTTTAGTGGCTTTTCAAAGAACACTGTACTTGAATGTGGACGGACATGCCCATCAAGCCAAGGCCAGAGGGCACATGACCTCTGTACAGAAGGAAAGGGGGAGTGGTGGCTAATGACAGAGGCCTTGGGACCAGAGAGCTGCGGTCAGCCAATTTATTTTTTAAATGTTAGATGGAAGACATCCCCGAAAGGTCTGAGCATTACTCACTAAGGCAAACAGACTGTCAGAAAGCATTCGGCTAATTAATAGACAAACCAGTGAAGAACACCCGCCGCTGCGGGGCCACCCCACATTCGAGCAAGTTAATATTCTGTGGGAACAGGAAGATGCTGCAGCAAGATACTTAGGGTTTTGCTCCATTGCCAGAAAAGGGGAGAGAGAGGTACCCTGGTGGGGGAGGGTGGGGCCTGGGATTCTAGGCCCCATTCTCTGGAAGCCAGGTTGGCTTTCTGGGGGTGGGGAGACCTGGCTAAGTGTCTGGCTCTTTCTGAAGGAAAATAAGGTTTCATTTCAAAAGCAAAGATAAAAGCGATTGGGGGACTTACCCCCTTGTATAGGCCTCTCAGAAAGAACACCCTGTTTTGAAAAGCAGACTGGCTCCATGCAAATGAGGCTTTCAGAGGCAATTTGGTAGGAAATGGTCTACCTATTACAGGATTACCAAACAGTGCTTGCTCTCCCAAACTTGAATAATCCTCTTAACTAGCCGAGTTCATTTGGATAATCTGCGAAATCATGTTTATGGACGTGGAACAATTGGAGAGAGAATTCCCAGGTGACTGATTTCCACAGATCTCAAGAGCCTTGTTGACAACCTGGACGTGGGGGGAGGGGAAGCCCATGGCCTGGGCAGGTTATACTGTTGCCCACACCTCTACCCCCCCCGCCCCTCCCCCCCCCCGTTGGGGCAGGGTGGTGGGCCAAGAAAGCCATTCATGGACACCCCCCCCCCCAAAGAGTCCACACAAAAATACACCAATATTTTGGCACTGCTTTGGTATCTCACCACTCTTGAATATACCCGGAGCTCCTATGTAAATAATAATAAACCTTTTCACCGGTGAGAGATGTTGCACTGATTTGGGATAATGTCTCTCCCCCCCTCCCCCTTCACTTTCCCCAGGTACTTCTGCGTGGTCCTGGGGCCCTCAGAAGTCACATAGCCCCTGGACTTGCTGGGGTCCTAGCTCCCCCTAATGCCCCCTCTTCCTCTGGCTGTTCTGGACCCTTGGTGGAGAGTTCCTGCTGGCCCCCAGGGGGGCCCTGGCCCTCCTCCAGGCAGCCCCTATCTGGCTGACGCACAACCTGCTGGCCACATTCATCAAAGCGCAGGGATTTATTTCCTTCCAGGCTTTGGGTGATTGAGGTGAGTTGCCCTTGCACCCATTTCCAAACTTGCCCCAAATTGGCTTTTTCTATGTGGACCCACAGTCAGCGGCGGCTGCATCCTGCAGCACCATCCCCCACCCTTGGTTGTCGCCCTTGTTCATGGGAGGACCCCAGCCCTCCGGGACTCAGTGCGGGATGCGGTGTCGGGGCCCTAGGGGGACGCGTGAGCAGGGCTGGAACAGAACGCCAGGATACGCAGGATTGAGCTAGTGCTGTCCCCGGGATCGGGGGAGGGGGGTGTTCCAGGAGGCCGGGCCAACAGGATGCTTTCCAATGAAGGACCTCCCCCCGCTCTGGATCTGGAAAGGCATTGCCTGGTCTGAGCCCACCGCTGCCTCTTTGCACTCCTGTGCCCTGCAAGGTGCGGGGTCTCTTGGCTCGACCCTTAGTTGCTTTGATTTTGGGGTGGGAGAGGGGGTGGAAGAGGGAGGAATCAAGTCCCAGCGATAGGGCTCCTGCACAGGTTTTTGAATGCCGGTCTCGGAGCGACAAATTCCAGGGTGAAACTTCATTAACACGCCCATTAGCGCTCTCTGATTCCTGGCTGCTGCCGGGGCAGGGAGCTCCAGCCGCCGCGGGGAGGGCAAGCGGGCTTCAGCTCCAGCTCATGCAGGTGTTATCATGCGGATGTGCAGCGCTTGGTATTCCTCAAAGGCAGTAAAATATTTGTGCTATCTTCGCCAATACTTAAAAAAAAAAAAACAACAAAAAAGCCGTCCCCTTGCAACATTTATAGGCAGTGTTTATGGCTGAGAGCAGCTTGTTGGGGATTCTGACCGCACCCGCCTGCACGCAGACCCAGCCGCCTGCATTATTCAGTGAGCCCTGCTGCAGAAGCCTGTGTGGAGGCAGAGGCCGGTGTCTTAGTTAGGAAGAGCACGCTGCTTCCAGAAGAATTGCCGCCGTCCTGTCCTCATCTCCTTAGAAGGACCGTGATGTACCATCTGCTGTCAGATGTGTTTGCTGGCACCTCTGAGATTCACCGGGTTGACGCACCCTTTGGAGGTTCCCTGGAAATCCTACATGGCATCAGACAATTAAGCAACTTCAACTACTGCCTTCTTGGATAGAGATCAGTCAGGTTGTTTCCATAGTGAAGCTGCTGGAATTGGCCTGACAAGCACCACATTCCATATTTACACCCCAGGATGATAGCCTTAGAGCTTATAATTAGAAATATTCTAGGGGCATTACTGCATGGAGCACAGAATCCAGGGTCTTGAAATTCAAATGGTACTGGCTGAAATTGTAGATCTGTGCTCATCGTATGGGATTCTTGATTTGCTGCTTCCACCAGGCTTAACATGACTTCCAGCAAAATTTCTGGTTTCTTCAGGAAACGGGGTTAGTTTGGTTCTTTAGACTTTCAAGTTACTGCTGGGAGGGGGTGGTGGCGGCAGGAAATCTCTCTGACATAATGAACTGGCTGTAGTGGAGAGTGGAGTTTTAAAATTTGGGAATCTCTCCAATTGTTAAGAGCATGTTTGTACATTGAATCTGGTTTTCCGGTTGGCAGCATTAAAAGATGGAAGATCAGTTCCCACAGTGAAGAAGATTTTTCAGGCCCTCCAGTGGGGACTGCGTTTAAAAGCTATGGTTCAGGAGGGACGAGGGTGGTCTGCAGTGATTCTAATCCAGGTTGGTCACTGTGACATATCATCAGCCCTGTGCCTACTGACTGTTTCAATGAAGTTGTGCTAGCAATTTTTTTTTTTTTTTTTTAGTGTTTCCGAACAGACAAATCATAGAAAGCAAGATTCTATAGCACATGAGGAGATGGGTGGCTCTTTGGCTGTGTCTTCAGTTACTTTTAGCTAACTCTGCGTACTATCCCAAGACCCAGGATACTATTATACAATAGCTGTCTCTCTTTGCTGCGGCCAGCGTTAGGGTAAGACCCTGCATCCAAGTATACATTTCTTCTGTGTCATTTGGACTTGAGCCATGGTAAAACACTTGGGGGAAAAAATTAGAACACGTTTGCTTTCTGGTTCAGGTTTGTCCTGAACAAATGTTAAAATAAGTGATTTTCCCCTGACTGTGCACTTCCTGGTGATGGAAAATAGAGGGCGGTTTATAATGAACATAACGAGTTGTGACAAAAGTAATGAATGAAAAGCAGCTTCCTTAAGGTTTGTGAATTTCATGCTAGTGGTGCCGAGGTCTCTTACCCAGGGCTTTAACTGCGTGCCACTCCTGAAGTGTGGGGTCTCTGCATCCAGCTGAAGATGGCAAGGGTTAGCCTAAGAGAATGGATCAGGTGGCTGAGAAGATGGGAAGTAGGGGAGGAGGGGAGAGGCAGCGGTGAGTGTGAGGGGGATAATGGTGGAGTTCATTGAGGCACAGAGTGGCTAGCAGTCTTGGGATCACAGGTCTTTGGGGACTGGTCTGGCTCCCTGTTATAAGGGAGTCTCTCACCCACACCATCTCCCTCCTCAACAAGCACTCCAAACTCTGTCCTCTGGTGGGAGGGAAGGGTGGCTAAAGGAGACTTTTTCTCTATTCCTAATGCTTCTGACACCAAACGTGCGGGTTTTCCACACCAAGCAATTCTCCAGTTCTTGGTGGACATCAACTGGGTGTCCTACAATTTAATTCAATTCTGACACTAACCAGAGTGAGTACCAACCCCACAGGGTCAAGGGTCAAGTCCCAAAAGACTGCCCCCAACTACAGATGCCAGTCATAAGTAATGGATTCCCACGTTACCCACGCTTCTGTCTGACTTGGCTACAAATCAGAGGTTCCCATGACCCCCTCCTCAGGTTTGATAATTTGCTCTAACAATTCATAGAACTCAGGGAAACACTTTATTTACATTTATCAGTTTATTATAAAGGATATTATAAAAGATACAAATGGACAGCCAGATGAAGTGGTCCTAGGGCAAGGGGTAGAAGAGTCCAGAGCAAATGAGCTTCTGTCCCCGTGGAGTTGGGGTGTGTCACCCTCCTGGAATGTAGATGTGTTTAGCAACCCAGAAGCTCTCTGATCCCCATTGCTGAAGGGTTTTATGGAGGTTCATAGGCATTATTGATAAAATCATTGGCCACTGGTGAATAACTGAATTGCCAGGACTTCTAACCTTTCCAGAGGTTGGAGATGGGGAGGGGGCTCAAAGTTGCAACCCTCTGGTCACCTGGTTGGGTCCTCTGGCAACCAGCCCCATCCTCCAAGAGCATAAACCCAGGTATGGCCGAAAGGAGCTGATCGTGAATAATAAAACACTCTTGTCCCCCTTGTCACGCAGGAAATTCCAAGGGTTTTAGAAACTCTGTCAGGAACCATAGGACAAAATATGTATTTCTTACTATATCACATTATCATCATGGTTAAGGGTCTTATTTTGGTTACTATTGCCATAAGACAAACTACCCCAAAATTTAGTGGCTTAAACCAACATCCAATTCATTGTGCTAATGGTTTCTGTGGCTCAGGACAGGGACCAGTCAGAATGTCTGGGACCTCAGCTAGGAAAACGTAGAGGTTGGGAATGGACTAGATGGTTGGGGGCCGGAATTATCTGGAGGCTGCTACACTCACTTGGGTGAGACCGGTTTGCTGGAACCAGTGAGATGATGACTTGTCACTTGGCTTCTTCCCAGCATGGTGGCCTCTAAGGATCCAGACTTAAGTCTTTTTATATTGAGGTTCAGGGCTTCCAGCTCAAATGTTCCAGTGAACAGGGCAGAAATTCCATGTTTTTTTGTTTGTTTTTTTTAAGATTTTATTTATTTGGTAGAACACAAGTAGGAAGAGCCCCAGGCAGAGGGGGAAGGAGAAGCAGGCTCCCTGCTGAGCAGAGAGCCCCATGTGGGGCTCGATCCTAGGACCCTGGGATCATGACCTGAGCCAAAGGCAGATGCTTAACCAACAGAGCCACCCAGGCGCCCCAGAAGCTCCATGTTTTATGTATGGCCCTGGAGGTCACACAGTGTCACTATCACCATATATCATTGGTAGAAGTAGTCCCAATGTGCACCCATGGGGAGTAGGGTTGGACGCTACGTCTTGATGGGGACACACTGCAGAAGAGCGTGTGGGGTGGGAGATACTGTTGCAGTGACCTGTGGAAAATACAATCAGGAAGACGGAGCAAGCAAACAAAAGAGACCCAAGGGCAAACCTGTCATGCTCTTAATCCAGCCTCACCTGAGAACCCCTCTTAACTGTAAGATGTTTGTTCAATGCCAAAACAACTGACCAGTCAAGTTGATCACTTTTTAAAAAAATCCACCGGACTGCTCATGATGGGTTGTGTAAGCAAAGGAAAAATGGACAGACAGCTTTTCCCCTTTCCAGCGACTGTGTTGTATTCTGTAGGTCCGAGAGGGGATCATGGGCCTCCTGTGCAACAAAAGCCAAGAGATGCCTTTCTGGCAACTGTCCTCCCCCAGCCCTTCTGCCTCCTTGGTTACCAACGGGTTACCCGGCAACCAGGTTTCCACCACATCTAGAGGCTCAGCCTTCTTCTTCCAGCTCTCAAATCTCCCATGGATCACTGGGGACAAGATGCATAATGAGATTTTAATTGTCACGTAGTATCTGATCTTTTTTTCTGTGTGCATATCTTCTAGGCAGAGATGTAATTTCAATTAATTCTGCTTATCTGATAAAATTTTCTTATCCTTCAAGCTAATTTTATTTGAACTAATAGGCACCATCCTCCCATTTGAGTTCCAGCCTGGATGTCTTACCCAGAGCAGAGATCTCCTGCGTATTCTTACCACGTCAAAGAGCACTTGGATTGTGCACGTGGAAGTCACCAGTAGAAGTGGCCTCTGTTCCTGGATGGAGCTAGTTTGTGGGGCCTGGCCTTCTTCCTTTCCTCTCCCCTCCTCTCCCCTCTCTCCTCTCCCCTTCCCCTCCTCTCCCCTTCCCCTCCTCTCCCCTTCCCCTCCTCTCCCCTTCCCCTCCTCTCCCCTTCCCCTCCTCTCCCCTTCCCCTCCTCTCCCCTTCCCCTCCTCTCCCCTTCCCCTCCTCTCCCCTTCCCCTCCTCTCCCCTTCCCCTCCTCTCCCCTTCCCCTCCTCTCCCCTTCCCCTCCTCTCCCCTTCCCCTCCTCTCCCCTTCCCCTCCTCTCCCCTTCCCCTCCTCTCCCCTTCCCCTCCTCTCCCCTTCCCCTCCTCTCCCCTTCCCCTCCTCTCCCCTTCCCCTCCTCTCCCCTTCCCCTCCTCTCCCCTTCCCCTCCTCTCCCCTTCCCCTCCTCTCCCCTTCCCCTCCTCTCCCCTTCCCCTCCTCTCCCCTTCCCCTCCTCTCCCCTTCCCCTCCTCTCCCCTTCCCCTCCTCTCCCCTTCCCCTCCTCTCCCCTTCCCCTCCTCTCCCCTTCCCCTCCTCTCCCCTTCCCCTCCTCTCCCCTTCCCCTCCTCTCCCCTTCCCCTCCTCTCCCCTTCCCCTCCTCTCCCCTTCCCCTCCTCTCCCCTTCCCCTCCTCTCCCCTTCCCCTCCTCTCCCCTTCCCCTCCTCTCCCCTTCCCCTCCTCTCCCCTTCCCCTCCTCTCCCCTTCCCCTCCTCTCCCCTTCCCCTCCTCTCCCCTTCCCCTCCTCTCCCCTTCCCCTCCTCTCCCCTTCCCCTCCTCTCCCCTTCCCCTCCTCTCCCCTTCCCCTCCTCTCCCCTTCCCCTCCTCTCCCCTTCCCCTCCTCTCCCCTTCCCCTCCTCTCCCCTTCCCCTCCTCTCCCCTTCCCCTCCTCTCCCCTTCCCCTCCTCTCCCCTTCCCCTCCTCTCCCCTTCCCCTCCTCTCCCCTTCCCCTCCTCTCCCCTTCCCCTCCTCTCCCCTTCCCCTCCTCTCCCCTTCCCCTCCTCTCCCCTTCCCCTCCTCTCCCCTTCCCCTCCTCTCCCCTTCCCCTCCTCTCCCCTTCCCCTCCTCTCCCCTTCCCCTCCTCTCCCCTTCCCCTCCTCTCCCCTTCCCCTCCTCTCCCCTTCCCCTCCTCTCCCCTTCCCCTCCTCTCCCCTTCCCCTCCTCTCCCCTTCCCCTCCTCTCCCCTTCCCCTCCTCTCCCCTTCCCCTCCTCTCCCCTTCCCCTCCTCTCCCCTTCCCCTCCTCTCCCCTTCCCCTCCTCTCCCCTTCCCCTCCTCTCCCCTTCCCCTCCTCTCCCCTTCCCCTCCTCTCCCCTTCCCCTCCTCTCCCCTTCCCCTCCTCTCCCCTTCCCCTCCTCTCCCCTTCCCCTCCTCTCCCCTTCCCCTCCTCTCCCCTTCCCCTCCTCTCCCCTTCCCCTCCTCTCCCCTTCCCCTCCTCTCCCCTTCCCCTCCTCTCCCCTTCCTTCCCCTCCCCTCTTCCCCTCCCCTCTCCTTTCCCCTCTCTCCTTTCCCCTCTCTCCTTTCCCCTCTCTCCTTTCCCCTCTACTCTCCCCTTCCCTCTCCTCTCCTTTCCTTGAAGAGCATTACTAAAAACTGCCTTGGTTTTACTGTTTTTCAGATAAAGACATCAGTATTTCCCAAATAATAGGTACCCTGTTGCTTTAAGTGGCAGACCCAGAAAACTTAAAATTACTTTCAGTTGGAGGAGTTCTTCCTTTCCTCCCTGCTTCTGCAAGAAAAGGGGCAGCTCTATCTCAGTGATAGGTTTGGGTCTTTGTTTTATTAAGAAAAGGAGAGAAGGTGGGAAGGACCTTGTAATTTACTACATGGGGCAAAGGGCTGATGTAATTTCTCCATAATCCCTATCCCAAATTCACTTGAAGCAGAAGTATGCATTTGGAAAAATTAAGCTATTCCCATTTTTCCCCCATACGGTAGAGCTAACTTACAAACTGAGTTTCTCACTTTGAAATGGCACTGAGTTCAAGCCAGAATTTGAAGCCATGGAGGAATAGAAGGTCAAATGCAAAACTCAGAAAGGTAATGCTTTGACGAAGCACGCACTGACTGATGTTTTCACTGGTAGCATTTCCTAGCTAGCAGGTCAATTGCTTATCAAGTCAGGAAGAGAAATCTAAGGAACAGGAATGAAAAGGAAAGGTTTAGACAGAGGAGAAAACAGAATTAGTGAGGTTGAAGATACACCTGCTTACACAGACCTACACACGTAACAGTGAGGATCGATGACCAGGCCCTCGGAGGACCAGCCCTGGGGCTCTAGTCCAGACCATCACTGGTTAGCTGTGTGACCTTCGACAGGCACTTAGCACCTATTCCTACATGGGCAGAACGAGGAGTGCAGCAGGACCTGGGGACATCTGGCCCATTGGTGTCTACCAATCTTGGATTCAGAGCCTTGGGACTGGGTGTTGGATTGGGACCGCAGGGGCTGACACTGAGTTAGGAACTGTCCAGAAGTCTGGAAATTGTAGCAAAGTGAAACTTGCTTTGCTGACATCACCCAAGTGCACACGTTGTCCCTCGCCCTTATTGCCAGCATGGTGAGGGTAGGCTCATCTCTCAGGGATGGACTCATACCAGTCACCTGAGGAGATCGGTGTAAAAAACCAAAACACCCCAAGTGCCAATTTGATTGTTTATAATAGAAATGTAGACGAAAAAACACATCTATTTAGATGCCAGTGTTGCTATCCACAGATCAACACACCCATGATGGATCAGCCTGCTGCAGAAAAAGCTGAATTGTACTCACTCATTCACCTGTCGGAGGACATCTTGGTTGTTTCCAGTCTGGGGGCAATGATGAGTAAGACTGCTATAAACATTCGCATGCAAGCTTTTGTGTGACTATAGCTTTTTAGCTCACGGGGAGGTAGGCATGGGACTGCTGGGTGGTATGGCAGGTGTATGCCGATGTGTGATTGGTTTACAGCCAAACTGCCTTTCAAAGTGGCTGCACCAGTTTTTGCCTTCTCCCCCAACAGTGAGTGAGAACCTAAATTTACTTGCTGAACAGGGATTCACTGTGCAATACATATTTGTCAAGGGTGCACTAAATGCCAGTGGGTATTCGAGAGACTGAGAGTAAAATAGACAGATTCCTGTCATTATAGTTTATAGGCTAATGGAGAGGGGTGGTAGAATTTAAAAATACTACAAATATTAGGTATATAGTATGCCAAAAGGTGATTAGTGCGAAAGAGAAAACCAAAACATGGGCGTTGACTTTGAAATAGGGTGGTCAGGGACGGTATGTTGAGAAAGTGACATTTGAGGAGAGACCCAGAGGAGGTGAGGAAAGAGCATTCCAGGTAGAGGGTACAAGTGTACCAAAGCCCTAGAATGGGAGCACACCTGGGGTGTTCAGTGACCAGTGTGCTTGAGCAGGGTGGGGGAAGAGGGGTTGTAGGAAATGAGGTAGAGAAAAGTAGTGGTGAGGGCGCCACCTACTGGCAGAACATGGTAGAGACGGTATTTTTCTTGGGGTTGGGTATTGAGCCATTGGAGGGTGTGAGCTGAGGAGTGACCTGACCTGGCTAAGGTTTTAACAGCTTCGCTCTGGATGCTGTGTTGAGAATAGCCCCTAAGATGAAGGGGCAAGAGTAGAAGCAAAGAAGATGATTTGGAAAGCTTACGGGCTAATCCAAGCGGGAACCTGTGGTTTAGACCAGCGTGGTAGCAGTGGAGATTGTGGCCAGTGATCAGATTCGGAGATACTTTGAGATTGGAGCCAATGGGATTCCTTGGCAGATAGGATGGGAGATGTAAGAGAAATAGAACTATCGGGGTACCTGGAGTTGGGCCAGATTTCACAGATGGAGGGCACAGTCCTCTGCAAAACTGTTCTTCAGATACTAGCCGAAAATTCAGGGGTCCCCAGGGATCCCCTTACACTTGTCCAGCAGGCCAAAAATTTGTGGGTTCCCATGACCACTCTCAGGTTCAGTAATTTACTGAAAAGACTCCTAGAACTAACCAGAAGCTCCATACTTAGGATTATAGTTTTATAATAGCAGAAGTTTATAAATTAGAATTTAAAATAATTGCATAGTGTGAAGACTGTGTGGGTTCCAAATGTAGGGACGCATTGCCCTCTGAACAGCCACATATGACGATACTCAGAGTACTGCCGACCAGGGAAGATTACCAGAGCTCCGTGTCCAGAGGGTTTTATTACATAGACAGGGTTGATGGAATCATTGCCCACAGGACCCACTCCTGGCTTTCCTCCCCTCCTCCTGAAGGTCCGGCTGATCTCACGTGACTCAATGTCCTAACCACCTAATCACATATTTGGTCTTTCTAGTGTGACCAGCCCCATTCTGAGTTAATCACAAAAATACTCCTGTTGCCCCAGAAACTCCAAAGGTTTATAGGTTACGTCCCAGGAGTTGGGACTTCTAAGATTCTTGACCTGAACAAGGAGGAGTAGGGGGTTGCCTTTAACTGAGGTGGTTGGAGAATGAGAATCACAGGAAGCGTATGGGATGTACAGTAGAGCTCTTCTTGAGACTTTGAATCCTACGATCTTGTAGCATTGGAGGACGGACACTCTTCATCTGGCTCTTTGGGAAGTTCATATCTGTTCCCCAACCATGACCCTTGGCCTAGAAAGTCATCCCTCCCATCTTGTGTCTCTGATATTTGATCCAGGTCACCTTGATTAGAGGTTTGTCTGATTGTTCCCAAACTCCCCAGTCACATCTTATCTCTGGGTTTTCTAACAGGAAAGGCAGATTGCAGCTAGCATGGGAGACTCATACTGGTTAAACCATTAGGGAATGACTTTCTGCCAATTACTGCCAGATTACTGGCAAACACTTCTTACTCACCATGTGCTGCCTTCAGACGGCCGCTAATGAGGGGCCGTGGATCAGGGGACCTTGGCATGCCAGTTCAGTCCACTACAGCTGTTTGATACAACTTATAAAACAGAACAATGAATTTGATGATCTCCCAGGTCTCTTAGCTAAGATGATCTTTCGTGTTGCTGCTGGTTGTGTGTGTATCTGGTCAGTGTGCCTGCACCGATGTGTCTGGCCCCCCAAGTAGCTGGTCACGTTTTTATGATAGGGATGCTAGGAGATCCTAAAGCAGAATAGACCTGACCGCTTGCCATCTAGTATTTCTCTCCTGTCTCTCTAGGCAGAGACATTGGCACATAGTAAATGCTCAGTAAATATTTAGTGGTAGTGAATTGAAACTTAATTTAAATCTCTCCCATTGCCTCCCATCCAAACCAGACCAAATACTTTGGGCTCCGGGTTCAAAATACTTTACACAGACACACGTACCCAGACACACAAAGGGAGGGAAAGAAGAAGGCAGAGAAGGAGGGAAACTTTTAAATGCAGGATAGAAAGGCTACAGTCAGTGTCTGGCTGGGTTTTACCCCCAGTTCGCCACAGCTAACTCTCTTAGGGAATGATTTTCACCACTCTGTCCTCTGATTTCCTCATCTGTAGAAGGAACCTAATGACAGGACTTACCTTATAGGGTTGATTTGAGGATTCGACAAGTTACTACTTGGAAAGTACTCGGGACACTGGGAATAGTGGGCACATGGCCCACAGTGAAGGCGGTGTAAGCGCTGGTCGTCGTGGCGGGTCTGTGGTGAGCTGACTTTTTTTTTGGTCTAAACAGAGTCAGGGCTGACCACATGGGCAGTAACACAAGTAACACACGGCTTGTGTAGTTAGGGCCCTGAGTTGGTTCCTAAGAGCCTAAATTTGTTGTTGTTGTTTTTTTTCCCAAGTGGGAGGTGAGTTCCCTCTCTGTATCTTCAGAGCTGTGGCCTGCAGGCCCCTGTCTGGATCGCCAGGTGACCGTCGGGTGAAGATGCATAGACATGGGCAAACAGCGCTCCCACCAAAATTTGCTCCAAGAGCGTCTCCTGCTAATTGTGGGTTCAAGTCACTGGACACAAATGGTGGCTCCTTTCATTTTTGGGAAACACTTCTCGGTGTGTGAGGCAAGTGGGGAGCCGGTCTAGTATCAGAAGCATTCACCCCTCATGATGGCCCACTTACCACAATGTGCAATTTTTTTGTTGTGATCAAAGCAAATTCCCGCTCCCGCTGCGACCCTGAGCCGTGAGAAGCAGCACAGCAGCTCGGTTTTACTGCTGAGGTGTAAACCGCGGAAACAGGTTTCTAATGAAAATGCTAAGGAAACTTTAATTATAACTGTGCTCTTGGGCTCCCTTGGCAGCCTCTTCTTTTTGATTGTTTGCAGAAAAGGGAAAAAAATGGAGCTGCTGTGGAGAGTTCATTTTCAGGGGCCTCGGTGAACTTGGGGCTTCGCAGAGCAGCCAAATGGCCCACCCCCCGTGAAGAAGCAATTCCTCCCAGGTCCTGGGAGCCCTGCTTCCCGCCCAGCGGGCCACTCCCAACACAGCACAAGGAAGAACATCTTCAGGCTGCTGGAAACGAACTGCATGCGGAAAGGGAAAAGACCAGGTTGTGCTTAATGAAAACCCTGGGGTGGTTGTCCCCACTGAGATTTTATTGAAATCGGTCACAAAGTACTGTTGACTGGGCTTTGGGGGGACAGGTTACACATGTTTGCTCAATTTTCTTCATTCTTGCTGTGAAAATGCCCTTCCTTTCTCTGTCCCCTTTGCAGCCCTTGTCTCCTTATTCTTTCTCTTTGCCCTCTATCACCCCCGCGCCCCCTCTCTGTCAAGGCCCTTGGTGAAGTGGGGGCCCACTAAGCCCTCAGATTCCCTTAGTGTGCCTTCTTGCCATCTGGATCTATTCTGGGCCTATTTTCTCTTTCTTTCTCCTGCCTTCCCCAACCATCTATGTTGTCTCCATCAGTCTGGGCCCCTTTCCCCTGTCCTCTCCTTCCTGCCCTGGGTGTCTCTTCCTCACCTTCCTCTGTTGCCCTTTCTTTCCTTTAATCTCAGTCTGAATCTCCCCTCCTCCCCCCATCTCTCTACTTTGCTTCTTTATGACTTCCTTGTGGTCTCTACCTCTGAGTTTTCAGTGTCCCTTTGCCTCAATGCTTCTTAACCTTGGCTTGGAACATTACAATCACTGGACAGACTTTGTTTAAAAAAAAAAAAAATCATCATGACCAGGCTGAACCCTAGACCAAATAGATCAGGGTTTATGGGACTGAAAGTCAGGCATCAGTACACTTTAAACACTCCCCAGTTGGTTCCCATGCATAGCCCAGGCTGAGAAGCAATGCCGTGTTTCTGGTTGGAACCTGTTTGCTGCGCAAAGCCAGCTTTATGCTGTTGTGGCTTATGACGGATGTCTCCAGATGGTTGGTTTGCTTGGTATGTTTCAGTCTTGCCTTTTGGGAAATGCATTTCCTCGGGTGCTGGTTTCCAGTGGTGGGTCCTGTGGTCTTTGCCCTTCTTTCAAGGTCATAAAGAGCTCAGGTCAGAAATGAAGGAGAGACGAGACTGGGCTTTGGTCAGTATGGGAGTAGCATAGGGGCTCGAGGATCTCTGTCTTCTTGGCCTTGTTTAATGCTGGCCTAAATGCAGAGAGACAGTAATGGTAGAACAATGGACTGGAACCTCGTTTTAGACACTTGAGTGGAAGGTTGACTTGGGTGAGGGTCAGACTGCATCAAAAGGCATAAATGCCCTTCTGGAATGTCAGCTGCCCTGTTGGGAGGCAGGGGATGCAGAGAGCATGCCCTTACTGGAAATCTCGTCCAATGACAGAATAAAGGCATTTGTTTCACTTAGATGACACCCCAGAAGAAAACCAAGCATTTGCTTAGTGCACTCAGCTCACTAGCACTTTGTCAGGCCGAGAAAGAAGCAGCAGGTCCAGAAAATCTCTTGGAAACACTGTGTAGTGGGCTGATACCGTGGGGATTGTACCAGGCGGAGTGTGTGGATCTTGCTAAATGCTCTAAAGGGACAGGCACTTGGTGTGTAGTTTCCCCCTCCTGGATGTGTGTTCACTAACTCTTCATATAAATCAGTTGAAAAGGTATCTGGTAGTCATAGGGGAACTGAAGTCAAAGGTACTAGAAAAATGATCCTGGAACTTTCTCTACCAGGCTACAGGGATGGAATACAGGGATTCAAATACTATGGACCTACCAGTCAGGTATGTCCTCCAACTCAGAGTCCAGAGGAGGACGCAGTGAATAGTTCTAGCGCCTTTGACTTTGTGGTTCTGTGGGGAGGGTGCCGAACCCGCCCCGCCCCGCTGAGCTCCAAGATGCACCAGGAACACTTAGTTGCTGAGCCTGAGCAGCTGTAAAGTTGGGGCTGCAGACCCCGCCCCCTAGGGCTTTCCCAGGGCTGGGTAGCCTGCTTTGCTACCAGCTGGCCCCCAGTTCAAAGGCAGCAGGAGGAGTTGGTGGCAGTCCCTTGTGGGGCTCAGAGTTCATTTTCCTTGCTGAATTTGACCTTATCTTTAGTGAATATCTAGGGGGTACTGGTTGATGGATACAGATCTTTTTGGCATTTATTTCCATGTATTCGTTCAACTACTTCTGTTTGGGGATGGCATGGCAAAGCCTACTGGTCCTCAACTCCAGCTGGACTGGAGAATTATCAAGGTGTTTTTGGGGGTTTTTTGGTTTTTTTTTTTGTTTGTTTTGATGCCCAGGATCCATCCCCAAAAGTTTCTGATTTGGTTGGTCTGGGGTGGGTGTCTTATTTCAAAGCAGTTGGTGGTGGTGGTTTTTAAAGTTCCCCAATTCTAATGTGAATCAGGGATGAGAACACTGGTAAGGTGGAAATCACATGCAGCAGCCAGGACAACGGGGTTCTGGGGCTCTAGAATTGAGGTTCGCCACTCATAGATGTGGAACTATGGAAACATCAGGCTGCTCTTCTGTAAAGAGAGGGGTGGGCTAGATCGAAAACTTCAGTGGACATCAGAATTCACTGGGGAGGCTAGAAATTATGTAGAAGTTCTAGGAAGGCTCAGGTCGCCTTTGCTGGGGGGTGGGGAAGGGAAGGCGGGCTCCATGGGTGATGTTGGGCCCTTGGACAGGCAGGCTCAGAGGTCCCTGCGGGCTAAAAAGTCTAGGACCCTGTGATGTCGAAAAGCGGCACCTTGCTTGTGTGGGGACCCAGACATTAGCAAATCCTGGTCCTCAAAGCACTAGAACATGGTTGGTACAGGTAGGGTACATGGAGAATATGGGGGCACGGAGAGAGCAAGGGACAGGCAGCTAGAAAACAATGTGGTCTGAGATGAGAAACCAGTAAAGTCGGTTGATCAGGCAGGAGAGCCGAGGGGTGACGTCTACACCCTGTACACGTGTGCGCGAGACGGTTTACCGGAGGACAGTGAGTTCCCCGTTTCCACTGAGCGCTCTGAGGGATCTAAGTTGTAACGGCAGAGGAAGAGGCTCCCACTGAGAAGGGTAGGACAGTCTTCAGAAGACTGTTTGTAACAGACTCCCAAAGGAGCTTATGGGGTCCCCCCCCCCATGGGACCTTAGAAATAAAACTTTTTGAAAAAGTAGAGGAGAAGGTCTGTTTTTCCCCCATGTGTCCGGATGCTTCTGCTGACCCATTATCAGAAGAACGTGGTGAAACATTGGTTTTGACTTTTTTTTTCAGAAAAAGGGATGGCTCAGTTGTGTTTCTGTTCTTTTCTCTCCCCTGGTCCACCTCCGCAACAGTTTTTGTGAGGCAGTGGACGAAGGCTGGAGGTGCTGCCTGGGGCTGGGGAGAGGATTTCTCTCTGTAGGGATGAAATCTCCATTTGTGGCCTGCGTGGATTCCAGCCCCAGCATCGCAGACCGAACGGGGGAGGTCTCAGTGTCCACATCTGGAGAAAATGATGGAGCGATTTTAGGTGGTCGCTGAGGTCGCTTCTAGCTCTGATCTGTACTCAGAAAGGAGCTAATTACTTCTAGGGAGTGAAACCTAGAGACGGTGCCCTATAATGGGATTAAACATGAGAGCAAGGAGTTGTAATGGGGGCACTGGTGAGTTGCCCATCCTCTGGATTTCTAGAGGCTTCAGGATTGTAGGGCCATCATGTATGACTGTGCAGGTTGGGCCCTACCAGGGGGCCCAGTCAAGGTGGTGGGGTTAGTTTGGAATCTAGTTCCAACTCCCCTTGCCAAGGTGGGCACACTCTGTTGGCAGTCTCCCCAAAGAGGTGACATTTAAACTTACTTTTTTTTTAATTTTTAATTTTTATTTTATTTTTTTAGATTTTTTTTTTTTTTTTTAATTCGACAGAGATAGAGACAGCCAGCGAGAGAGGGAACACAAGCAGGGGGAGTGGGAGAGGAAGAAGCAGGCTCATAGCGGAGGAGCCTGATGTGGGGCTCGATCCCAGAACGCCGGGATCACGCCCTGAGCCGAAGGCAGACGCTTAACCGCTGTGCCACCCAGGCGCCCCTATTTTTTATTTTTTTGATGTAAAGTTCGATGATTCATTACTTGCGTATAACACCCAGTGCACCATGCAATACGTGCCCTCCTTACTACCCATCACCAGTCTATCCCATTTCCCCACCCCCCTCCCCCCTGAAGCCCTCAGTTTGTTTCTCTTAATAACACCGTAAGTCTATCCCTGCACAGTGTATGGGTAAAAGGATCCTTCTTAATACTGGGCATGTTTGTCCAGGAATGCTGTCTGTCCACATCTGGCTCTCTCCTTTACTGCTGAGTCTTCCCAAACAAGGGGCCATTCACCCCTGTCTACGCTTTGGAGACTCCTGTTCTCTTGGCTAAGCAGAGGTCCTATCAAAAGGTAATCACAAAGGGTGTGCATGTGTGTGTGTGTGAAATGGGTTGTTGAAATCCACTAAAATCGGGAGCCGGAAATGCTGACATTCTTTACGACCAGCTCCTTTTATGCCTACCGCCTTCCGAGCAGTGAAGGCCGCTGATTCATGCCCAGGACCGGGAAGACACTGTGGGATTTAGGCCTGCTGTTTAAAGCTGCATTATAGTGATGGCAGAGCACTGGGTGTGGGAAGAGAGAGACCTGGAGAGATGGGCTCACGCTTGTGAGCATGGGCACGTGTGTAAGTGTGTGTATTTGTGGTGTGTCGGTGTGACTGAACGTCAGAATCCAGCCTAGGACCCTCCAGCTTGCAGAGCCTGTCTCCTAGCCAAGACGCACTGAGTGTGCAACCTTCCTTTGTCTGCCGTGTTCTTCATAGCCTGTGGGATCTTGCTTTTACTCCGGGCCGCAGGCTGTTCCTTGTGCGTGTGAACTACTCTCTCCAACGTGAGAACAGTCGGATCAAGGCACTTCCTCCAGCTGCGCGTTCTGTACATTGCTTGACCAGGCCACTGGTCTTAGCATTAGGCGCACTCATTCCTTCTCTCTTTCCATGGCAGGCAGGCATATGGGCACATGATACATTGGCCATCAGCCCTTTCCAGAATGATTTTGAATAAAAAAAAGGAAGAGTCACGTCAACTATGGTCTCTCTCAGAACTGCGTATCGGATGCTATGGTTGTTGAGGGCGTTCAGTATCACCAACAAAAACCTGTGCGTTCTGAGCTATAAAGACGTAAAAGGCACTGGCTTTGGCATCCCAGGAAGCTGAGCCAACAATCCTGGGGAGAGAATACAACCTATACACAGAAGGACCCAATTAAATCCAGCATACAGCTCCGGGCTTGGTGCTGCAGACATAAAGATGCGTGTAACTCATCTCTTGAGATCTGCGGTTTGATGGCAGATAGAGACTTTTAAAGAACTAACCATAAAGCAGAGGGTAAGTGCCTCTTACGTATAAGGTTGTGTGTAAAGTTTTGTGAACACATAAAGAAGGGACCAAGTCTGTTTCAGCTGCTTAAGGAAGGCCTCTCAGAGTAGGGCCTTGTGAATTGGACTGCATGGGATGACTAGAAGTTTGCTAGGCAGAAAAGCAGCAGTAGAGGATTTCAGGCAAAGAAAATTAAACGAAGACAGGACTGTAGAAGTGAATGGTGTTTGCCAAGGGGGAGCTTAATGTAGCTGAAGCTGATGACACATGGCTGGGTAGAGTATGGAGGGCAAGAGATGATGTTAGACAATATTTATTGAGCGTTTACCACGTATTGGGTATTATATTAAGCACTTCACATATTGTTCCTTTAATCTTTAAAGCATATGATGTGGGTGCTGTTTGACTCATTTTACTTTTGGAGAAGCTGAGGTGTCATAAAATGAGTACTTAGGAAAGAAACGTTCCCAAGGTCACGTAATTCATAAGTGGTGGAGCTGGGGTCTGATTCCAGGCAGCCTGAAGCCAGGCCTTGTGCCCTCACCAGTGTGCTGTTAGCTTATGAATATTCTCGAAGTCCTGAGGGTTCTTGATGGATAGGGTTAGGAAGACATGGCTTCAGGGAGAAGAAGTCTTCAGAAAAGGGTAAATGAGAGGAGGTAGGTAGGGATGGGGTAAGAGGAGGCGGGGGGACCTCCCAGGCAAGAAGGAACGTTGTGATCAAAGACGGAGGTGCAGGAATGAGTATGTTCCAGGGACACTGGCGTGGCCCTTTGGTCTGGGCAGTGGCTCAGTTGTTCTTGGCACAGACCAAATGAACGTGACATTGGAAGTCCTTGAAGCATCTCTGCGCTCAAGAAAGGTCCAGAAAACTCTGCATATCTCTCTGGTCCTTTGCTTCAAAGTGGCCTAGAAAGATGTAGGCATACAAAGGAAGATGGAGGCCTGCAGGAAACCCAGAGGCCAGTGTTCCTTTCTGTTCAGTGTGGTTTCAAAAATGTGTCTTCTACCATGGGTTCCTGGGTAAGGACTGGAGCTTTCAGCAGTGGGATTTAACGAATCCAGCAGTGCCTTGCTCCCTGTTATGAATCTCTGAGGGGTACTTAGCCTGCTAAGCAGTGCAAGGTTCTAGCCACACACACTTAAATAAGAGAGACATCAGGGCAGGGTAACAGAGGCCAAAGGGAGATTGCTCCCCAGGTGAAATTGAATTTTCTTGGAGTTAAATTGAGATGCTGGGTTGTCTTTTTACAAGCATATTCATGGGCTTGGCTGTCACTTCCATTTAGCGAGCTTGTCATCTGAGCTCTGGCAGACTGGCCTAGCAATGGCCTCCCCTGCCTGGGAGTGCAAAGCCTCATCCCGGAGGAGCTGGGAGCCTGGGTGGCTTGGGGATTACATAAGGAGGAAGAAGCCCCAAAGAGGGTCTCGTCTGCAACTGCTGCTTCCCCAGATGGCTTCTTCTCCCCCCTCTTGGCCAAGGAACTGCAAAAATCAAAATTATATCGTGACACAGGGGAATAAGTATCCTGGTTGCGCAGACAAGAGGTGAATAGCTCTGTGGACGTAGGTGAATTACTCAACTGCTCTGTGCCTCCATTTCCTCCCTTATAAAATGAGCTTGAAAATACTATCGATCTTAGACTCGTGGAGACGGCTAACTGAACTAAAACATGGGAAGTGGTTAGTTCAATGCCCAGCCAGAGTAAGTCTTTAATAAAGGTAACTTCAGACATGTCTGATAAATGAGTCCTCTGCATGGGAAAGTGGGAAGGCACTTGTATTTCATGAGACCTGTCCGGCACCATTTCTGAAGTTTCATCCTTTGCAAGACATTCCTCATTCTGAGGCATTGCCTTTTTGAGTCTTTATAAAGTCACATCTGCTTGGGGGGAGCCACGGGTCTGTTCCAATAAGAAGGAGGTGGGAAGTACGAGGTCAGTATACCATGGTGGGGACATGAGTTAGGTGAGATGGGAGAGGTCCACGCAGATGGGGAAGTGAGACAAATGTTAAAAATTTGGTGGAGACAAAGGCCGGGGTAGTAGCATCCCAGAGGGGTGTTTGCCAGGGCAGGTGGTTGTGAGAACAAGGGCTGCTGGGGCCTCCCCTTGTGGGTTTGCAAGGTTTTCTGTGGGAGAAGGTGTTGAGGGTGTGAGCTAAAGATACGGTTGTAGGCCTTGAGGAAAGCTCCTCGGAGAAGACTCATGGGCTGAGTCTCTCTCTTAGAGGAGAGAAGACTTGAGTCTCACTTGGAAGCAAGGGTAAAGTGGAGTGGTTGAGGCAAGAAGGGAAGATATTGACAGTAGAAGAGCTATGATATGAGCAAATTCATGGATCAAAGCCATGCTTGTTCAGAGTTAAAATAAGCTCTCTTTGGAGGAGAGAATTCGTGTTGGCCAGTAGAGAGTTTGTGCTGCGTTAGATCTTAGGGGTCTCAGGTGGTGGGTGTTCGAGTGTTTTCTACTGGTAGAGGAAGCAACGGAAGGTTGGAATGGTTGAAATTTAAAAAAAGTATTTAGTGGATGCCCAATTTCTATTCTTACAATCTAGACTGTTCTCTCTCTCCTCCTGTCTGTCCTCTCCGGTCAGCCAAAATAATCTTGTTGAGCCATGAAGTCACTCTTGGGATCTTGGAGCCCCAACTTTCTTTCTGGAATCCCAGAATGTTCTTTGGTGGGTGAATACACGAGTGGGGCCTGGGGACAGAGGATGCCACCACTCCCTTCCCAAGGCAGTGATTTGCCACCATCAGGGACAAACAGTTCAATGAGATCTTGCTCTGATCTGCCTGTATAATTTTCTCTACCAACTCCTTATCTGAGAAAGCTATTGAAAGGCCAAGGGCGATATGGATGAGAGCTTCCATGATCATGAAAAGGAAGCAGAGAGCGTATGCATGTAAAAGTGATTTGGGTCTTATTTTGTATTTCAAGTATTAGCTCGCTCTGGGCTATAGATTTTAGTAGGTGACAGTAATTGCAAAATTTGCAAGATGTTGTTTTGTTTTGTTTAGAAATTCTGGCTTGTGCTTTTACGCATCCTTTACTGTTTCTATATTCATTCATTGATTCTGCATTCATTCATCCTATGTTGAATGAACCCTGTGTAACATTTATTGGGTTGACCAGAAAGTCAATCCTTCGCTCAGCCCTGAAGGAGTAAGAAACACAGAGTTAGAGTGAGAGGAGTAGGCAGGGTGGCTTTAGGCTTTGCAGGAAAATGTCTGCAGTTCTATTTCTAATTGCCTCCGGGGCCAGTCTGAGTGGAATTTGCCCTTTTAAAATGATGCTTGTCTATAATTTAGAGAACCTTGAGGGAGGTTCTCTCCTGCAGTCTGAAGTTATCCTTGAGGTCTGCCATCAGCAAGAGGCAAATTTTATCTGGGGAAACAAGCTGCTCATCCGAAGGAGATAACAGCTGTGAGAAAAATTCCCCCAATGCTGGTCCTGTTGACTTATGTTTCAAAGGAGAACAATTTCAACATGGAGTCGCCCTTTCCCTCGAGCTGCTGACGGAATAAAATGGCTGTAAGCTGCAAAAACTCTTTCAATATGGCATGTATTAAACCTTCCAGAGGTAGTGCTTTGATTTTTAATTTTACGCTCTTGGCAGGCAATCAGGGTCTTTAATAGTATGGAGGCCAGAGGGAGAATGTTTCAAAACAGTGAGGATCTTATCATAGTGTGCAATTAATGAATAATTATTAAAACCCAGAAATAGCTGGAAGAGAAGGCAAGAGGTGGCAGAGCAATTCTCTGGTTTCAGGCATATAATGAAATCTCCAGAGAGGAGAAATATGATCTACAGTTCCATGCAATTAAATCTCCCCCTTTCCCCCCACTGGAAGATCAGCGATTTAAAGAGAAAAATAATGCCCATCACTTGAAAAGAAGTAAAAGTCACTTGCTGACGAGGAGGCAGTTGAGTTTTATTTTTCGGCAGATGATTATACTTAAACTAATGATAACAAGGACAACAATGAAACCCCTCCTTGACATCAATTTCGGGAAGTGGGCAGCAGAGGTGGGGGCGTGTTGGGGGCCCCTGGTTAGACTGGTTAAATTGTCGCACAGAGTCCTGCCTGTCACAAAGGGAGCCCCTGTGCTCGCTCGTCTTCTGAACGCCAGGTCTCCTGGCTTCTATCATTTCCAGGCCCGATTTCGTCCGCTCCTTGCTGTCAGGCCCTCTCCTGTGTAGGTCTCGGTCCCACTGTTACCTTTTTGAAGCAGCTCTAGAAGACCCTGTCATCTGTCAAAGGGCTGTTTACAGTTCAAACGCCGGCCTGCCGAGCGGCCCTGTCTCCAGCTGCCAGTGGAGCACGCGGGCCACCGCTAAGCAGGTGCAAATGACCGCCGCTCCTCCGAACGCCTCCAACCAGAAAGCCCACCCCGCAAGCAGCGCATTTATTCATTTCCCAGCCACTGGGCTGCCCCGGGGCCCCTGCTGGGGCGCGGGAGCATAGGGGGTCAGCTCTCCCTCATGCAGCCATTAGCTGCCCAGCTGCGAAGCTGGGGCGGTGCCCGAGGGGAGCGGGGGGGAATCGATGGGCACTTGAGATGGCATTTTCCCGGCATGGGGTAGCTCGTTACTGAGCGCCGCGGTGCAGACCCGGGTTTTCGTGATTGATCTCCCAGCAGTGTTTCAGGAGGCCCCGTCAGCATCGAGGGGCCAAAGAGGCCGTCACAATAAATAAATAGGCGAGAAACAAATAAGCAAGAGTAGGGGGTGCTATTGTTTAGGGAGCAGAGAGAGGATTTTCTTTTTTTCTTTTTTCCCCCCAGCGTGCCACATGGTACGAAGGTGCCTGGGATGCTTTATTTGAAATTCAGCTGTGAGAGGACACAGGGTAGCAGATAATGGATTTGTGGTAAGCAAGTTACGGGATCCTTAGAGGTCAGATGTGCTGTATTCTGCCCAGATGATCAGAATGGGGGTGCAAGGGGAGGGATTGGTTCGTTTTTCCTCATTGTTAGCCACATCCCTCCCCAATTTGTCAGGCCAAGCACTTTCCCTGGTCAGGATACTAAGAGCCCTTTTTCACTGGGCACTTACTATGTGCCAAGCACCGTGCTATGGGCTTCATGGATGTTAGCTCGTGCAAAGCTTTGAGAACAATGGTAGTTGCCTGGTTGTTACAGATGGGAAAAGAGCTTAGAGAGGTGAAGTCACTTGTATAAAGTCCTATAGTTAGGGATCAAGGAGTACGACTGGATTTGGAACCTGGGTCCAGTTTAACTTCTAAATCAGTATTCTTAATCCCAATTCTAGAAGGCTTGTCAGGTGGGCTCCACCTGCCCCTTGCAGCCTCCCTCCAGCAGGGGGCGCTTCTGGGGCATTGACTGTGAGCTGGCTCTGGGCTCCTCCTAGTGATTTGATTTGTCCCCCTCCTCCCTGGTCAGAATCTCAGCAGCCCCCTCCTAGTTGGGGCCCCGCTGCTACTCTCTGCTAACATACCCTCTGTTCTCGCCCTGCCAGGGACACCCTCAAAACAACGCTGCTGGGTTCTATTTTCTTGTTCTACAGCTCCATCCCTTCCCCTCTTCCTCTCTCATCTCTACCTGGTCCCCGCTTGTTCATTCTTCAAGACTAACTTCAAACATCTCTCGCCTGGAAAGCCTTTCCTTATTTTGCAAGACTATGAGTTGAATCTCCTGTGACTCTGAATGCATTCGTGGTAACAATCTGGTTACTTGCCTCCCTCATTCACTGCACTGTTGAATGAATGGGAAAACTTCTTCCTTTTGGTCACAGACCCTCTGTCAGGTCCAGAGACTCTAAATGCTTATGTGCTCCTTGGGGTTTATTCTTTTCTTTTGTTCAGCGCTAACAGTCCAGAATGGCCTTGGCTTCCATACCAAAACTGTCAAATCACCCAAATGTTCTAGACATAGTCATTATGCAGGAACATTCTGTATCAATTAAGAAAACATTAACCGCTGTAACAAACAGCTCCAAAATGTATCATGGCTAGATCGAAGTTTATTTCTCCCTCATGTAAAACCCAAAGCGTTGTTCCTGTTAGCAGGCTCCCCAAGTGATGATCCTTCCTGCTTGGGAGTTTGCCATAGTCAACACACGGCTCCCAAAGTCATTGAGCTCAACTGAATCAGGACAACAGAAGGGGTTAGAATGGAATACTGAGTGTAGGAACCTTCCAGGGCCAGGACCGGAGGGGGTGCAATGACCTCTGCTTTCATGTCATTGGCTTTCATGTCATTGGCTAGATCACGTGGCCCTGCCTGACCTCTAGAGAGGCTGAGAAATGTAGCCCCTTGAGGGTCAGTTAGCAGTCTCGGCCATACTATTTACTTCCCCATAGTACAGTCTGCAAGATTTCGAAGCACCCAGCTTCCTGTGTCCTGAGTCAGGGCAAAGTGTCTCTTCCTAAGTCCTTATGGAAGAACATGGTACAGGGAAATCTGTCACTTCCAGCTTGCTCCCCTGGTGGCTGCATCCTGTGATTTTTCTTTTCTGGCAACCTAAAGAGCCGCAGAAGGACTGGCTTCTAGATTTATTAGGCCTCTTTTACTTGGCTGTCAAAGATTTCCCACCATGCCAGGTGGTGAAGACGGATGGCCAAGTTGGCAAGTTGAAAGTAACTCAGGTAAAGTGCTCTTTCCCCTTTACCATTTTCTAGAAGCAGTCTATCACTTGATTTAGTTTTTATTTCTAGCAACAGAGCAAGTGCAAGTTTGAGAAATTAGTAAGCCTCAGAAAACTGGGGAGAGATGAAGTCATTTGCATGTCTCAGCTTGGGTCAGTGAAGCTTCTCCATCCATCTCTTTTGGTTGTTAGGACCAATTTTTTTTTCCCCCTGGGAAATTGCTCTGAAGGCTGCTCGAAGACCTAGTGTACTGATTTGCAAAGCAGGAACTTCTTCCAGGACATGGCTGAGAGCACCCCTCCTCTAAGAAACTTGATCTGAAAATGTCACTCTATCCTCAGAACACCCTGACTCCCTGTGCCCTCAGCACATGGGACCCAAATTAATATCAATTATTGAATTTGGCTTGATTTGTTTTAAAGTAATTTCCTTCTGTGGGTATCTACATGTAGTCAACATCTTCCATTTTCCTTCCTCAGGGGCAATTAGTGAAGTGTCTTTCGAGGCATTAGCTTTTATCACGCTGAATCAATTGGATGCCCTTATGACCCAAACTGGGGTTTTCGTCTCCGTGCATACTTATATTGCAGAATTATCAGCCTAAAGACAAGCAGATACATGGTTCAGTGTGCTTTTCCTTTGTCCAGAAGCTCATCCTGCTCATGGTTGACTTGTGCCTCTTTATAACCATCCAGTGTCGCAATGCCCTGCATTGACCATGATAAACTACAGGAGCTCCGGCCAGATAAATTTTTTTTTTTTTTTTTGCTTTTTGACACCAGACTCAAACATCTTTTTCACGTTCCTCTGCTTTCTTTCCTTACTAGAAATGAGAGTTTTCTCTCCATCTCAGGAACTTCTTCTAGACCCATGCATCTCTTTCCTCCCTTGTTCCTGCTCCTTTGACTCCCAATGAGTCTTGGTCGGTTTGTTACTTGCTGACATGAGAGGTGCATTTTTAATTATCTGAGCCTGTGGTTTTAATCAGATCCTCTTTCATTCAGTTTGTGCAAAGACATCTTTGCTTGCTCCAGGGCTCGATATACTTCTATGCTTCCTTCTAAAGACATCTTTCATTTGGATTAGCCGTCGTTCCAGAATTTATTTTTGTGTATGGTTTCAGGTTAGGCACAAGATTTATCTTTGCTATTTGAAGATGTAATAGATCAAGCCTCATGTATTAAAAAGTCCATGGGGCACCTGGGTGGCTCAGTCGTTAAGCATCTGCCTTCGGCTCAGGGCGTGATCCCAGGGTCCTGGGATCAAGCCCCACATCAGGCTCCATGCTCTGCTGGGAAGCCTGCTTCTTCCTCTCCCACTCCCCCTGCTTGTGTTCCCTCTCTCACTGGCTGTCTCTCTCTGTCAAATAAATAAAATCTTAAAAAAAAAATCCATTCTTTATCTACTGCTCTGAAATGTTACTTTGTCATGAATCCGGTGACCATATATGTGTAAGTATATTTCTGGATCTTTTCTGTTTTGTTGGTCAGCTTCTCTATGCATGTACTAATACATTCAGTTTTAAGTATTATTATAATAGGTCATAATATCTGGTAGCGTAAGTCCTTTATCTTCCTCATCTTCAAGATTACATTGGCTATTCTTAGCTTCTTGCATTTCTATATATATTTTAGAATCAGCTTGTAAATATCTACAAAATACCTGCTGGGATTTTGGTTGATCTCACATTGATTTGGAAGGAATTTATATCTTAATAACATTGAGTTTCCCAATCCATGAACATGGTATACACCTTTTTATTTAGGCCTTCTTTAATTTCTTTCATTAATATTTTAAAGTTTTCGGTGTAGAGGTCTTACCAATATCTAAAAAAATTATTTTGGGATGTCCAATTTTTTGAAATTCTTTTTTACCATTTTAAAATTGACTTTGTATGCAGGGATTTTATGAAATTCATTTACTAATCCGAACAGTTTCTCCATAGAAGCTTTTGGATTTTCTGTATACGATCATGTATTCTGTGAATAATGAGAGTTTTATTTGTTCCTCTTCAATCGTTTTTCTTTTTATTTCTCGTCTTGTTGCACTGGCTACCTGCTCCAGCTTTGTCATGCTCCAAATAGACACCTGTGCAAGAGTAACAAACATGTCTGTAAAACCTTAAGTTCTCTAGCTAAGTAGTGTTATATCCACCCAGAAAACCCTCCCTATTTTGATTTACTTAGGTAAAACTCATGTACCCTTCAGGTCTCAGCTCACTCTTCCTTCTTCAGGGAGACTTCATTGGTCCTTCTGAGACTGGGTGGAGGGAGTGGGCATTGCCCACCATCTGAGGTGATAGAGCACAGCCCTAGGACACTAGGCTGAAATTGCTGGCTTATGAGTTTGTCTCCTTCGCTGAACGATAGGCCCTTAAAGGGCAGAGACGCTACACTGTTGCTATATCACCGTCACTTAGCACACTGTGTGGCATATCATAAGCACTGCATATATGCTAGCTTATTGTCAGCCTTATATTCATCCAAATCCTCGTCCTCCTCCTCCTCCTCCTGGATACTGAAGTGTGGTCCTCCTCAATATCAGGGTCTATGGAAGTTGTTGAGTTATCTCTCTTCTCCACCAAATCATGATGTCCTCAGGGCAAAAATCTTTTATGCGTGTATCTCCGGTGTTTCACACAGTGTCTACCTCTCCTTAGACACCTAACAGAGGTGTGAGAAAGTGAATGAGTAAATTAATGAATTGGTGGATGAATGGCTCTCGCTACATGAAACCGAGGTCCGTACAGAATGACTTGGGTAGCAATTTGTGTTACTCGTACTGCAGAATTATAAGCCTCAAGGCAGACCTAATTAGTTCAGTGTGAATTTTCTTTTGCCCAGAAGCCCCTCTCGATGTCAGTTCTCCTCACAATTCTCCTCACCCACCCAGAATTGCAGTGTTCTGGGTGGCTTTCTTAAATCCTCGTCTTTTTTAAAAAAAGATTTTATTTATTTATTTGACATTATTTGACAGAGAGTGCAAAAGCAGACAGAGTGTCAGGCAGAGGGCGAGGGGAGAAGCAGGCTCCCCGCAGAGCAGGGAGAGGGACATGGGGCTCGATCCTAGGACCCTGGGATCATGACCAGAGCTAAAGGCAGACGCTTAACCAACTGAGCCACTCAGGCACCCCTTAAATCCTCGTCTTAAACCACAGGAGCTCCAGAACACTCAGGCTAGATACTTTTCATGCTCCAAGAATCAATACTACTTATCTTAATTTTAAAAACTCTTTGGTACTCTTTGCTCCTCAGAATTAAAGTTGCTTTCTATCTTAGGACCTTTCCCTCGACCCATGCATCTCTTCCCTTCCTGGTTCTCCTTGTCTGCCCCTCTGTTCACCCTAGTCTTGTTGCTTTGCCATTTAAAAATTTGAGAGGTGAATTTTTAAGTTTTCAGACCCCATGGATTTAATCGTATGGGCAGGGACCTGGAAAGAGCTTGGGAAAAACCTATTTTTCATGATCTGTCATCAGGAACTGTGATAACTCAACCATGAGCTCACAACCCAGAGACCTCCATTGCATGCATTTGAAAAACAGAATGAAGCTCTGTAGGCTGCTTCTCCAGAATTACTTCATCTCCTACAGGGCAGGTGACTTTCCTTCCTTCATTCTCACCTGGAGCCCCGCCCCTTCTTTGGTGTTACTTTCAACTCGCATGCCTTTCTAGAAGGCATCATTGCACATTGCCTTCTCGTCTAAAAACTCAGTTCCGCCCCACTGAGATGAGCCAGGCAGCAGGATAGCTCCTGACAGCGGCCTGTGCTTTATTGGAGAGAGTAAGGCCTGAGATGTGTTAATACCAGCTGAGTAGAGAATTGCA
Organism: Ursus maritimus; assembly: GCF_017311325.1. Lineage (NCBI taxonomy): Eukaryota > Metazoa > Chordata > Mammalia > Carnivora > Ursidae > Ursus > Ursus maritimus. Next base: position 93,527,075 of record NW_024423343.1, on the reverse strand, counting down.
GAGAAGGGGGCAGGGCCATTTAACGGGGAGATGGGGGGTGGGGCTCAGAGATAGGAAATCTTGCTCCAGACTTGCTAAGCCACTAATTATAACCATAGTCACCCACCTGTCCTCTCACCCTTACATAAGCGTGTCTATCCAGGCAGGGCTTCTCCCTGAAGCAGTCTCACTGTTTAACTCAAGCCCCGCTGCTGAGAAGTTCATTTAGAAGCCACTGTTTTGACCTGGATCAGGACTAGGGGAAGACAAGCTAGGCACCCCGTATGGAAAATTTAAGGAGACACTCACTCCCAGGTGCTGACTCTGCACTTGAACTGACCTGAGAGCAGCATGCCTCCTTAATTTTTCTCCCCAGGCACCATTCTTACCTCACCCCATTTCTAGCCCTGGTTTGGACCCAAATGTTTTAAGCAGGTGTTCCTTCAATACAGATTAAGTAATCATGGTGAGGCTGACAGGAATGCAGAAAACCTTCCCTGTAATCCTTCCACTGAAACCTGGATGGTTTCCTGAGTCCTTATCTGCTCTGCCTCCCCCCGTAGATGAGAGCTATTCGTTGAGAGTTTGGTATGTGCTGGATTCTGGGCAAGGTCCTCTCTTGATGATGATTTATTGTTCCTTCAACAGCCCTGTGAGGTCGGTTGTGTTACGCAGTTTTGTGTATGAGAAATTGAGCTAGAAGAGGTTGTTCTTTGCCTATGGAGGAAGAAGAGGAGTCAGAATTTGGCCCAGGTTTGTTGGACACCCTAGCATTCATGCCCACGATGGCATCTGCGACCACATGAGGTAAAGCCGTTGAGTTTTTCAGTGGCAGGGATTTGAGTGTAGGGGGAGGCAAGGGGCCCAAGAAAGAAGTGTAGAGAGGAGATTCTGGAGGTGAGCAAAGGGAAGGTCAGAGCAGCCCCACTCTGCAATTTGAATTGTTGACAGCAGGCTTCAAGCGTGGGCCATAGCCGGTGATGGTGGGCCGAGCTGAGCTTCCATGGACCCCTTCTGCAAGGGGGGCAACCTTCTCTCTGCTCAGCCCATCTGTCAGTATCCCCTCTGCTCGGCAGCAGCCCTGCCTTCATTAGGGCTGACTTAACTCAGCTATTTTTAGCCCAGGTCTAGACCAAAGAATGAGCAGTCCCTTTGGCTTTGCTCAGTGAAATGTCACAGGACATTCTCTCAGTGCCTTGCTGTGTCCTCCCCTCCTGGATACCTTTTTCTTCCTTTTCAACCAGCAAAATCCTCCTTCGGGCTCAAGGCTCTTTGTGAGCATCACCTCTCTAAGAAACTCTCTTCAGCCTTTCACTTTCCCCCTTACCTTCTACAGAATGCAGTCGTTCTCTCTTGCCATGGGTCTTCTTTCGGTTTTGTGGGCTCTCCTGTGGTAGAGTTGTTTGTCTCTGAATACAAGTCCACTTCTGACCCACTAGGAGCTCCTTGCAGGCAGAGAGAGGGCTTGCTTTAGTGCTTCTCTGCTGTGTGCTGGTGGTACCAGGTATAAACTTTGGGCTGCTTTTACCACCTTCCTGGAGAATGTTCTGTTTGTCTCAATAAAGTAGTTTTAAAGAATCAAAGCACACTGAAGTATACAAAGCAGAAATTGAAACTCCCTTTTCCTCTTCAGATTCTGCTGCTCAGTGGTGTCCACTGTGGAGCCTGATGCTCCTTCTTCCAGAGGTTTCCATACACAAACACAAATGCACAGATACACATCTATCCATGGACTCATTTCTCTGATTTTTTCCAATAGCATGAACGATGCATATGTTTTGTGGATTCTCTTTTTCTGTTAATGGAACCATTAACAGCATAATGGGATCTTGGTCTATTGCCATGCATACAGAGTTGGCTCAACAGCTACGTGTAGATGGACCATAATTATTAAGTATCCCCTGTTGCTGGATATTTGGGTTGTAATATTTTCTGGCCGTGAACTTCCTCATACTAAAATACTTGCACATTTGAGAAATTATTTTTCTGGCTTGGAGTCTTAGAGATGAAGTTCTTGGGGAAACTAGTATGTGCTTTTGGATTTTGGAGGCTACTACAAAGTTGCCTCCAAGGGGGCTAAGCAGATTTTCTTTTTAAACAGTGAATAAGAATGCCCCCTCCCTATTCATTACCTGAAGTTAACACTGTATTACCAATCTTTAAAACCTTTGTGAAAGGTGCAGATGAGACTTAACTGCTGCTTTGATTTACATTTCTTTCATATATTCGTAAAGTTAACTATTTTTTGGTATGTTTATTGCTGTTGGCATTGCTTATTCACAGCCTTTGTCTATTTTTCTTTTGTGCTATTCGTCTGCCCCTATTGATTTCTAAGAGCTCTTTTTATATTGGGTAAATTAGGCATCTCTTTGCCATAGGTATAGGAAATATTTTCCCCAGTTTATCTTTTAATTTGTTCTCTGAGTTATTACTATTTTTAACGAAAGTCTTTTTATACTTAAATACTTCTTAAAGAGTCAGATTTTCTTCACTGTAAAAGAAGAGCATAAACTCTTAACTTCTGTCAGAGTTCACACACAGGCCCCACAGCTTTCTCTGGGGCCTTGCACAAATCTTTTAACCTCTCTGAGCCTCAGGGCGTCCCTCTGTTACGTAGGAGTAATGCTGGAAATAAATCAGGTGTAGAGTAAGCATTGAGCAAAATGAATGGAATTAGTGGAGAACCACCTCTAGACGGAGAAAGCAGGCTCTCTCTGGCTCAGGGCTGCCTGCCCTCTCTCTACTCCCCTGCTGTGGTTCTTCTCTAAAACTCTGCTCCTTGGTTTAGGGGGTTGCTTCCCCCCAGATGTGCCCCTCCTTTCCCCACCCTGAGAAAGGCCAGATGAGAAGATTCTGGCTGTCTCCTCCCTGATGAATAGCGCATGAATGCCTTCTTTTTTTCCACATGCCCTAAGTGTCTGCTCCACCAACCCGGCCATCTGGCCACCTGGCAAAGGTCACCCCAGCATTCTCACACTGACATCACTGGAACTTAGTGAACCTCATCATTTCAGCCTCAGATCAATTTGCTAGATTTTCATTTAGTTTTCGAGTTGTTCATCCCCTCTTTCATTCAGACTAGTAATTTCAGGGGCTGTATTATACTTTCGAGATGTTGCTTTAGAAGCATTAGAAAACATGAAAGTACATTTAGCCTTGAATTGTCACTTAAGATTATTGCAGGAAATGAGGGCTTTCTGGATCATAAATGTGGCAATAGATTGAGAACACAGCTTCTATTATGACTAAATGGGGACAAAGAGTAAAGAAGTGCTAAGTACATAGCAACTGCTTGTGTGGGTGCCAAGGAACCCAGGGGAATCAAGGCCGATGGACGATGGGGGCTGGCCTGGGCTGGGGCACCTGGGAGGGGTGTGGACCATCCTGGAGCAGGGGGCTCACGGAGCCCCCTCCCTACTTGAGAAGCATACCGAGTGGGTTGTGGGGCGTCAGGGCACAGACCGGGCTTACTGTTCACCTCCCACCCCGCTCCACTCCGGTCCTCCTCTATCTTGAGCATCGCCTGTGTCAAGACTCACGATGCCTTCAGTGGCCAGTTTCACTTAGTGTCAGGCTGTTGGCCAGTGGCCACTGAGCTCCCTTGGAACCAGGGGCCTTTAGAAGGTGGGAAGGTGGCCAGGGGCACCAATAGCCTCTGGAACCTACCAGGTGGGACCTTAGGGCCCCCCGCCATTGTGTGTGTCCTTGGTTTGGGGCAGACACCTGCCCAGAGCCTGCGGTGCTCCCTGGGAGTCTCGGTACAGCCAGAGGCACACAGCCCAGGGGCACAGCACCTGCAAGTGGTGGCCACGACCTCAACGGGCTGGCCTAGGGCATAGGCTCCCAGCCCTCAGGCCGCGGCCAGTTGAGATGCTGGCTGCTGGGGCCCACCAGGTGCTTTTCCAGGGTGCCAGGTTCCTGATGCAGGTCCTGCTGCCCAGTATACTTTCTTCTGGACTTGCGGTCAATGTGGCCCGGCTTGGGGTCACTGCCAGGCACACAAAGCCCATCTTGTGTGCAGGGCTCAACGTCTCCTTGCAGCAGGATTGGGACACCTGTGTCCTCAGTGGCCAGCCAGCAGTGTGGGCAGCATCCCAGGCCCTGGGCAGGATGACCAAGGAAGCCAGTGGAAGGTCTGACAGTAGTGACTAGTGTCCCTGTCGCAGGCTTCTTATGCTGTTGGCTGGAGTGAGGTAGTGCAGGTCTCCAGGCCACAGCGCTGACACAAGTCCCAGCAGTAAGGTGGAACTAACTTCCTTGCCCTCAGGCTCCAAGAACCCAACTCTTACGGCAAGCAACAGTAGCCCCGTGCAAAGAGGTCAAGGAAGCAGCCAGACAGTACACACAGGCCAGAGGGAGAAGAGCTCCTTGTGGCCCCCAGAAATCAGTTGCTTTAGGAGTCCTGGGTACTCTGTCACCTCTGTGCTGAGCCTGTCTTGCTGCAGACTCTAGCAGCCTTCAGTACTCGTCCCTTGCCCAAGCGAGACCAGGAGTTCCTGAGAACCCATGTGCGTCCTATGTCTTTCCTCGTGGTCAGGGAAGGAAGGGGCAAACCCCTCTCCCTCTAGGACTCCCTTGCCATCACACAATTCCCATGGCCTTCTTGCCCTCCGGTCCTTCCCCTGGCTGTTCACAAGATGCCCTTCTCCCTCCCTAACCTCTACGTGGGCACAGTCCCATGGCCTTGGGTGCGGCCAGGGCAGGGGCGGGGCAAGCAGTGCCAGGCACTGATGTGTCTTGGATGGATGCATGATGGGAGCACACCTGGTCATCTCAGCCCTTGTTCAGGTTTGATGGAGCTTTGCCCTTGTCATCTGCTGACTGTGTCCTGGTGTCGACTTGAGTTCACACTTTTAGGACAGGGACAAGTTCTGTTCATCCTGGACTCTGCCAGCTAAGTACGGCTGTGAGCTTGGAGAGGACATCAGGGGCCTGGGGGCCTCCTCTCCTGAGTCAGCCACAACCTTGTTCTGGGTCCTTAGAAGTGCTGAAGCACTTGGTGCTCAGGGGCCCGTTGCCCAGCTGGACATTTCACAACAAAGTTGCCCAGATGCAGGGCGTAAGTAGCCTGCTGTCCCGTGTGTACCCATTCCCTCCAACACAGGTCCCTCCTGACACAGGAGCCCCCCCCCCCCCCTACACTTGGTCACAAGATGCCCGCTTAGGGCCTCAGATGAGTAGGCCCTTTGCATGGGTGGTTTTCCCAGGATGCTCTGTGCCAGGGCTTCTCAACACCATTTTGTCTGTGACGTAGTCATGCAAGGGACACCCTGGGGAGGGAAGAGGGCCTCTAACAACCCACTCAAGCATCTCCCCCCACTGTTCCCATGTCCCTTTCTCCATTGCAGTTTCCTGGGACTGTGGAGGTTAGAGGCCGTGCTGTCCCCAGGCTCACTGCAAACACTGCCCCATAGCACCCATGCCTCACCACTTGGGGGACCTGTGTAGCTCAGAGCCCCCCTTATTTTCCCCCAGTTACTCTACATCAGACAGGGAAGGTCTAGAAGGGGGATTCCTGCTTCTGCAGTAAGTCTTCCCCCACCCACCCTGCAGTGTCTCTTGGAGCCAAGTTTGCTTTGTTGGCTTGTGCCAAGACACTTGCCATCACCCCATTTTTTCCTCTTTATTTCTCTGTCACCAGTGGGTCCTATTTAACTCATCAAACCACAGCCTTTGCATTTTTGATATGTCCACTCTCCAGAGAAATCTGGAAAAGCCTACTATGCATCTCTTCTGCTTCAGCGGTTTTCCTTTGGCCGCAGCTGTTACCTGGCCTCGCCCCAGCCCCGAGAGCCCCTCTCTGAGCTGCCACTGGAAGATTTCCAAGTTCCTGCTGCATGTCCAGAGCTGGCCAGCTGAAAGCTGGTCCCTGAGCTCGGGTGAATTCCCTTAGCTCATTACCGAAGTGTCTCTCAAAGAGCACATTAGCAGGGAAAGAAGAGTGTCATTGGCTTGCCGCAGATGTCCGTGACTTAGAGCTCACAGCTCGCTGTGCTGGTGTCTAGAGCTGTCAGTGCCCAAGGTCTGAGCAGGACAGGCGGAGCGGGTCAGCAGCACATTCTGATTTGTGATAAGTACTGCCTTGTTATCCAATTGATTCATCCAAAGGAGGCCGTTTTGTCGTCACTACTGCCAGACCTTTGTGGGACAAGCAGGGCCTGAGCGCTCTCTTACCACCTATAGTCCTGGGCACATGGCTCATCTATACTAATCCTTGCCAAGTTGCCATTTTGAGGTGCAAATCAGGGATTAGGGCAGTTGGGGTACAGGAGATTATGTGAGTGTGGTGGAGGCAGGATTAAACCCTGGTCCCAGCCCATCTAGCTGGCGTTTTTGGACAAGTCTATGTTGTCTCTCAAGTGGGTTGAATGATGCCCAGCCTCCAAGGTTTATTGTGATGATTGAATTTATAAAGCCCCTGATCTGGGCCTTGGACAAGTCAATCCATTGTGGCCTTTTAGTTCCCTCATCCTAAATAAGAGGTTGCTTGTCTGTTTCCAGCCCCTTCTAGGAGTGCCAGTATTGGAGAAGCCTGGTCCCAGAGCTCAGGCTGGAGGTGAAAGGGATATGCATTGAAAGGATCACTCTACCCAACTCTGTGCTCACTGACCCCCTAGTCCCTGGTGGGGGAGAGTTTTCGGGGAGACTTGTCCAGCCACCCAGAGGGTAGCAGGTGCCCACTGGGCAGATGAAGAACCCTCCACACAGCATTTCAGTGATGTGCCTGAAGCCATACAGATGGAAGAACCCAGAACCCTGGACTCTAGATTTCAGACTCTTCCAGGAAATCCTGAACGGGGACTGAGGGAGGAGTGAAGAGGGGATGTGAGAGATGATAAGCTTGTATAGGTGCAGCTTTAAAAGGCAGGGACAAAGTTAAAGCATAGGAAGGAAGCTAAATCTACCCCCCCCTCCCCCCACCGCTCATCCTACCCTCCAAAGATAGGAAGGCAAAATGATTCTGTGCATAAGCCCTGGTCTTGAACTCGGAGTGTGGGAGGAGACTTAGCCCTGGCTCTACCATTAACTAGCTGTGTGACTTTGGGCAAGCTTCCTAGCTTCTCTGGACCTTTGTTTGCTCATTTCCTCATTCATTCTCATCCAGAAAGCTGGATGGGAGCACCTGTTGTCTCTTCTAGCCATAAAAATTTCTGCGACCATTCAAACAAAAATCCTGGAGCTCTGACTATTGTGACTGCTGTGAGATGGGAAGCCAGCAAAGTTACCTTAGGAAGTGGCTTGCTCCCTTTTTCTTCAGCCAGAGAGTGTTCTGGAATGATGGAAAAGCCAGGAGCAGCCTGCAGCTGATGCTGGGGGAGAGGAGCAGTCTCCCACCTCCGATCCACCACTTCCCTGTCACCCGTGCAGCTCAAGCCTCTCTTACCTCCCATGGAAGTGCTTAGATCTCAGTACCCTGTATAAGAGGAGGCCACAAATAACCAAGGTGGTTGTCCCAGTCAGCTCAAGTGGCCAAACAAAAGACCACAGACTGGGGTGGCTTAAACAACAGAAATTTATTTTCGTTCTTATTCTAGAGGCTAGAAGTCCAAGATCAAGAGGTCACCAGGTTTGGTTTCTCCTGAGGCCTCTCTCTTTGGCCTGCAGATGGCCACCATCTCACTGTGTCCTCCCATGCTTGTCCCTCTGTTTAGTTGTCTGTGTCCTGTAAGGATACGTGGTCATAGGGGATGAGGGCCCACTGTAATGGCCCCATTTTAACCTAATTACATCTTTAAAGACTCTGTCCCCAAATGCACTCTCATTCTGAGGTACTGGGGGGTAAGACTTCAACACAGGAATTTGTGAGGGAGTCACAATTCAGCCTAAAACAATGTATCTGTGACATTTATTGTTCATGCTGGAGTACTTCAAAAAAATATTTGAGTTTTCCACTGAAGTATAACATGCATACCAAAAGGTACATATATTACAAGTTTACCCCTTGAACACATTGACATAACCAGCCTTAGAAATAGAGCATTACCCTTGCCCTGAGACCTCCCTTGTCCCCTTGCACTTATCCCCCCAAAGGTAACCATTATCCTGACTTCTAATATCATAGGTTAGCTTTTCCTATTCTTGTACTTTGTATATACAAAACCCTATATATTATGTCATCTTTTGTGTCTGCTTCGCTCAACATTGTCTGTGGGATTCATTCGTACTGTGGGGTGCGTTTGTATTCTGCTGATCCTCAGTGCTGTCTGTAGTGTGACTGTTCCACGGTTTATCTGTATGTTCTACCACTGATGAGCTGTTGCGTTGTTTCCAGTTTGGGACCATCATAGACAAATTGCTATGACCATTCTTGTACATGTCTTCAGGTGTTGGCATATCATGCATTTCTCTTGCTGTAGACCTAAGGCACGGGGTCCCTAGATATAGGGACTGCATACATGCAACCTTAGGAGAGACCGTCAAATAGCTTTCCGCAGCAGTTCCAAGTTTCAGTCCTACCAGCAGTGTATGAATGTTATAGCTGTGCCATAGCCTTGCCTATACGTGTTTTTTTTATTCTGTGTATTTTCATTTTAGCCATTCTGTTGACTGTGTGGTAATATCACACTGTTGTTTTAATTGGCATTTCACTGATGATTCATAATATGGTACACCTTTGCATTTGTATATTGGCCATTTGGACGGTTCTGGCTGTGAAGTGCCTGTTCAAGTCTTTTGCCCTTTTTCTTTTCCTACTGGATCTGCATTTTTCTTGGTGTTTTATAGGAGTGTTTTATACATTCTCTCTGAGTCCCCTCCTGATTTTGGGACAATTGTGAGAGGAAAAGCGGGGAGCTAATGATAACCTCCAATGATCAACCCAATGTATTGGAGTTCTAAAAAGATTTTAAAAGGCAAATAGGAAGGCACCAAGGGCTTCATGTAAGAAAAAAGAAAAAAAAGAAGAAAAAAGTTATGTTTGTAGTACATGATTTTTCGGGACTCTCGGTTCCGTCTTTTCCTGCATCTTCCTGAAGATGCTCACGTTCAGAATCCAGTATTGGAATGCCTTTTTATTCCCATGTGGTGCTGACTCAGCACTCAGCTTTCTCTCTGCCCACAATCTGCTTTAGGGTCATTAAACTTGTGACATTTTACGATCCTTTTAGTCCACCCTCTGATTTTATTAATGAAGAAACAAATCTGGAGTGATTAAATGACGTTCCCAAGGTCACACAGCTGGTTAGGTACAGAGCTGGGACTAGAACACAGGTTGCAGTGCTCTTTCTTCAAGGGCATTTTGTTTAAGTCTCAATATTTAAATCAGCCCATAAATACCTTTGCGTGCAAGGTCCTTGCAAGGAATTGACATCTGTTGAAATATTAGGGGATAGAGGGAGGGCACAGACCTGGAAGTGAGAGACTCAGACACTGATGGTGTCAGGTTTACCATTTACTCTCTCTTTTCTTGTTGATCAAACATGCAAATGATATACTTTCCAACTCTAAGTTCTACATCCAAAAATATCTTGCATGAGGGAAGAAGAAGAGATATTCAAGAGAAAGTTTTTGTAGCAAGAAACAAGTAAATAAGTATAGATTTCCTTTGAAAGGAAAGGATTGGGTTGCTTTAGTCACTAAAGAAAAAAGCGAGAAATCAGGCTTCAAGTAGATAAAGTCCCAGTGGTGAGGGGTGGAGAGCAGCCACTGCTGTCTCTCACTCTCCCTTTTCGTTCAAATGGGCAGAAGAAAATGTTTGCTTGTAAGAGGGGAGGGTTTAGATTATACCCGAGGGCTTAGGAGGTTGCAGAATCTCTGTAGTTCACTAAATTAAAGACATTTATATAATTGGGATTGTCATGGTTGGAAATAAGAGGAAACTATATCTAAAGTGGCTTAAGCAAAATTGTGTGTGTGTGTGTGTGCGTGCGTGCGTGCGTGTGTGTAATTTTGATTAGTCTACGTCATTGAAACGTCCAGGGGTACACCCTCGTTTCAGGCCTGGCGGAATCCAGGCTCAAATAGTGTCAGAAACCCGCGCCTCTCTCTCTTGCGGTTATCTCCACTTTGCGTCCCTTTGCCTTGGCACCCATTTCAGGGAAGGCTCTCCCACGTTAGGGCGGTCATGCCACATGCTTCCAGGCTTACGTTGTTCCGGCTTAGCAACTCTAGCGGAGCATTTCTTTCCGAGCGGTTCCAGCAAATGTCCTAAGGCGGGCTCCGGTTGGCCTGATCTGGGTCCCCTGCTCATCGCTGAACCAGCTACTGTGACTGATGGTCCACTCTTGCCTTGTCTCTCTACCTCTGGGGTGGAGAGCGGAGTCCGCTCCGAGCCTGAACTTCAGGGATGGAGTCAGGGATAGTTGTTCCCCAAAGGACTATCAGGGTTCTCTTACTGGAAGGAGGGAAGAATAATTCTAGGCAGACACAAAAACTGATATGTACTTTACCATCTGTGATGCTGTGATTTATAAGAAATATATGTGGTCTTTGGAATTTATCAAGTGAGGAGAGCAATCAAGGTATCTTTTGTCATGTTTATGAGGTGAATTTGGAAAGCACCTCTGGATGGGGGCTGGTTGCCCGTAGTAGACCCAACTTTGTGATTAGAGGCTTGGAGCTGCTGTCCCACCCTCACCTCTGGGAAGGGGGAAGGAAGGAGCAAGAGGCTGCTGCAGATTGAATCAATCACCAGTGATCAATAATTTAGCCAATCATGCCTATGTAATGAAGCCTGCATAAAATCCCGAAAGGGTGGGGTTTAGAGAACCTCCAGGTTGGTGAACACATGGAAATGTAGGGAGAGTGGTGCCCCAGAGAGAACATGGAGGGTCCATGTCTTTTCCCCCCACCTTGCCCTCCGCATCTCTTCTATCTGGCTGTTCCTGAGTCACATCTTTTTATAATCAGCTGGCAATCGAGTAAGTGAAAAGTTTCTCTGAGTTTGGTTAGCTGCCCTAGCAGATTAATTGAACCCAAGGGTGGGGGTCTTTGGAACCACCAATCTATAGCCAGTTGGTCAGAAGCACAGGAGACTGGGGCTTCAGTGCCTAGAGATGTGAGGGTCCTACATGTCAGAGTTAAAAGACAGGGCCTTGGCTGCAGGAAAGAAGAAAGGGGTCTGGCTTAGGTCCTGTTCCTTTCGCAGCAGCTAGCCAGCCCGATGACCTAGGGTGAGTCTGTTGCTTGCTCTGGACTCCCCGTCCTCATCTCTAGTATGGCGGGGTTGCACAAATGTGTAAGGCTCTGCAAAGCCAGGTGTGACCAGTCTGCGAGGAGGCTGAAGAGGGGTGCCTGGCTGTGCTGGCCCTGGCCTGGGCAGACACATCCTAAGGAGCCTCTGGAGTTAGACTTTGGGTTTCTGAGCATGAGTAGAGCCTTGCCCTGGGAAGTGCTTGCTTATTCTCAGAGGCGTTCCAGAGCCCATGCCCAGAGCCTCTGCCCCCTCCTGCATTCCAGCCTGCCTTTCCTGGGTTGGGCTTGTGTGTGTTCGGGGCTGTTTGGTCTCCTGCATCTTTCTTCCTCCTCTCTCAGACTCCGCTCAGGATGCCCATAGACTCCTTGCCCCTTAAGGCCTGAAAGACCTGCCCATTCTAACGTGGCCCCAAGCAGGGCACTGGCAAGAGAGCAGAAAGAGTCTTGTTCCTTATCCACCCAGCACCAGAAGCTGGTCTTCCGGGGGAAGAATGAGGCTGTCTCACTGCCTTTCTGCCTGGTCTCTCCAGGTTCTAGAACAACCTGAAGCCAGCCTATTCTAAGTGTATCTTCTCGGGTTGGAAAAGGTGGCATCTGAGTTTTCTCCTGTAATTTCAAAATTGTTTTTCTAAGTACCATTACCCTAAGCAATAAAGTGGGGTGTGTGTGTGTGTGTGTGTGTGTGTGTGAGTGTGAGTGTGTGTGTAAAATCAGTGCAGTAGGCTTCCAGTTTAGTCAGAAATTCAGGCTGGGAGCTTGGCACATATTGTAATGGGATTAAATCCTTCCCTACTTTCAGTGAACACGTGTTGAGGGTTTCCCGTGCTATGCTGGGCATGAGTCGATGGCTGGGGTATGTGTGGCCTTTGCTCTCCGAGTGATCACAGTAGGCCAGGCATGGAAATGTATCATGAGTGTGGTCTCACTGTCAAGGAAGCAGGGACAAGGTCAGGAGCGATTCCTTTTCTTTGAACAGGGAGCCCTTCCCAGAGGAGGGAATACTTGGGTAGATGGGAGTTTTCTGGAGTCCATCTTAGGCAAAGACCTGGTATGTCTTAGAAATTTGGAAAGGCATGGGGTTCAGCAGGGGAGAGGTAAAAAGGCTCAGAGGACAGGCAGCAGAAAAGTGGGGAAAGATTGGGATGCTAAGTGATGCTATGAAACTTGCACGCTAGAGCACAGGCCACACGTCACCCGTCAGGATGACGTCAGGATGCAGATTCTGATCAGCACGTCTGTGCTGGGGCCTGCTAGTCTGCATTCTTAGTAAGCCTTCAGGGGATGCCATGGACCACAATCTGAGTGGCAAGAGGGGCTTGTGTGGGGAGTGTCTTGGGCAGGAGTGATTTTGAACAGGACCAGTTAGGGGGCTAGTCTAGGCATGAGAAAATGGCAGCCCCTGCTAGGGGTCTCACAGTGGGATGGGGAGAAGGGGACAGATCGTGGAGGTATAACTGACAGGCTTAGGAATTTATCGAGTATGGGAATGAGGAGGAGGAAGTAGAACAGGGTGCCTTGCATGCTTCCAGCTGGAAAAACTCAGTGAGTGGTACTAGAGTGGATTGAGGTTGGGAGCCGTGGAGGAAGGCCGGGTTTGGATGGCTGGCTGGTCATTAAGTCAGTTTGGCCATGTCCCATTATAGGTGCAGCTCAGCTCTTCAAGCCCTGGTGTTGAGTCGGCATTTGGCTGGAGGGATCTGGCTGTGGATGTCTCCCGAGGCTGGCAGCATTGGCTTGGGATTGCCTATCCTTAGAGATGGTATTTCAGAGCAGAGGCGTGGACGAGGTGCCCAGGGAGAGGGAGTGAGAAGGTGGGAGAGAGCTGGGGACAGGGCCTGGAGATGCTCTGCCATTGGGTGGTCAGGCGGAGCAGACAAGTGAGAAAACAGGTAAGGACGAACTTTAAACATGACAGCAGGGTGTCGTCATTGTTGGGCTGCACTGGATTTAGGGTGTATAATGTGCATCTTAGATGCGGCTCCTCTCGGATGGGAGAGCTCATGCTTCATGTCCCCCAGTCCGCAAGGCTATTTCCTCAAAGTGTTTTTGGCCCTGTGAAAAGAAAAAAAAATCTACCAGGAGGGACTTATTCTTATCCTGTCATGCAACAGTAATTTCATTTTCAAATCATTAACAGGAAGGCATCCTTATCTGATCATTCTGATACAAAACCCTATCGTAGACGCCTGATACCATCTCCTCAACTTCCCCAAGAGCTGTACTGATTTCAGCTGAGAACCCTCAGCTCTAAATAGAACACGGGATGAGCCTGGCTCCTTCCTGAACCTCTTTTGGTATCTCTCCCATCAGCTGATTCCTTTTTTTTTTTTTTTTTTACCTCCTGTCCTGGCATTTTGCTGTAGATTGTTCCCTGAATTTCATTGCTAACTTACATGATAGGAGCCGATAATGGGAAGCTGAACTTATTTTCTAATTTACTTTGAAAGCAAATTTTAGATTGTATTTTTGAGGAGGGGAAGAGCCAGCTCTGATGGGTGAGAGTAGTCTTTAACTCCGCATTTAAATGAATTTTTGTAGGAAATTATCCTTCTCGAGAACTTTTTGTGTGCCTAGGAGTGGGGATGGGGCGGAGGTGCTTGCGGCCCATAACATTAATGTAATCAAAAACAGACCTTCTCTAGTCTCACCTGCCAGACTCCTATTCAAAGCTAGTTGGTTTCTTTAAATTCCACTAAGCTTTTCTCTTCATAACAGGAAACTTCATTGTGTTCACCTTAAAGGTAAAAAGGCCCTTTCAGGATGATACCTTGCCTTACAAGAGAGATGGGTTGGGGGAGGTGTTTACTTTTTGCCAGCTAAGATTCTGAGACACCCATAGAAACGAGTTTATTTCTGAATTTGTGACCATTTGAATTGAAATACCTCCATTTGAATTTGGGACTTAGAACGCATTTGATCTCTGATCCCCCTGAGGGGCTCCGCCACCAAGGGCAGCCTGGCGGGGCAGTGTGGTCAAGAGCACCAACTCCGGACCAGGCTGCCTGGGTCTCACTTCTGGCGTGTCTTGGCCAGTGGGAGTCTGGGCGGGAGATGTAACCTAGCCATACCTCAGCTTTCTTGTCTGTATAACAGCACCAAAGTCAAGTCGTGGCCATCTTGTGGGGCTTACTGTAAGGTTTAAACAAGCACGTGTAGGTTCAGTGTCCAGGAGAGTGTCTGAAATATACAGGCATTACGTTAATTGCAGCTGGTATTAGCTCCAGCCTGGAGCGGCTGATGGGATGGGGTAATAAGCAGTCTGAGCTGCCATCCACGCACCGCTCCTGTGCTCAGTCCTCCACGTGCGTGTATGTCCGTGAGCTTCTCTCACAGTCACTCCATGAGGCAGGTACATTATTTTAGCCACTTTAAGGCTGACATTTAAACCCAGGTGAGTCTGATGACAAATCCTAGGGCTCACCCCCTCCACTGTAGTGGAGCTCAGCCCGAGGTTACATGGCCTTGGGGCACTGGGTGTGGGTGGGGATGTGTGCTGGAGGGTGGAGGAGAGGATGGAGGAAGGAAGCAAAGAGTCTTAGCCTAAGTGACCAGATGATCTGTTAGTCGTGGAGCCTCCCTGCCTCTTGTCATTCCTCCTGGAGAGGAACTGTGTGGGGGGAGCGACATTCCTCCTCGTCGTTCTGGAATTTGGCTTCCTTGCAATCCGCCTTCCATCAGTTGTTTATTTTATTACAGGCTCTACTCCTTGCTTCTCTTCTTGAAACCCTAAGTACCTCTACGTGTGTATTGGGGAAGGGACAAAGAGTTCAGAGCCTTCGAGCAGAGTAGCAGAAGCTCTAAACCCAGGTAGTGGAAAGAACTCTGACCTGGAAATGAGGAGACTTAAGTCCTGGTCATCTCTCTGCTAACGGTGAGCAGGGTAACCCTGCTAACCTCACAGAATCATTCTGGGCTTTGTTTGTGAGTTTAGGATTAGAAGGCATCTGATTTCTGGTGGTGCTAGTCAGCCTTCCTTTGGATCTCTGACCTCTGGGAGCTATGTTGGTGGCAGTGAGGATGGGTGGCAATAGAGGAGGTGATGGAGATGGTGATGATGGTGGAACTGGTGACAGAGAGGGTGATGGGGTGGGGGTGATGGTGATGGTGGTAGAGAAGGTGATGGTGATGGTGGTAGAGGGGGTGATGGTGATGGTGGTAGAGGAGGTGATGGTGATGGTGGTGTCAGGGTGGTGGGGTGGAGGTGATGGTGGTGGAGGTGATGATGAAGGTACTAAAGGTCGTAACTACAAAGAGCCCTTGGCTGGCAGCAAGCACTGTACTGAGCACTTTATTACCACGTTTCATCATCCGAGAAGCTCTTTTTTTTTTTTATTTTTTATTTTTAAAGATTTTATTTATTTATTTGACAGAGATAGAGACAGCCAGCGAGAGAGGGAACACAAGCAGGGGGAGTGGGAGAGGAAGAAGCAGGCTCATAGCGGAGGAGCCTGACGTGGGGCTTGATCCCAGAACGCCGGGATCACGCCCTGAGCCGAAGGCAGACGCTTAACTGCTGTGCCACCCAGGCGCCCCCGAGAAGCTCTTGTTAGGTCCATTTTGTAGATAAGCTTGGAAGAGTAAAGCTGAGCATCCCTTGGTGGGTGGAGTTGCCTAGGTCAGATGGAGGCAAAGGCAGAGGGGCCAGGAGATATGCTGTCAGAACACCTGTGGGCGTAGAGCAGGAGGGGAGGTAATCTGGCCTCCCTCATGTTTTCTCACCACATCCTCTACCTCTATGACCAAGTTGTGCCCAGATGGAAACTGGGGATTATAATTGCAGGATTGCGTTCTCCTGGGGTCACCCAGAAGGTAACCTAGAAATAGCACCCCCCCTTCACCAAATGCTCTTCTAGGTGCTTCCTCTTCATCTCTAAGTCACCACTTTGGCTGCTGACCTCAACCCTTATGCTTTGAGTCTTGGCCTGCAGCTTCTCTGACAAACTCTTGTGGCATCTTCATGGGGGCATGATTTATCACATTACTCGGGGCCAAATGACTGTCCTCCAGCTTGTCTCTCTGGTAAATGTGGCTCTTACATATCCTGTTTTACCTGCTGACCCTCACTGTATGCTGCTTCTGTCCATCAGGCCATCTTGCAGAGAAACAGGGTAAGAAACATGGTTTTAGTGTCCATAATCCGGGGGTGGGCTAGTAGCACAGCAGGGTGGGACGCTAAAACTGTAGTCCCCTGAAGGCACTCGTCAGAATCCAGACTTTTCAACCCCTCTCTGGACCTCTTTCTTGGGATCAGGGGTTCTTGTCTTGCTTGAAAGAAAGGGTGATTCTTTCTTGAAATTCCTGCTATCCCTTTCCCCTCCCCTCAGGATAAGGGGTGGAAATCATGCAGGTGCTAGGCTCCATGTCAGGAGGGTTAGTATGGAACCCTCTAGACAGGGAAGCTAGCTTCAGATTGATTCTATGTACATTAGAGGAATTCAAGTTTTAAAGATTGCATGTATGTATGTATGTATGTATGTATGTGACAGAGAGACAGCCAGCGAGAGAGAGAACACAAGCCGGGGGAGTGGGAGAGGAAGAAGCAGGCTCCCAGCAGAGGAGCCTGATGTGGGGCTCGATCCCAGGACTCTGGAATCACGCCCTGAGCCCAAGGCAGACGCTTAACGACTGAGCCACCTAGGCGCCCCTAAAATTTATTTAACAGAGAGTGCAAGTGTGCACAAGCAGGGGAGCAGCAGGCAGAGGGAGAGGGATAAGCAGAGAGCCTGCCGCCGCTGCTGAGGGGCTCAATCTCAGGGTCCTGGTACCATAACCTAAGCTGAAGGCAAACAACCAACTGAGCCACCCTGATGCCTAGATGAATTCAAGTTTTAAATGCCCTCTTGCTCAGCCGTCACCTGGAAACTCCAGCAGCCTCCCTACCTCCCACAAGTGTTGACAGAACAATGAGTATGTAATGGATACTGAATCCATGCCGAGGATGCAGCAGTGAATATGGAACATCTTGCTCCCGTGGAATTTATGGTCTAGTTGATGCTGCAGTATTACGATGACAGGGACAGGAGTAAAAGGTGCTAGTGAACTTGTAGTAGGAAACTTGATATATAGCCTTGTGGAGTCAGGAAGGCTTCCTGGAGGCAGTGACAGCAGAAACTTGTAGAATAAGAGCTGGACAAAGCATGGGCAGTTGGGGAGCGGGGGTGGGAGGAAGGGACCAAAGAGAAGGAAGGACGGAGGGGAGAAAGATGTGGTCTGGGTCCAGGCATGTGCAGAATCTTGGGAGTTCGGGAGGACAGACTGAGGAGTACTCACGCCACCTGGGCTTGACCTGCCTCAGTCATAGGCATTCAGCATCGGTTCCCCCAGGTCTCTGTCTTGCTGCACAGAGGTGGTGCAGGCAGGGACCTCGGAAAGAGAGAGTCGGGCTGGGGGTATCTGCAGGCACATCTGCTTGTCTGCACACTCCCAGAATGCCCAGGACGCCTCTGCTGAGCACTTGGCTGAGTGTGGCTTCACCCAAGATTTGCGTGGTTTCCCTGGGTTCTGAGGGGAGCTCATGCCCAGTGCAGACTCCACCAGACTGGGAGGCCCTGTGTTTAGACTCTTGGGCTGTGTGAATTTGGGCTCCTCATCCCACTTCTCTGGGGAGTCTCCTGGTTTACCAGTAGACTCAGCTCTTCTGGGTTTTTTTTCAGTGCTGGTGTTCTGAGGCTTTGATTCTCTACCATTTGCAAGAAACTAAACTCCATTAAAATAGCAGGCTTTCAGCCATAAAAAGGGATGAGTGTTTGTACATGGCATGGCCGGTGGGGGGGGGGGTGGCATGAGTTGGTCCCCTGGACCGGGGCCTGGCCATCCCACAGTCAGCGGCTTCCCCTGGCAGGCTTAGAGGGCATCATGGCCCTTGCTACCTGTGCTGGGTGTTTCGAGGGAGGACATGTTTCTTGCCAGCAAGGAACAGCTTTGGGCTTTTGTAGCCGCACCACACAGGGGGACCTAACTATCCGTGCATTCAGAATAGAGTATTTGCATAGAAAGCCACACAGCTGCATACAGTTGAGATCCACATAGAAAAATATTTATTCAATGGATTGCAGTCGATCACTTAGCATGCATGCGTAAAGGAACAGAGGCACCAAACCATAGCGCTGACCCTAAATGCTGCTTACTTTGAGTGCACGTGACCGTCCTACAGCTCCCAGACAGGAGGGCTTGTTTTAGAAATATACATTCGCAATTGTAGCGATTTATAGTCGGTCGTCTTGTCCCAAAGCTTGTAGAGCAGCACGAGATGGATGTAACGCTTAGCAAATTGCTGGCCGTTTTGGAATCGGGGTCTCTGGCCTCAACACGGTGGATGGAGCCACCCCGGGGGCAGAGTCCTTTCCTAGGCTCCATCAAATAGCTGGGGCAAGGACGGGACATCAAACCATCCGTCTTCGTGGACAGAGGCAGCCATGTGTGGCCTTCACATCATTTTAAAGTTGTGGCCTGTGCCCTGCTCTGAGAACAAATTCCCCCTGCTCTTCCGTCTTCTCCTAAACATTTCTCAATAGCAAAGAGGGCGAGAAGGCAGATGGGTTTATATCAAAGTCACTAAGCCCATGGGTTACTAGAAAAGTGACTTCAAGGTATCCAGGTACGTCCTGGCAGGGTCAGAACACAGAACGTGGAGTGGGATCTCAATGGGGGTGTGTCCAGTGCTCGGCTAACACCTGGGTCCCTCACATCCCATCTGCGTTGCTTCCAAAGCCTTTCAGCTTTCCTTGGGCAAAGCTAGCAGTGCGTGGTGACCACCCTTCCAGGAAGCCACCCGTTAGCTGTAAGGAGCTTGCCTGCTCCTGACTCAGTCACCTTCTCAAAGGCAGCCAAGAAAGTCACAGAGAGGGAGAAGGTGTGTGTGGGGGCAGTGTAAGCAAAGGCTGTCTATGGCCTTTTCTGGTGACTTTGGGAAGAGATGCTGGGGAGAAAGGAAGAAAGAGCAGAGAGAGAAGAAAGGGAGGACAGAGGACCAAGGCAAGGGTGGTGCTCAGGAATGAGGGAGGGGTTCTCAGTTACTGTCGGCTCAGTCTGCAGACACTCAGGAAAATGGGACACTTCAAAATGTGACCAATGTGACAGTGACAGGGCCACAAATGCCTGATGACCCAGGCTCCCCCTCAACTTGTGCTTGTCTTAGACTAGTTCTCAAATTTGAGTAAGCATCAGAATCAATGGGTGGGCTTGTTAATTCCAGACTGCTGGGCTCTGCTGCCAGTGTCTCTGACTCAGTAGGTCTGGGTTGGAGCCTAAGATGGGTATTTCTAACAAGTTCCCAAGAGGTGCTGGTGCCGCTGTTCCAGGAACCCTGCTTTGAGAACCACTGTCTCAGAGATTAGAGACCAAGCCAAAGTTAGTGCTGATTTGGGCTCCTTGGATGGGACAAAGTCAGGGAGATCAGTGTCTCAACTGGCTGCCAGAAGCAGATTGGCAAACACAGATAGAAATTGAGAAAGTGCTAAAACCTTCTATTGGATGTATTTGTCTTTTCCTGGCTTTTCATTCAACTAACCATATGCTTACTTTCCACTGACAATTGCTATTTAAATGTCACTCGACAAGCAGCTGCTCCTCAGCCTACTATATGCTGGGTAATTTATTGTCCACAAAACCTGATGGAGTGGTATCTGATGGGCCTCATTTCCCACTGTCTCCACCCACCCTGCGTTCTGGTTCTGGCCCAGGCCATACAGAGGCTGGCAGCTCGTAGAGTGAGCTGCTGTTGGATTGCCCCATCCCCTGCTCATGCTGTGTCTTTGCCTGGGTGCCCTTTTCCAGGCGAACTCTCGCTCTTCTTTAATTTTCTGAGTGTTCACCCCTGATGGGAGGGTCAACCCGCTCTTGGCTGCCATAAAACTGTGGCCAGATGGCTCTAATGGCCCTTTGTTAGCAGTCACCAGGCTGTTTCTGCCTCGTCCTCCTCAGCTTTTTATCATTAGTGCCTAGGACAGGTCGGGGGGACGGGAGTGGAAGGGGAGATAGCTACTACTCACTGAGGTCGGGTTAGAGAGAACTTGACCCTCTGGGCAGGAAGAGGATAGAAAAGCTATGCGAAGCACAGAAAATATAAATCATTGTCACCATCCCCCTGTTGCCCCGAGGCTTCAATGAGTCAGTGAAATGGCATTCCCAACACCCGGCGGAAAAGCAAATCTTTGGGATTCCTTTAAATCACACAAACTACCTTTGCTGGAGACAGATGGAATTTCCAGATCTTTTCGGCTTAGTACAGACTAAGTATTACTTTCCAGCAGGTCCTTGTGTTATCTGGACAGACTGATGGATAGATGGAGTCCTTATCAGCTGGGTCACCGGGTCATGACCTGGATTCATACCTTGTTTTCCAAACATGCTCCAGCTCCCGTGGCTGTATTTCACCTTCCTTTGGTGGGGAAGGAGCATGTGCCCCAGGACTTCGCTGTGTGCCTGTCTTTTTCAGGAGTCTGGTTCTGAAACTGAATCCAGACTGTACAGGACAGGTGTGCTGACCTGAGCTGGGATCTGAGACTGACCTGCCTCGCCCTGCATTCCATGCGGTGTGGCTGGTCAGCATTTGAGCCTAAAGCTGGAGCACAGAAAACTACACTTGACTAGCGTGATGGGCTCGCTTGTCGATCTAGGGTCGAATCCCATGTTCTGAGCAGTAAGGCAAGGTACAGGGAGTCCTGCCCCCCCTGACGTTGGAGATCTTGGGTCAATCACTTAGCCTCCATTCCCTCATGTGTAAGACAACGGGGTTCTGCGCCTGGTCTCCAAAGGGAGACCCGCTCTGCCGTTCTCTGAGGACTCTAAGATGAATTCTGGGGAGCCCATGAAGAGCTACCTTCACTTGAAAGGCTAGAGGGGAGGAAAGAGAGCCCAGAGTCAGACGCACGAATGTCGCCATGTCCCAAGTAGCATAGCTTCACGTCTTCCACAGATAAAGCCAGGCAGGCTGGCTCAGCTGCTGTTGAAATGCCAGGCTTTAGTGTGAGATGTTGCTGGACATCGGTATTACTTCTGTTTTTTAAACAACATTACTCCGCCGGGAATAAATCTGTGTCATCGCCTAATGGCACCTGTCATTTTAGTGTAGTACTTTATGTGGAAAAACAGATAAGCTCTGAAGGTATTTCTTAACCCAGAGCACGAGGCTGTCTGGAGTATAACACAAATCTATCAATAATGTAGTTAAAACAGTTTACCTTCTTAACAGGACGGGGTTCAGTTCAGTGATCTTCATTCAAGTTCACTGTAAAGTTATTTAACTGTGGGCTACACATTGTACCATACAGACCAAAGCATTATAGATTTTTCCAGATGTAAGTCCAAACTGATTGCAGCCAAACATAAATTTAGTCAAATCTTTCGTATACTCTGTTAAGGCCTGAATAAGATTTTAGACATTTGTCTCAGCTAGAGTATCTAGGATGGGAGCTGGGACAGTTGCAAACAGCCCAATAAAGTTACCTTTGGACATGATAGTTATTCTCAGTGTCATCTAAAATAATGCAATTTATGTTTCAAATGTAAAAATGACCAATTACCCATTGTTGTAAAAGGACAGATTGTACAAGGGGGCTGGTGTGGTTCCCCCCAGCTTCCCACCAGAGGCCAGCCTCTATTGCATGGCCCACGGATGCACACTTCGCATCCGGCGATGGTAAGTGCTTGTATGCCTAATGCTCCATTTTCCTCGAACAGAATTATGTTTCAAAGCACAGGAGGAAAGCCAGCAGCCATCTTTCCCCACCTCTAGTTGCGGTGGGGGAAGTATATTCCAACGGCCCTGCCGGGTATTTGGCACGGTCTGTTATTCCAAAATGACGAGGCACGGTTTAGAATGAGACATGCAAACTACCATTTTGGGCCTTGAGAATTATTTCGGCTGTAGCGAACTGGCAGTCCCCTCACATGGAAGGTTTTTCGTGGGAAAAGACTGGCTAGACCTGCTCTACCCTGGGCTGAGAAGGCACACTCAGGTGATCAGGGTCCGCTTGGCTGCATCAGAATCTTTTTTTTTTTTTTAATTTAATTTTTATTTTTTTATTATGTTCAGTTAGCCACTGTATAGTACATAGTTTTTGATGCGGTGTTCAGTGATTCATCAGTTGCGTACAACACCCTGTGCTCATCCCAACACATGCCCTCCTTACTACCCATCACCCAGTCATCCCATCCCCCCACGCCCCTCCCCTCTGGAACCCTCAGCGTGTTTCCCGGAGTCCAGAGTCTCTCATGGGTTGTCTCCCTCTCGGATTGCTTTCCACTCAGCTTTCCCTCCCTTCTCCTGTGGTCCTCTGCTCTATTCCTTATATTCCGCATATGAGCGAAGCCATATGATAATCGCATCAGAATCTTAGGAAGAAAAACACAGGTGGGGTGGGGATTCGTTGCTTTGACAGGACTCTCCAGGTATGTGGCTAGGAAGGGGGCAGGTGGGAGAATGGGAGGAGGAGACAATAAAGAGTCCTTCTGTGGGGAGGGGTACTTGCACGTGTGCGACACTCTAGCCAGGTGTGGCTGGTGACCGACTGAAACGTATTGTAAGAAAAAAAGCCACACTGGGTCTCAAAGTCTGAAAATAAAGAATGTTAGAGCTCTCACTTTTAGGTTAATTGCGTGTTGACATTGCATGTGAAATAATATTGGGGTCGATTCAGTTACAAAACATTAAAATGGACACCTTGCTTTTCTACTTTTGGAATGTGACTATTCAGAATTTTAAGTGTAAAGCCGCCTGGGTAGCTTCTATTTCTAGTGGTCAGTGCTGCTTTATATCCATTTCATAGGGTGCAATTATGGCTCATGTTTACGTGTGTTTCCTGTATTTTTCAAACAGAAGGAAACGAGAAACAATCAGGTGTCCTTCAGAAAAAATAATAAATGTATAAAGGATTTTGGAGTCTGGCAAGCAGGTGTCCTCGTTTGCAGGATGTGGGCAACTAACCTGAGACACAACTTCCTCCTCTGTAAAATGAAGATCGTAACAGCTTTGATCTCACCGGGTTATTGTCAGAAATGACAAATGCGTAGGAAGGCAGCACAGAGTGCTCAGCACAGAGCCTGACACAGGGAAGGCTCAATACCTTACAGTATTCTTGGTTAGATGTCAAGATTTTTCTGATGACTAATCGTTTTGTTTTTTGGTTTTTGTTTTTTAAGATTCTAGCAGCAGGAGCAGGGGGAGGGGCAGAGGGAGAGGAAGATGCAGACAACCTTCTGAGCAGGGAGCCCGACTTGGGGCTCGATCCCAGAACCCCAGGATCATGACCTGAGCTTAACTGACTGAGACACCCGGGCGCCCCTCTGATGCCTCATCTTTATTTAATCCTTGTGGATTTCTAACTCGGCTCCTTGTCTCTCTCGTTCTCCAAGTTCGTATTTACTATCCTACCTTGCTACTGTATACCCAGAAAGCCAAGATTTCCCCTTTCCTTACCGCTGGAAAATCTTGGGTCTGGTTCTCTATTTTTGGCAACTTGTTCAGAACAAGGCACCTCCCGCTTATTGACTCTAGCTCGCTTGGATTTCAGAGCAGAAATTTTCTCCTGGCTAAAACTGCAAATCAGGCCACAACTTTTCAATTGCTCCTGTCCCGTGCCTCATCCCTAAGATACGTGGTCTTGCTTTTTAGCGAACTGCTTCTTTTGATGGGAAGGTCAGTCGAGGGCAATGGATACTAGCAAAGGGGTTGAAGGTAACAAGAAGGGACATGCAAACAGGAGCTCAGCAGAACAGGGCCAAAGCTGGGACAAAAGCACAACAGCTTTGTAACTTGCCCCCCAAACCCACCCCCTTTTCTCACTGCTTTTCATCCAGGGGCTTGCAAAGCTGTACTATGTTCAACCCCAGTAAGTACAAGTGGGTTCTCTCGCCTTCCTAGATCCTTTCTGCCTGAAGTACAACCTTCACAGTGTGGCAGAGCGCACATCTGAAGCCCTGTGCTCGATTTCCATGTTCTGGGAACTAAGTCTTCAGATGAAGACGGTTGTACTTGTCTGAAATGCAGTGGCAGAGCAGGGAAAAGAACTTAAGCCTCGATGAAGACATGTAGCTTCTCTTGGTATGAGAAGCTTCCTAGTTCTTTCAGTTAATGAGATGAGCCTGTCAGTCAGAACTGCTTCTGAAACAAACGAGGAGAAATCACTTACAGACCCACTAGGAACAGCACACATGGCTGGAAGTGTCCGTGCTTCTGGAAACAGTGGGAAAAAGGCTCCTGATTTCCTCTGCAAGGTGTTTTTTTTTTTTAACATAGAAAAATGTTGATTTTTGTTTCCATCCAGCAGCTTTAACTAGGTGATTCAGACGATAGTCTTAAGGTGATTTTTTTTTTTTTTGGCCTTTTCATCAGATCTATGTTACTTTGCTCATTTTATTTTTAGATCCACTGAGTGTTATCAGGGCAGCAAACTCAAAGGAAAGAAGTAAGCAAACTGGTTTGTGTTTTAAGCTTGGGCTAAGGTTTGACAAGAGGAACCCTTGGAAATTATCAGGGGAGCAGAGCTTTCAGGGCCACCTTTGCTGACGGTTGGGTTTGTTGAGGGAACTGGGTTATTGCAGTGGTAGAGAACATACCTAGGGCCACATGGCCACCAGGTAAGTCATGCTCAGGTGAGTGCGAGTGAGAGGGCCAACCCCGGAGGCGCAAACATGGCTGCGTTTCCTGGAGCATTTATTAACGAAATGTTTACCATGGCTCAG
The DNA here is from genome assembly GCF_017311325.1 of Ursus maritimus. NCBI lineage: Eukaryota > Metazoa > Chordata > Mammalia > Carnivora > Ursidae > Ursus > Ursus maritimus. The sequence continues at coordinate 93,502,280 of NW_024423343.1, read as the reverse complement.
AGGCAGAAGGGATTATTGCCAACCTTCGCTTCTGTGTGGTTTCCTAGAAAGAACAAAGGTTCGAAATGTGAATGAATCCTCCTTATTATGATAATCAGATTCAGAAGAGGGAGGAAGCATTTCTAAAAATTCAAAACACAGCATTAAGATACCAGCTCTCCACACGGGACCTTACATTCTGGGGTCTTGGCTCCAGAGCAGAGAAAGCAAATGCTGTGTAGATTCCTGATTTTCCTTTTTGGGGATGTGTTTTGTTTATTTTTTGGTCACTGTCGATAAGTGTTTTCTCTGTCAGAGGTCTGAGAAACAGAGATGAGTGTGTTAGTTGAAATACAAATACAGGGCCATGCAAACAGTCAACTTAAGTTCTGCTTATGGGTCAGAGTGGGGTCCCTGTGGGGCCTGATCGTTTTGGAGGCTGCAGCTCAGTCCCGCAAAGCCGATGAGCGTGCTACTGGCCAAACTTGAAGTTTTGTATTTTCCAGTATTTGAGGATAACTGTCTTTTTCCCTCATGCATGTGGAAGAGATGGTACAACTAAAAATATTTGAAAAAGAACAGACGTGCTGTTGCAGAAACAGGCATTAGAATTATAGGTGTACCCACCTAGTAAATACATGTTCCAAAAACATTCTTCGTGACAAGCTCTTCCCGATTTTGTGTCCCTTGAAATTGAATGCACAATCATCAGCGTGACTAAATATGCTTCTTTGTGACAAGGGACACCGTTTCCATTTGTCTTGAAAATATCACTGGGTCTTTATGTGGACATTAAAATACAAATATTGTTTCACCTGATTTTACAGAGTGTGTACATCTATTGCCTTAAAAAGACAAAACCAGATTACTAGACTCCATAATCTGCTTTCTGGATACCCAACAATGAAAACTTTTTTTTTTTTTTTAATTAAGAGCTATCAACAGGTACAAACAATGGTCTAAAGCATTGAATGGTCTTTAACACAGTCAACTCCCCCGGCCTTGAAACACTGTGAAATTCCTTTCCGCTGGTGGCCAGCAAAGCGGTCAAGCACAACGTTGAAAAATTGGCACCATTTCCTGGCCAGTAAGCACAGGACTGGGGCGCTCAGTATTTTGTTTCTTGCATTACTGCGCTCATGCTGCTCCTGTCTGTCTGTCCTCTCGCCTGCTCAGGGCTGATCGTCGTGACCTTGGCTGTCTGCTGGATGCCTAACCAGGTGCGGAGGATTATGGCGGCGGCCAAACCCAAGCACGACTGGACCAAAACCTACTTCCGGGCCTACATGATCCTCCTGCCCTTCTCCGACACCTTCTTCTACCTGAGCTCCGTCGTCAACCCGCTGCTGTACAACGTGTCCTCGCAGCAGTTCCGCAGGGTGTTCGGCCAGGTGCTCCGCTGCCGCCTGACGCTGCCCCACGCCAACCACAGCAGGCACCTGCGCGCCCACGCCACCTCCACGGCCGCCAGCGCCCGCTCGGCGCGCCGCCCCCTCCTCTTCGTGGCTTCGCGTTCCGGTTCCTCCGCAAGAACTCACAAGGTTTTCCTGAGCACTTTCCAGAGCGAGGCCAAGCCTGAGTCTCCGCCCCAGCAACGGAGTCTCGAGTCCCCAGAGGCCAGCTCGGAGGTGAAACCACCCCCTTCTGCCGCAGGGAATGGTTTGCAGGAGCAGGAAGTGTGAAGGTCGAGGATGGAAGCCTCGAGGGCTACCCGGCGGCCCACCCCCAGCCCCCCTACGAAAGCGACGTTATCCTGACCCAGACTGGGCCCCTGGGAGGGCCGAGAGTGGCAGCTCGGGGCCTGGGAAAAATGGATACTCACGGAAGTACCTTCTAAGGGCGGATTCTGGCAGCCGGACCTTGACTCCCGGGGAGAGGTGGGGGCACACTGTCGCTCGCCCCTGCCCTTCCTTCAAGTACACACCGAAAATTCAGACTGAATTTATTCAGAGCTTACAAAAAAAAGTTTTACACCGAGCTCTTTTCGCGGGCGAAGAACTGAAAGAGAACACACGCCCCTCCCCACCCAGAACAACAGGACACCCAGGAGAAGCTTGGGGAGCAGAGGGAGCGTGGGGCCCAAAGAACGATGCAGGAGGGGGGAGCATCCCCTCACCTTCAGCAGTGAGCCAGGAGGAGCGCTAACTGCAGGAGCAGGACGGTGGCGGGGAGCCCTGGCCGCAGGGCCAAGGCAGAGCTGCTCCGTTTCTTGGGCCGGGGCCCGTTGCAAAGAGGGGTGTTGCAGCAGCTGATGCACACGGAGTTCAGTTTCCCAGGGGAGCAGAAGGACTGGTACCCGGCCGAGGCGATGAGGCAGGCTGCCGACGACGCGCACGACTTGCGGTACATGATGCCTGCAACACAGACCCCAGGAGCTCGGTGCCCTGCTGAGGGCTGGAGGCGCGCGCCTGCTTTCTCCTCTCCCAGCCCAGGTTCTTGGTGGGGCCAGGCAAGTACTTCGGGTTGTTTCATTGAGCACCTACCCCTCCCGCGCCAACATCTGTAAGGAAGAGGACTTGTTCCCCAGAGAGCTCCATTGTTTTAGACCAATTGTTGCAAAGAGCTATTAAAATCAAAGTTCACTTAAAAAAATTTTTTTCTTTGCTTCTTATTGCTGTAGCTATCTCCTGCCATGGAGAATGCTACTATAATGATCGCTCTCACCCAGGGGGGTATTAAGTCCTAGGATTCCCTGAAGAACTAATCCCCATGAGAATAAGATCCCTACTGAAGGGGCCATGATTTGTCTGAGGTTTCAAGGTTCCCTACATCTTAGTGAGGGGGGTGGCCTGATGTGGACCGTGTACCCAGGAGAGCCTTATTCCAGGAAACAAGCTCTGCCCTCAGACTAGACGGCCATCTGCCTACTTAGCATCACACGGCCTCCATTGATTCACATACCGTGAAGCCACGGAAAGGAGCACGTAGAACACGTGGGACTTACCGCTCAGTCCTCAAAGGAGGTTATCTTGAATAAGCCTTTCCATTCTTAAAGGTGGAACCTTATTCAATTTGAATAATAGCTACCGTCATTTAAGTGCTTACCTGTAGGCCCCTCTACAGAGGGCTGTAGCGTACCAGTTCAACCCTACAAGGGAGGTCCCCATTTCACAGATGGGGAGCATGAAGGGCAAGATAGGTTAGGAACTTACCCAAGGTCACACTCCCGGGAAATAGAGGAGCTGGGATTTGAACCTAAATTCTGGCTCCATTCTGTCAAATCCTTGCTAGTATATATGCCAAAGCAGCCAGCCAGTAAACCACAAAAACAGTGGTTTTGTTTGTGTGTGAAGATAAATAACACGTCCTCTAAAGCTGGACCCGGATGTGAATGGCTTCAGCTTGTGTGCTTGCCTGCACAGCCGAGGGCTCCAGCATCCCTCACTCCCTAAGTACCTGCAGAGCTGTGTGTTTGCAGGCATTGCTGTGGTTTGCGCCTTCCTGCCCCTTAGGAGTGGTGGCTTGGGGTTATGGAGAAACAGTAAAGAATTGAGCAACCTAAAACTTCCAAGTGGGAGGTAAAGAAAAACTTTAAAACGTACAATTTTAAATCATTTTGGTTCTATAGCTACACGTTTAAAAGGATGGATTTTCTGTTTTGAACACTGTAGACAGATGCTCTGGTAAGATTGATTAAGGTCTGTGGACAGGACGTGTGTCTATGCGTGAGAGGCACAGTTTGATTTGTAAGAAACCTGCCACCAGGCATTGCCCATTCATAGTCCCTACATTTTCTACCCATTGCCATTTTAGGAACTTTTACAGTCATCTGCTAGTTCAACCTCAATAAACTTTCATCCTTTAAGTGAATTTTAAAAATTAAGGTGAAAATGCCCCCTGACTAGGTCCCCCTTAAAGGTTAGCACTCCTCTTACCAGTTTGGTAGGCCTGTTTCTAAACATTTACATATGTGCCCATGGAAAAATAAAATGTGTGCACACAGATTTGTCAGTGGTAAAACATCCTATATGCTGTTCTACAGTTTGCATTTTTACTTAGTGACATGGCTGAGGATTTATTTTAAGCCTAACTCTGTAGGGCTAAGGAGTGGTGACGGGGGGGGGGGGGTTAGATAATTAAAGCACAAAGGGAGCCCTGATTTTTGTGACTGATGCCCAGGGGACACATCCAGATCACCTATTCTGGGGCAAGTGGATCTTAACACTTGTGGTCCCACAGGACTATATATATGTCCATTCTTTAAAGCTGGTGCCTCCAGATCTGGCTTCCACTGAATCTAGGTGCTGAGATCCTCCCCCTGGGGACACTGACCTGTCTCATCCTCGACGACTGGGAACTATTCAAATGAAAATAGGCTGCTTGTAGAAACACAAAGAAGAGTGAAGCAAACAAAACAGGAATACATTCCAAATGAAAGACCAAGATAACACTTCAGAAAGAACCTTACAGAAATAGACCGAAGTAATTTACCTCAGAGTTATAATGGTCATGAAGATGCTCCCCAAACTGGGAGAAGAATGGATAAACATTCTATGAAGTAGAAGTCACAGAGCTGAAGCATGCAGTAATCGAACAGAAAATAACACCAGAAGAGCTCAGCAGAAGAAAGGAAACTTACCCCCTTAATGCAGCCAAAAGAAAAATGAGAAGTGTAGGTAGTTTAACGGACCTAAGAGACCACATCTAGTGACTATAGGAGACCCAAAAGGACAAGACAGGGACAGAAAACTTTCTTGAAAAATAATGTCCAAAAACTTCCCTAACCTGGGGAAGGAAAGTGATATCCGGGAAGCCCAGAAAGTTCCAAATAAAGTGACCCCGAAGAGACACATTATTATAATTAAAATGTCAATGTTAAACAAAAGGAGAGGCTGTAAAGAAAGGGTGTTAATTAGTGACAAAACATATACAAGCTGTAAATCTCACTGGTAAATATATAGGAGAGGTAGTAAATTACTTATAAAGCTAGTATAAAGGCTAAAAGAGATAGGTCATAAAATAACTACCATACTTAGTTAAGGGTTACACAAGGTACAAAAAAATAAAAAGATGTACAATGTGACATGAAAAACAAAATGGAGGCGAGAGAGTAAAAATGTAGAGCTTTTGAATGCACTCAAGCTTATTAACTTACAATACACTTTGTAGATATAAGTTGTTATACAAAAGAAGAGGAAGGAATCTAAGCATACCAAAGTCATCAAATCACAAAGGACAAGAGCCAAAGGGACAGAGAAACTACCAAACAGCCAGAAAACAATTAAAAAAATAGCTGTTAAGTATACAACCCTAATTACTTTAAATATAAATACTAAATTCTCCAAAAGAGTGGCTGGATTAAACAGCACCACTACCAACAACAAAACAAGACCCATCAATACACTGCCTATAAAAACTAATTGTAGATATTCCATGCAAATGGAAACCAAAAGAAAGCTGGGAGAGCGATACTTGGCCAAAATAGGTTTTAAAACAAAGACTGTAATAAGAGACAAGTAGGGCATTACACAAAGGGGTCAATCCAGCAAGAGGAGAGAACATTTTTAAATATTTATGTACCAGCATAGAAGCACCTAAATATATAAAGCAAATATTAATAGACCTAAGGGAGAAATAGACTACTTGGGGACCTTAATATTCCGTTTAGATTAGATCATCCAGACAGAAAACCCACAAGACAGCCTTCACCTTCAGTAACACTGAACGAGATGGAATATTCTGTAGATGGTAAGCTCATCAGAAAGCAACAGGGCCGCTAGAGAAGATGGCACAGGAGGAGGATCCTGAGCTTACCTTGTTGCACAGCCACACCCAGGCAATCCCGCCACTTTCTTTTCAAGTACACATAGAACATTCTCCAAGATGGATCATATATTAGGCCACAAAGCCAGGTCTCCATACATTGAAAAAAACAAATAATATCAAGTATCTTTTCCAACCACAACAGTATGAAACTAGAAATCAATTACCAGGAAAAAAGGAAAAAAAAAAGAAAAAAAACCAAACACATGAAGGCTAAATCGCAAGCTACTAAATAACCAATGGATCAACAAATCCCAGAGGAAATACAAAATAAATACATGGAGACAAATGAAAATGAAAACACAATGGTCTAAAATCTCTGAGACATGGCAAAAGCTGCATTCTAAGAGGCAAGTTTACATTCATATAGGGATATCTCAAGAAACAAAAATCTTAATCTTACCTTATACCTAAAGGAACTAGAAAGAGAAAAACAAAGCCCAGTTAGAAGAAAGGAAATAGGAAAGAGACCAAAAATGTAGAAAAGATCAATAAAATCAAGAGCTGATTCTTTGAAAAGATAAACCAAATTGAGAAACATTTAGGCAGACTCATCGAGAGAAAAAGAACACTCAAAATCAGAAAAGAACGAATGCCATCACAGAAATACAAAGAATGGTAAGAGAATACTATGAAAAGTTACATGCCAACAAATTAAACAACCTAGATAAATTCCTAGAAAAATACAATCTTCCCAAACTGATTCAGGAAGAAATAGAAAATCTGAACAGACAAGATACTAGTAACAAAACTGAATCAGGAACCAAAAAGCTCCAAATTAACAAAAGTTCAGGACCAGAAGCTTCACAGGTGAATTCTACCAAACATTTAAAATGAATTAATATCTATTCTTATTAAACTATCCCAAAAAATAGAAGAGGGGAAAAAAACTTACAAATTCATTCTTTGAGGCCAGCATTACCATGAGACCAAAACCAGACAAAAACGCTACCAAAATGGGGCGCCTGGGTGGCACAGTGGTTAAGCGTCTGCCTTCGGCTCAGGGTGTGATCCTGGCGTTACGGGATCGAGCCCCACATCAGGCTCCTCCGCTATGAGCCTGCTTCTTCCTCTCCCACTCCCCCTGCTTGTGTTCCCTCTCTCGCTGGCTGTCTCTCTCTGTCAAATAAATAAATAAAATCTTAAAAAAAAAAAAAAAAAACGCTACCAAAAAATAAACAAACGAACACAACAAAAACAAGACAACTACAAGGCCAATATCCCTGATGAACATAAATAAATAAACGTTAGCAAAGCAAACTCAACAATATGTTAAGTGCTTCACCACAATCAAGTGGGATTTATTCCAGAAACGCAAGGTTGGTTCAGTATTCACAAATCGATATGATACATCACATTAACAAGAGGAAGGATAAAAACCATATGACCATCTCAAGAGATAACAGAAAAAGCATTTGACAAAATACAACAATGTTCATGAAAGTGAGTTTAGAGAGAACACACCTCAACATAATAAAAGCCATATATGAAAAACCCACACTTAACATCATACTCGATAGGGAAATACTGAAAGCTTTTCTTCTAAGAGCAGGAACATGACAAGGATTTCCACTCTCACTTTTATTAAACATAATAGTGGAAGTCCTGACGACAGCAATCAAGAAAGAAAGAAAAGGCATCTGAATTGATAAGAAGTAAAACTGTAGCTATTTGCAGAATACATGACACCTCGTATAGAAAGCCTTAAGGCTCCACCAAAGAGCTATCAGAATAAATGAATTCCATAAAGTTGCAGGGTTCAAAGTTAATATACAGAAATATGTTGCATTTCTGTACACTAATAACAAAGCAGAAAGAGAAACTAAGAAAACAGTCCCATTTATAACTGCACAAAGATATAAAATTCCTAGGAATAAACTGAATGAAGGAGGTGAAAGGCCTATACTCTGAAAATCATAAGTCATTGATGGAAGAAACTGATGATACAAACAAATTGGAAGATATTCCATGATCATGGACTGGAAGAATAATGTTAAGATGTCCATACTACCCAAAGCAATCTACAGATTCAATGCTGTCCCCATCAAAACACCAACAGCATTTTTCATAGAATTAGAACAAATAATCCTAACATTTGTATGGTACCACAGAAGCCCTTGAACAGCCAAAGCAGTCTCCAGAAAGAACGAAACTGGAGGTATCACCAATCCCAGATTTCAAGATACACTACAAAGCTACGGCAATCAAAACGGTATGGTACTGGCACGGAAACAGATACATAGATCAAAAGAATAGGATAGTCAGCCCAGAAATAAACCCACGCTTATATGGTCAATTAATCCATGACAAAGGAGGTAAGAACATTCAGTGGGGGAAATGACAGTCTTTTCAGTAAATGGTGGGGAAACTAGACAACAAATGGAAAAGAATAAAGCTGTACCACTTTCTTATACAACACACAAAAATAAACTCAAAATGGATTAAAGACCTAAATATGAGACCTGAAACCATAAAACTCCTCAAAGAAAATATAGGCAGTAGTCTCTTGGAGGACATTAGTCTTAGCAACATACACATAGTTTTGTCTCCCCAGGCAAGGAAAACAAAAGCAAAAATAAACTATTAAGACTACACCAAAATAAAAAAAGCTTTTGCACAGCAAAGACAACCATCAATAAAACAAAAGGCAGCCCACTGAATAGGAGAAAATATTTGCAAATGATATATCTGATAAGGGGTTAATATCCAAAATACATAAAGAACTTACACAACTGAACATCAAAATAATAATTAAAAAATGGACAGAGGACCTGAATAGACATTGTTTCGAAGAAGACACAGATGGCCAACAGACACATGAAAAGACCCTCAACATCCCCTGTCATCAGGGAAATGCAAATCAAAATCACAGTCAGATAGGACCTCACGCTAGGCAGAGTGGCCAGTATCAAAAACACGAGATGTAATGAATTTTGGCAGGGATGTTACGGGAACCTTCCCTCAGGTACTGTCAGTAGGAACGTAAATTGGTAAAACTATTGTGGAAAACAGTATGGAGCTCCCTCAAAAAATTAAAACCAGAAATATCATATGATCCAGTAATTCCACTACTGGGTATTTACCCAAATAAAACACTAAGATATATGCAACCTTATGTTTATTGCAGCCTTATTTACAATAGCTAAGGTATGGAAGGGACCCACGTGTCCATATGTGCTATTTATGTACAATGGAATATTACTCAGCAATAAAAAAAAATGAAATCTTATTTTGACAACATGGATGGACCTAGAGGGTATCATGCTAAGTGAGATATACTAAACGATCTCACTTATACTGTGAAATCCAAAAAACAAAACAGGGTGCCTGGGTGGCTCAGTCACTCTTGGTTTCAGTTCAGGTCATGATCTCAGGGTCATGAGATCAAGCCCTGCCCTGGGCTCTATGTTGGGTATGGAGCCTGCTTAAGATTCTCCCTCTCCCTCTGCTCTTCCACCCCCCACTCACACACTCACGCTCTCTCTCTTCCTTTAAAAAACAAAACCAAAATGAAACCAACACACTTAAATATAGAGAACAAACTTGTGGCTGCTAGAGGAGTGGTGGGCGGGAGATAGGTGAAACAGATGAAGAGGGTTAAGAGTTACAAACTTCCAGTTATAAAATAAGTCACCAAAATGAAAAATCACAGCACAGAGAATATCATCAGAAATATTGTAATAATGTGAGGAGGGGAAAGCAACAGAATATACATTCTTCTCAAGTGCACATGGAACATTCTTCAGGATAGATCATATGTTTAGACACAAAACAAGTCTTAACAAATTTGAGAAGAGTGAAAATATATCAAGCATTTTTTCAGACTGTACTGGTATGAAATTAGGGATCATTTAGAAGAAAACTAGAAAATCCACAAATATGTGGAGATGAAACAACAAGCTACTGAACCACCAGTGGGTCAACAAAGAAATCAAGACAAATTAAAAAATAGCTTAAGACAAATGATAATGGAAATATATCATAACAAAACTTATGGAACACAGCTAAAGCAATTCTAAGATGGAAGTTCATAGTGATAAATGCCTACCTCAAGAAATAAGGAAAGTCTCAAACAACCTAACTTTATACTTCAAGGAACTAGAAAAAGAAGAGTTTAAAGTTAGCAGAAGGAAGGAAATAATAAAGATTAAAACAGAAATAAATAAGAGAGAGAACAGAAAAACAACAGGAAATAATAACCAAACTAGGAGTTGGTTCATTGAAACGATAAAATTGGCAAACTTGTAGCTATACAGACCAAGAAAAATGAGAGGATTCAAATAAATAAAATCAGAAATGGAAGCGGAGACATTATAACTGATACCACAGAAACGCAAAGGATAGTAAGAGACTAGTATGAATAATTATAGGACAAAAAGGAGCCAAAAATACACAATGGGGGAAAGAGGAGTCTCTTCAATAAATGGTGTTGGGAAAACTGGATCCATATCTAACACCAAAGACAAACATTAACTCAAAATGGATTAAAGACTTGGATGTAAGACCTGAAATCCTAAAGCTCCTAGAAGAAACCATGAGAGATAAGCAACTTGACACTGGTCTTGGTGATGATTTTTTGTGTTTGACACTAAAAGCAAAGGCTACCATAGCAAAACTGAATAAGTGTGAGTGCATCGGAAAGCTTCTGCCCAACAAAGGAAACCATCAGCAAAATGAAACGGCAGCCTACTGAATGGGGAAAACCTTTTGTAAATCATATATCTGATAAGGGATTATTATCCACAATATATAAAGAACGCCTACAACTCAAGAGCAAAATACAAACATTCCAACTAAACAATACACAAAGGATCTGAATGGACATTTTTCCAAAGACATATGATACGGCCAATAGGTACATGAAAAGATGTTCAAAATCACTGATAATGGGGGCACCTGAGTGGCTCAGTCAATTGAGTGTCTGACTTCGGCTCAGATCATGATCTTGGGGTCCTGGGATTGAGCCCCATGTTGGGCTCCTTGCTCAGTGGGGAGTCTGCTTGTCCCTCTGCCTCTGCTGTTCCCCCTGCTTGTACTCTGTCACTCTCAAATAAAAAATAAAATCTTCAAAAAAAAATCACTGATTATCAGGGAAATGCAAATCAAACCATAATGAAATATCACCTCATACCTGTTAGGTTTGTTATTACTAATAATAAATAACAAGTGTTTGTGAAAATTTGGGGAAAGGGAATCCTTGTGCACTGTTGGTGGGAATGTAAACAGGTGCAGCCATTATAGAAAATAAAATGGAGTTTCCTCAAAAAATTAACAATATAAGTACCATATGATTCAGCAATTCTACTTCTAGGTATTTTTCTGAAGAAAACAAAAACACTACTTCAGATAGATACATGCATCCCTATGTTAATTACAGGGTTATTTACAATAACGAAGATATGGAAGCAACCTCAATGTCCATCACTCGAATTAACGATAAAGAAAATGTGACATACAATAGAGCGTTATTCAGCCATAAAACAGAACAAAGTCTTGCCATTTGTGACAGTATGGCTGGACCTTCAGGGCGTTATGCTAAGTGAAAGAAGTCACACAGAGAAAGGTAAATACCATATGATCTTACTTGTATGTGGAATCTAAAAACAAAAACAAAAGAAAACCGAAGTCATAGATCCAGGGAGCAGGTTAGTGGTTGCCAGAGATGGGATGTGGTAGATGCGTGAAATGGGTGAAGGAAGTCAAAGGTATAAACTTCCAGTTACAAAAGAAGTAAGTCAAGAGGAATTAATGTACGGCATGGCAACTAGTTAATAATACTGTATTGTCTATTTGATAGTTGCTGAGAGACTGCATCTGAAAAGTTCTCATCACAAGAAGAGAAATTCCATAACTATGTATGGAGACACATGTTAACTAGACTTACTACTGTGGTGATCATTTTATAACAAATATCGAATCTTTATGTTGTCTACCGAAACTAATAATGTTATATGTAAATTATACCTTAATACAAAATAAAAATAATTTAAAAAATAATTTTAATTTTTAAAAACCCTGAAAAAAAACGCCTGGTTACAAAGAGATGTGCCAACAGAGCCACAGTCTGCCCTTTTGCTGATACCCTCACATCCTTAACCTCTTTAGTCAGAAACAATTTATCCTTGTAAGGAAAGTGTGTGTGTGTGTGTGTGTGTGTGTAAGGAGGAGGGTTGTGCAGATCTGTGGTCAGGTGCAAGCCCTTAAGAAAGTGGTTCATGAATAGACACCACAAAAAAGACTTTGTGAAGGGAAAAGTTGTAAACTATACCCCTAAAATAAGGGTATTCACTGTACTAAGGGGAGTGGGGAGAGAATTTGTCTCATGCTAGAGAGATGTGTCAGGTGATGGGCTGGCTACGCCAGGCCAGGGCACCATGAGGAAGTCCAGGAGTAATGAGCGCACCAGAATGATCCCCGCGTGAGCCATGAGGTTCAAGGCAGCTGCCCTGCTCATGGACCACTGTGAGCCTCCCCAGGGGGAGTCTAAGTCCTGGAGACTAGAGCTACAGATACTGTGAGTGAGATCAGAGGTGATTAAAAAGATTTCTAACCAGTTGAAAGGACATTTGGACCTAACACAGACATCAAAGGAAGTGATGGGCAACCAGCTGGTGTTGGGGTATGAAGGCCCTGACTTTGGAGATATTCAAGAAGAACAAAGAAAAAATGCTCTAATATTCAACTGTTGGCGGAGGCAAAGGAAGAATGCAGGTGTTATACTAGTGGGAATGGGCAAAGTCAAGATTAAAAAGGACTTTGAGAAAACAGAACGGCATTTTACTTATATGTTTGAAATCAAAGTGGTAGAAATGTCCAGGTAAAACTGCCTTTGAGAGCCAGGTGATAGGGTTGAGGGTTGAGGCTGGGACAGAAACTTGATAGTTTATAATCTGTAAAGAAGCGAAAATAAACCTCAGAGCCTCAGATAGAGAAAGAGGCTTCCAGTTCCATTCTAGGCTCTACAGTGGGAAAGATGGGAATGGGGAGGAGGGCCAGGGACAAACAGGAAGTGGTCATAGGGAATGCTGAGAATTTCCCTGCAAGGAAATTGCCCCTGAGTTTAGACATTAGGAAGGCAGGGTGGCATGGGATGGTAGAACTGGTTAAGAAAACCACAGGAGAAATTCTGAAGAAGCAAGGGGTGGGCACACACAGAATAAGACTCAGGCTGAAAGGAAATAGGTAGGTTCTAATGTGGAATACCAGATCAGAGCTTAGAACTATTTACCAGTTACATCACTCACAGCTGGATAAATTCCAAGTGGATCTAACATTAAAATGTTGAACAAAATCATAAAAGTACTAAAAAACAGTGTGGGACCTGGGAGATTTATCATTTAAGAATAGTGAAGGTTATTCTATGATGCACACTCAGAAGCCATTAAGGAGAAGACTAATAATTAGACTTTACGACATTTTAAAAAATTCACAGAGTTAGAACAATCCTAAAATTTGTATGGAACCACAAAAGACCCCCAAATAGCCAAAGCAACCTTGAAAAAGAAAAGCAAAACGAGGCATCACAATTTCAGACTTTAGGTTGTATTACAAAGCTGTAGTGATAAAAACAGTATGGTACTGGCACAAAAATAGACACTAAAGATCAATGGAACAGAATAGAAAACTCAGAAATGAACCCACAACTATATGGTCAATTCATCTTTGATAAAGCAGGAAGGAACATCCAATGGGAAAAAGACAGTCTCTTCAACGAATGGTGTTGGGAAAACTGGATAGGAACATGCAAAAGAATGAAACTGGACCACTTTCTTACACTGTACACAAAAATGAGTTCAAAATGGATGAAAGACCTAAACATGAGACCTGGAAAACCATAAAAATTCTAGAGGAGAACACATGCAGTAGCCTCTTTGACATTTGTCATAACAGCTTCTTTCTGTATATGTCTCTAGATGCAAGGGAAACAAAAGCAAAAAGAAACTATTGGGACTTCATCCAAATCAAAAGCTTTTACACAGTGGGATGCCCGGGTGGCTCAGTTGGTTAAGTGTCTGATTTCAGGTCAGGTCATGAACACAGGGTCCTGGGATTGAGCCCTTCATTGGGCTCCCCACTGAGCAGGGAATCTGCCTGTCCCTCTGCCCCTCCCCTCACTCATGTTCTCTCTCTCTCTCTCTCAAATAAATAAAATCTTAAAAAAAAAAAAAAAAGCTTTTGCACAGTGAAGGAAATAATCAACAAAACTAAAAGGCAGCCTACAGAATGGGAGAAGATATTTGCAAATGACATATCTGATAAAGGGTTAGTATTTAAAAAATATGAAGAACTCATAAAACTCAATGCCCAAAAAACAAATAATTGAATTAAAAAGTGGGCAGAAGACATGAATAGACATTTTTCCAAAGAAGAAATGGCCAACAGACACATGGAAAGATGCTTAACATCACTGATCATTAAGGAAATAGCAAACAAAATTACAACACAATACCACCTCCCACCTATCAAAATGGCTAAAACTAACAATACAAGAAACAACAGGTGCTGGCAAGGATGCAGAGAAAGGGGAACTCTCTTACACTGTTGGTGAGAATGTAAAGGGATGCAGCCACTCTGGAAAACAGTATGGAGGTCCCTCAAAAAGATAAAAAAGTAGGACTACTCTATGATCCAGCAACTGTACTACTACCAAAGGATACAAAAATACTGATTTGAAGGGATACATGAACCCTGATGTTTATAGCAGCATTATCAATAATAGCCAAATTATGGAGAGAGCCCAAGTGTCCATCAACTGATGGATGGATGAAGAAGATGTGATACATATATGTACAAGAGAATATTCCTCAGCCATAAAAAAGAATGAAATCTTGCCGTTTGCAATGATGTGGATGGAGCTAGAGAATATTATGCTAAGGGAAGTCAGTCAGATAAAGATAAATACCATATGATTTCACACATACGGAATTTAAGAAACAAATGAGCAATGGGGAAAAAAAGAAAGGAAGGCAAACCAAGAAACAGACTTTTAACTATAGAGAACTGGTGGTTACCAGAGGGCAGGTGGGTGGGGGGATGGGTTAAATAGGAGATGGAGATTAAGGGGTACACTTGTTGTGATGAACACAGGGTGATGTATGGAAGTGCTGAATCACTATATTGTACACCTGAAACTAATACTACATTGTATGTACCTAAGTGGAATTTAAATAAAAACTTAAAAAAGTAATTTAAAAATAAAAAACACACAAAAAATTAAAAGCAAATCATTAAAAAAATTTTTTAAAAAGAAAATAGCATCAGTGAGCAAGCCCCTGAAATAAAATAATCTGAAATCCATGAGAGCAAAGATAACAGGTTTCTGTCATCAATAAATGTGTAACAAAAGTATGGGAAGATAAACTGATAGCAGCAGAGGTAAACCACGGAAAAATTTTTTTTTTAAGATTTTATTTATTTATTTAAAGAGAGAGAGCGTGCGCACAAACGGGGAGAGGGAGAAGCAGGCTCCCCACTGAGCAGGGAGCCTGATGTGGGACTCGATTCCAGGATGCTGGGATCATGACCTGAGCCAAAGGCAGACATTTAATTGACTGAGCCATCCAGGCGCCCAGGAAAATTTGTTTTTATAGGACATTTAACATTATATCATTTTACAAAGAGCACGATTCAAAGTGATCATATTTCATGTTCTAGAAAAGTCCATAAGACACTACATTTGTCTCTTAAAATATACAGTTAAATAAGTTGTTTCTTTGTCATTATTTTTATTTGTCTATAAATAGAATGCTTGTATCCAAAAGAGTGCTATCAATACAGAATAGGGAAAATGAAACTCTTGCTTTGAAAAAAAAAAAAAAAATCTCTAATAAAATCACTAAGTAAAAAGACAAGTCAAATATTGGGGAAATACTTGTAACTCAAATCAGAAAGAGCAAATATCCTTAATATGTAAAAAGGTCCTAGAAATCAGTAAGGAACAAATAACAACCCAGTAGAACAGTGTGAAAAGCAAATCAACAGTTTACAGAAAAGGAAATAAGATGAATTTTGAGACAATGAAGAGAAATTCACTGTCATTCAATAGAAAGAAATACAAATTAAAGCTGCATTGAGATACAATTATCATTTATCACTTGGGCAAGGATCAAAAGTTATTCAGCACTGTATTTGTTAGTCTTGGGAAACAGGCCCTTTCCCACATTGTCAATTAAGAGGGTAAATAGGTATAAACACCAGGAAAGCAATATTGCAATATCTGTCAATATCGTGACATTTGACCCGGCAATTCCACTGTTATGAATTTAAGTTACATACATAGTCACACACGTGTGAAATGACTGTATACAAGGTTATTAATCTCTGAGGGGTTTGCAGCAGCAAAAAGATGGAGACTCACACTATCCACCACCAGGGGACTGGTAAACACCCAGTGGCTCATCCACACAATGGAACGCTATGCAGCTGAAAAAGAGCGGGGAATTAGCTTCAAGGTATTTTGTAAGAAAATGAAACAATAAAACACGATAAAAGAGTAAATAGTAAGAGTTCTCACCCCAAGAAAAAATCGTAACTATGTGTGGTGATGGATGTTAACTAGACTTAGTGTGGTGCTCCTTTTGTAATACATACAAATATCGAATAAGGTGGTATTTCTGAAATTAACATAATGTTAATGTCAATTATATTGCAATAATAAAAAAAAGTAGTCGTCCACAAAATATTAGCAAACCGAATTCAATACATTAAAGGATCGTACAGCATGATCAAGTGGGATTTACTCCAGGGACGCAAGGATGGTTCAACAGCCACACATCAGTCAGTGTGATACACCACGAGAACAAAATGAAGGATAAAAATCATATGATCATTTTAGTGGATGCAGAAAAATCTTTTTTTTTTTTTTTTTTAAAGATTTTTAAATTTATTTGACAGAGAGAGAGACAGCCAGTGAGAGAGGAAACACAAGCAGGGGGAGTGGGAGAGGAAGAAGCAGGCTCCCAGCGGAGCAGGGAGCCTGATGTGGGGCTCGATCCCAGGACCCTGGGATCACGCCCTGAGCTAAAGGCAGACACTTAACAACTGAGCCACCCAGGCACCCCAAGAAAAATCTTTTGACAAAATTCAATAACCGTTTATGATAAAAACTCTCAATAAAGTGGGTATAGAGGGAAACTTAACATAACAAAAGCCGTATACGACAAGCTCACAGCTCACATCATACTCAGTGGTGAAAAGCTGAAAGGTTTTCCTTTAAGATCAGGGAAAGTCAAAGATGCCCACTCTCACCATTTTTATTTAACAAAGTATTGAATTACTTCTTGGCCTTTTGGCTAAGATCAAGTGTAACACAGTATTGAAAACCCTAACCAGAGTAATGAGGCAAGAAAAATAAATAAAAGGCAACTAAACTGGAAAAAAAACCCTGCAAAAAACCTTTGCAGATGACATGGTATTATATATAGCAAACCCTAAAGACTGTACCAAAAATCTGTTAGGACTAATAAATGAATTCAGAAAGGCTGCAGGATACAAAATCAATATACAAAAATCTGTTGCATTTCTCTACACTAATAACAACCTAGCAGAAAGAGAAATTAAGAAATCAATCCCACTTACAAGTGCACCAAGAAGAATAAAATACCTAGGAATAAATTTAACAAAAAAGGTAGAAGACCTGTGCACAGAAAACCTTAAGATATTGAAAGAAATTGAAGAAACAAATGAATAGAAAGATAGTTCATGCTCGTAGATTAGGAAAATATAGTTGATGTTCATATTACCTAAAACAATCTACAGATTCGATGTGATCCCTATCAAAATTCCCGTGGTATTGATCACAGCAATAGAACAAACCCTAAAATCTGTATGGAATCACAAAAGAGTCTGAAAAAGCCAAAGGAATCTTGAGAAAGAACAAAGCTGGAAGCAGAAGCCTTCCAAATTCAAATTATATTACAAAGGTATAAGAATCAAAACTGTATGGTACTGGCATAAACACACACACAGATCAAAAGAACAGAGTAGACAGCCCAGAAATAAACCCACATATATATGGTCAATTAATTTCTGACAAAGGAACCAAAAATTACCATGGGAAAAGGACAGTCTCTTAAGTAAGTGGTGTTGGGAAAACTGGATAGCCACATGCAAAAGAATAAAACCAGACCATTATTTTACATCATCCAGAAATATTCAAATGTCTTAAAGACTTGAATGTAACACTCAAAGGACAAAATTCCTAGAAGGAAACATAGACAGTAAGCTCCTTGACATCAATCTTGGTAATGTTTTTTTAGATCTGACTCCCAA
Source organism: Ursus maritimus (assembly GCF_017311325.1). NCBI lineage: Eukaryota > Metazoa > Chordata > Mammalia > Carnivora > Ursidae > Ursus > Ursus maritimus. The sequence goes on along the minus strand of NW_024423343.1, from coordinate 93,484,268 downwards.
AGCAAACACAGCAAATGCAAAAACAGACAAGTGGGACTACATCAAACTAGAAACTTCTGTACACAAGGGAAACCATCAGCAAAATGAAAAGACGACCTAAAGAATGGGAGAAAATATTTGCAAATCATATATCTGATAAGGGATTAATATCCAAAATATATAAAGAACTCATAACTCAAAGGCAAAAACAAAACAAAACAAAACAAAACAAAAGCAATTCTATTTAAAAAGGGCAGATGACCTGCATAGTCTTACAAGAAGATATACAGATGGCCAACAGGTACATGAAAAGATGCCCAACATCACTGACCATCAGGGAAATGCAAATCAAAATCACAATGAGGTAACCCCTCCTACCCGTGAGGATGGTTATTACTAAAAAGACAAGAGGTAACAATTGTTGGTGAGGATGTGGAGAAAAGGGAACCCTGTGCACTGTGGGCGGGAATGCAAATTGGTGCAGCCGCTATGGAAAACAGTATGGAGGGTCCTCAAAAAATTAAAAATAGAACTACCAGATAATCCAGCAATTCCACTTCTGGATATTTATCAAAGAGAATGAAAGCATTAATTTGAAAAGATACACACATCTCCACGTTTACTGCGGCACTATTTAAAACAGACATGAAAACAACCTAAGTGTCTACTGATGAATGAGTAAGGAAGATACGGTACACACACACTAGAATACTATTCCCTCATAAAAACAATGAAATCTTGCCGTTTGTAACAACATAGATGGACCTTGAGGCAATTATGCTAAACGAAGTAAGTCAGAAAAAGACAAAATACCATATGATCGTACTTATATGTGGGATTTTAAAACAGCAACAAACTGAGCTCACAGATACAGAGGACAGATTGGTGGTTGCCAGAGGTGGGGTGTGGGGGTGGGCAGAATGAGTGAAGGGAGTCAAATGCTACAAACTTCTAGTTACAAACTAATGAAGTCCTGGGGCTGTAATGTACAGCATGGGGACTATAATAATAAAGTATTACATATTTGAAAGTTGCTAAGGGAGTAGATCTTAAAATTCTTCATCGCAAGGAAAACATTGTAACAGTATGATGATGGATGTTAACTAGGCATTGTGATGATCATTTCATAATATATACAAATATCAAGGAAGGAAACATAGCATAGGCAGGTTTTTTTTAAAACAATTAACAAATGAGTCCATGGTTCTTACTGTGTTCCAGATAGAGTTTTAAGAGCTCTACAGATATTATGTCAATTAATCTTTGTTAAAACACTAGCAATAATCCTCATTTGGCAGATGGGGAAACTGAGGCAGGAGAGGTTAAGTAATTTGCTCAGGGGCCATGGACGGCATTAGAAGGTAGAGCTGGGATTAGAACTCAGGAAGCTTGGCTTTAGATCTCTGCTCTTAAGCACTGTGTGGCATTGCTTACCAAGGAGCACAAATGGCAAAAATTACACACACGTATATACATTTTGCATACATACTCATGACTCTGGTGCCTGCTTTGGCAGCACATACGCTAATATTGGTTGTCTCTGGGGAGGGGTACTGGGTGGCCATGAGGACGGGGGTGAAAAAAATGCCCTGGAGAGCTGTTTTTTATCATTTGAAATTAGAACACTGCAAACGAAGTGTGTGTGTGTGTGTGTGTGTATACATATATATGTATTTTTAACCTAAAATAAACAACATCCCCAAAGAGTCGTTTCATTAGATGCCTTCTCTTTCTGAGGCCGGCACAAATCCCTTCCTGGCTGCGTCCAGCAGAGGGCCCCCGAGAACAAACACACCCTCAACAAGAGGCTCATGAAGACTCAGCTCCAAACCCAGATCTCGGGGTCACTGGGCAGGGGTACTCATGTCTATCCTTCTTTTCACTTTCTCTTGAACCCACTGCCCAGGAGCTCGGATCTGGGCCCAAGAAAGGAGAGGCTGCGGGCAAACTGGAACGCGCCCTCTCGTGGCTGCTGGGGGAGCAGAAATTGGCAGAACGACCACGTGGAAGGATCTATACTAATTCGAAATGTACAAATCCACCAGTTCCACTTCTTAGCGTCTACCCTTCTAAACAAAACACATTTTCTCACCCTTAACAGGAAAAGGGTGCGTTTATACTACGGGACGTTAAGCAGCAGTTGAAAGGCTCTTGCACGGGACACCTGGGTGGCTCAGTCAGTTAAGCATCGGCCTTCGGCTCAGGTCATGGTCCCGGGGTCGTGGGATGGAGTCCCGCATCGGGCTCCCTGCTCAGTGGGGAGCCTGCTTCTCCCTCTCCCTCTGCCCCTTCCCCCACTCATGCTCTCTTTCTCAAATAAATAAAACCCGAAAGAAAGGAAGGAAGAGAAAAAGAAAGAAAGGCAGGCACGTGTAGAGCTCTCTACTCATCTGGCTCAATATACAGATTCAATCACTCCATATACCGATGTGGTTCTCAGTAAGTAGAAAAATGAATTTCCAAATTTTATCCATAGACCATTTCTGTGAGAAAAAAGCCACAAAGCAATACAACATGTGCTCTTGCAGTGTGTCTGCAGGTGTGTGTGTGTACAAAACTGAGTGTGTGAGTCTCTGTTTGAGAGACAGAGGTCCAGAAGGCCGCCACTGAGCAGCGATTGTCCCTTTAGGAATGGGCCCCAGTCAGGAGGCACCTGTGATATATTCATATTTGAATGCTGTACAGTAGGAATAGTTTTGTGGATTGCATCTGTCATGACAAATTAATAGAAATGAAAAGTATAAACTGCATAGGCTGCTTCACTGACCTGAGACCTGAAGCATGCAGCAGCACGTGGCACCCAGGGGGCAGGTGAGGGTCCAGGCCACCGCAGCCACCAGACAGCCCTCACGGCCTCGGGGCTTCCCCGGAACCTCAGGCAGGTGCTATCAATGGGGCCACGGCTCTGTGTGGCTTCAGCAGCCCCGTGGGCAGGGTTTGGTTTCCCTGCACCTTTGTGGCTGCCCTCCAGCCCTCGGCAGGCAGCCACCCACTGCAGGAGAAGGCAGTGTCCCAGAGCAGCAGTGAGACACCTTCTGGAGACTTCCCCAAATAGCTGACGGATGCCCCTTCCCTACAGGACTTCTCTTTTAATCACTTCCAATGCCCGACGTATTTTTACCATTCTATCTTTATTAATAGGCTGTAGCTCCAGCAATTAGAGCAGTGCCTGACACAGAAAGGCTCAAAAAATAATGAATGAAAAAGGGGATGAAGAGAGACGGAGAAGGGAGAACGCAGAAGGAGAAAGGACCATTTAAAGGGGGCCCGGAGGTCCCGTGACAGTGGGTGCGTTTCTGACTAGTAGCAACCCAAAGTTTATTCCTAGGCTGCTGGGGCCCGGGGAACAGAGGTTACAGGAAGCTGCAGGCCTTGGTTCAAGCAGGCAGGGCTGTGAAAGGCAATGCCTTGGTAATGGGGATTCAGACCCAGAGCTGGCAGGCTCGGCAGGTGCGGACACGCTGTCCATCACGCCAGGCTGGGCCAGCTCCCAGCCATTCCGCCCTGCAGGGCCAAGGAGACCTGTGCTGCCGGTGCCGAGGCATTTCCCACGGCTCTCCGCCGCGGACCACACCACCCACTATCACCAAATCAATCCCGACACCCAGCATTTAACACTTTAATCCTCTTTAAGTCTGTAGAGGGGTGGGATGGCCTCCTGGGGGACTCTTGGATTTAGATGGGCGGCTCTGTTGGCTTTAAAAATATCACAAAGTGTTCTCCGGGAGGAAGACATTCGTATTAATCCGCCTTATTTAGGGTATGCATGATAGGCATGCAGAGGAATGAAGGACAGGTGAAATAAACACTCAGGTTACTTCCAGGGGAATTCAGTCCCCCGGAGCCATGCGCTGGGACCAGTGACGTTACACTTTGAAGGTAACTATGCTTGCAAAAGTTATGCTGAAGACGTAAAACATGAAAACAGGGAAAAAGGAGTTCGATCATCTGTGCCCTACACACTGGAATTAAATGTGGAGTGGGATTGAAATGCACCCAGATAGATGGTATGGAAACAGTTCAGTGCCGTCATGTGTCCTCCCTGTTTTACAGACACCAGAAATGATCTTCCCAAGTTAAGGCACTTGGAAAAAGCACCTGGCACAAAGTGGGTGCTACCTAAGTGTTTGCTGTTGCTATTATTTTTACTATTATCTGTCCGTGGGGCATTGTCTAATTCAGAAGTAGCTACTTACTGAACTCACGCACGCCGTGGTACAGCGCTCACAGGGGACGGTGACTTTAGTCATTACTGATTTGCTCTGACATTTAAAATGACTGGTTCCTCCCCCCTCCCCTAGTTTTTCCCATTCTGTCTCCATTCCTTCTGGACTGTATATGGGTCACATTTAAGCCGACACGTTCAGTTTGCATTCAGATGAAGAGAAAGCAAAGGCAGACCAGGCGCTGGGGCAGGAGGGGGAGAGAGAGAAAGAAAATGCTAGAAGTTGGTGTGGATGCTGGATGGCCCCTGTCTTCTTTGCAGCAAGCACTCCATCAGGCATCGGGCTTGCTTTACAGGGTTGAATTGTTGATTACACAGGGGGAAGAAGAAAGATGGTGTTTTCTCTTTGAGGGAGTCAGCTCTTTCTGCCTGCCCCGAACGCAGCTGGGTCGCCACAGACTGAGACGGCAGAATAAAAGGCACCTGGAACCACCTAGCTTGACGTCAGCGCAGAAGCGGTCTGGGCTTTGGATGCATCGCCACCGAGCGTTACACCATGGCTCCCAGGCTGGCATTCTGACCCGAAGTCTAGGCTGACCTGGCCGGTGGCGCACAGATACCAAGAGTTTTCGTGTGCGGATTCGCTGGTGTGGGGCTACCCCTTCGGCCCAAACTCTCCAGCAAGGTTCTTTCCTGCTTACTTCCCTAAGGGGCCTATTGTTGACATGCACCCGCTCCCCAGGGGGGAACAGTTCTGGAGCTCCAGGAGGTGAAAACTGCTCAAGCAGTCGTTCTCACACGTCAGGGTGTAGAAGATTCTGACACCGGTGGTCTCAACTTCCAAGTCATCACTTTGGGCAGGGAGAGGGCACATGGAGGCTCTAAACACACACAGCAATTTATCCAGGGAGAAGGCTTTCTCCACCTGCGAAGATTTCGTTGAGCTTTACAACACGGCCCCCCCTCTGCCCTGCACAGCCAAGGCTGTGACACCCCAGATGGTCCACGGTCCTAGAGAAGAAGAGCCAGTTTCTTCTTCACTGCTTTCCGCACTTCTTGACCACATCTGGTCCATTGCTACCTCCCTGTCACGGCTGATCTGTCCTGTCGCCTCGTTAGAGGGCAGGCTCCCCTCTGTGCCTGCCCTCCAAGGATCTCAACTACTGATGGCAGGACTGTTCACTGTCAACCCCTTAGCTCATGTGTGAAATGACCATCTTAGAAGACCAAGACCCTGCCGGAGGTGATCAGGCCAGCGCTCGTCTGAGCGCTGCCCACTAGGGTGGTTTTCTCCCTTTGGCCCTATCATATTCCATTGGGTTGGCCTTTTCCATTTAAAACCTGCAGTGTGTGTGGTAAGTTTCAACGCAGGTGTTGGCCTACTTCTTCTTTGGTCTTTGAGGCCAAATAGTCTCCATCAAAACGACTGGATTCTGATATTTGATCATAGAGGCTGCCAAGATAATACATGACATATGGGTGTGGCTGTGTTCCTATAGAATTTCCTTTATAGAAATAGGCCAGATTAGTCCACTTAGGCTATAACGATAAAATACCCAGATTGCATGGCCCACACAACAGAGATCTTCTCACAGTTTTGGAAGCTAGAAGGCTGAGATCAAGGTGCTGGTAAATTTTCTGAGAAGAACACTTTCTTGGCTTATAGGCAGCTGTGTCCTAACGGGGCCCTTCCTGTGTGCGCACAGATGAGGCCAATCCCATTGGAAGCCTTACCCTCAGACCTCGTCTAACCCCAATTATTCTCAAAGGCCCCACCTCCAACTATAACCACATTGAGGGTCAGGGTTTCAATTATAAACTGGGTGGGGGGCACAGTTCAGTTCATAACATAAGTATCGGGCCAGATTTGGCCCAGCGGCCATAGTTTGCTCACCTCTATTCTATTCTATTCTATTCTATTCTATTCTATCAAAATCCAATCACCTTTACATAACGAAACCTATCCTTCCCACCCAGTCTTTCCTCTCCAGTTATATCGGAGATGTCACACACAGTTCGGAACACGGGCTTTTTGAAGAATGTCAGAAAGGAACTCTCTGGGTCCCGAGTAATGCCAAGGCTACTCTACCAAAGGCCTTGGCTAGTTTTAGACTCTTTGTAGAATCTTACGTCTATATTCTAAAATGTTGTTTAACCGAACGGTCTCTGCAGAAAGTCCGTTCTTCCTCCCGCGGCAGGAGTGGCGGACAGGAGCTCCGTCCTAACCGAAGACAGGCGCAGCTTGAAGGCGAGAAAGAGGGACAGAGGGCAAAGTTGGAGCTACTCCAAGAACGCTGTTTCCAGTCTGGCAGGAGGCAGGTTGTTTACAACTAGCATTTAGGTGTCTTGCAAGCTCTGTTCTGTTGAAAGCCCAAATGCTGCCGGTAAAGCGGAGCAGACTCCGCCCCAGACGTGGAACACCTGTGCAGCCGTCTCTCGGAGTCAACTCCACTTGCTCTCTTGCAAGTCTTGTCCTCAGCGGCTGTGATAAAACCAGAAACCACCTCATCTGTGTAAGAAGGCTAGTTCGTTTCAGCGGGTCTTGTTTTGGGTGATGTCCTTCATCGAACCACGGTAGACCCAGGGTTACTACTTGGGCCCCATCGTTCCCCCTTATTTTCTGCTTTGAAGAAGCAGCAGTACCTCTTATGGCACAGGATAAATATTGATGCGGGAACTGGCTTCCCCTCTGAGCTTAATTATGCTTTTCTAGATGTACTTTCAGGAATTTAATGATTTTCTAAGTCCTCTGAAAAACATCATACTTGGAAAGAAAAAAAAACCCAACTAATGGTTTTGTTCCTTTCCAAAAACACCATTTTCGTGTGAATTTATATTGCCGAAGGGGTACTTTGGAAGTTAGAGGGGCAGCAGGACTTACTAAGAAGGCATTCAGGAGCAGGAGGGGCTCCCGCGCGGGGTTTTGGTTGCTGTTGTTTGTGTTTTGATGCACTATTTCTTGACCAATCCACAATGATCACTGAGGCTCAAAAATGAATGGGAACTCACAGTTGCTGGCGAACCCAATGGGAAATTATATTTGTTTTTTTATTTTTGAAAACTTTTTTCCCCAGTGGGAAATTGCATTGGATCATAAAGCAAGGAAAGGTAGTTTCAATAACGAACTGAAATTGTTAGTCGTTTTACCAATGAAAGTCACCTGAGAAGAATTACTCAGTGTTCGATGTACAGAAATACCGGCCTTGGTGCGAGGCCAGGGGCTGCCACTGATCCTTCCAGTAAGTGCTGGGTCTTGAAGAAATCTTGATCTTCTCAGCTCAGGCCAGGTGGAGCAAGCTGAAGTAGATAATATCCACCTTTCATTTTGCTTCTGAATAATTCTTTATTTCGTGGAAAAAACATTGACCCTGGAGTCCAACAGACCTAGACTAGAACTACCACTGGGGTCATGCACCGAACTTCTCTAAGCCTCTTTATGCTCCTGAAGAGGGACAAAGGCAGACCTATCCAACAGACTAAAATGCAAAGATCAAGAGGACAACGCCTGCGAAGCACCTGGGACTGTGCCGGCCCATGACGTGCGCCTACGAAACATCAGCTTCCTTGACTTGAGGCGTTTTGTTTTTAATTTAAAAAACACAACTACTACGGGGGAGTGATAAACAGGGCCGAGGGAGGGAAAATCTAAGATGAGCTGGAGCGTCTTATCTTGTGGTGCCAAATAGAAGGAAGTGTTCAAAAAAGGATGGGGCACTTTCCAAGGACACAGAGGTCCGGCTGGAACAATCTGAACAACAGAATAAATAGTACTGGATTAGAACTCATAGAACGAAGTAAATACCTGTCAGTTCACCTATCTACAGCTAAGTAAATGAGGAAATAAATACCTGGAGGAGAAGGGACAGCTCTACCGTACAGAAGGATTCCAAGTAATAACTGCAGAAGGAATGAGGGAAATAGAAATTCAGACTAGAACACCACAGGAGTGACTGGTGAGGGAGAGATACACTGACAGGTGCTGAAATTATTGAGCAAAGTCTGAGGATAAACAGGGTATTGGTATAGTTTCAAAGAATTTTCTTCAAGTAATCTATTAATTCCAAAGGGAAAAACAGTCACTGTACTATGGAGAAGCCCAGTGGGCACCATATTAATTGAATGATCAAAATTAACATCACCAGTAATAAGACATGCTGACATCACACATCTCGTGATATAATTCACTGAAGAGTGATACCACGTCACTTCTCAATATTCTCGTTACCACCATCTGACCATGAGAACACATCAGACCAGCCCAAATTGAGAGACAGTGTACAAAAAGCTGACCAGTCCTCCTCAAAAGTGTCAGCATCACAAAAGACAAAGAAAGGATGAGGAATTGCCAGAGATTAGCAGAGACTAAGGAGGCATGACAATGAAACACAATGTGTGATTCCAGATAGAATCTTGGAACAGAAAACGGAGAAACTGGTGAAATCCACATACAAACCATTGTTTAGTTAAGAGTATTGCACCAATGTTAATTTCTTAGTTTTGGTCACGGTACTATGGTTATGCAAGTTATTAACATGAGCAAAAGCTGGCTGCAGGATATATAGAAAGTCTGCACCATTTTGCAGCTTTTCTGTTAAGTCTCAAATTATTTCAAAATAAAAAGTTTTAATAAAAGACATTAGTATGATTGAGGGATAAGTCTGTATCATTTTGTTTCTTTTATGTACTATCCAAACACACGCTTCAGTGAAACACACCTGGCCATTGCCCATGCTGATGACCAAAATGTATGGGACAGATGCAGCCCCAAACTATGTCACTCTTGCCTCAAAGACCTTGGAGAATCCTGACATGACCATTTCTCAGGGGAAGGGGGTGGGCTTGAAGGAAGATTACTAGGGGAAAGTTTTTGCCAATCTGTTTCCTTCCATACTTAGAGAACTCAGTGTAACTCCTGGCGTCTCTCGACCTCTATTCCCTCATCCTCAAGGGAGTGACACACCTGATGGGTAAATGTGGGAAGAATAAAGCTGATGCACATTGATCACCTGCTTTCTTTCTCTGGGTTAAAGCAAATAGATGTTCTGCCATGCTCCTAAGGACAAGAACATTCCCCTCTTTGGCCTTTACAGACTGGACAGACCAGCTCCTTTGGAAGACCATTTGATACTCCCTCCCGAGATATCCCTTCAACCTATCTTTCTCAGTTACAGTGGCATATTTTTGCCCCGTTCCTTGTTTTATTTCTCAATTTGTTCAGAACCTGGGTAAGTAAGAAGACAGGCTGATGACCATTGGGCATACTCTAGACCCCACCAGGTTTCATGTGCCCTGGTATGTACGGTGTCCTAGAACTGAATTCTATGGCTACGATTCTCTCTGGAGTTGGGAGGCATTTTCTACCTAATCTCTATTCCAAATAGTCTCTGGACTTTGAGCATCATAAACAATAACCATTTAACATTGTTTTTGCTGCATGAGTTGAGCTGTCCTGGGACAAAAAGAGGATCTAGACCACCGGCTCCAGTCCACCTCCAGAGAGACAGACAGACAGATACACCTGCGAATGTGAGCCGTCCCAAAGAGTATGGGACTCCACTTCTGTTATGACCTACTGGTCTTAAGTATATTTTAAAAAGAAGCTATTTTCCTAGTTTTCTCATTTTAGCCTCTGCCCCAACAGCAATTCAATGGAGGCATAAAGCATGTGTTCCCTCCTCTTTACGGACCGCCGTGCATTGATCTTCCCCAACAGTTTCCTTTGCATCTGTTTTCGCTGGTACAAAGATGGACATTTCTAAGTAGAGCCTTTAATAGTCCATTACTTTCACCCCACGGTGTACAATGTAGTTTTAAAGTCAACCTCTATGGCAAACTGCTACTTGTATGAATGCCCGTCTGGGAGTGAGACTAATCTTCCTGTACTGGAAAAATAACCAACACTTACTGCACCAGAGTTATGATTACACCACAATAAATATTCTATGCAGAACTAGGAACAACTCCTCAAAGAAAAATGCTTGGAAACGGGTAATTGGAATGAACTATATGCATTTTCACTGAGCTTTGAAAGAAACTGAGAAAAAAAGATCTTCGATCTGTTCCCAAGTATATCTTTTTTTTTTCCCTTAAAGGACACCATGTGAGGAATTTTGACAGTGTCTGCATTCTAATGGGAACATCTCAGGAAGAAGAGGCTTATCTATCTTGTGCCTTGTTACTGCCATGATGGGCACCGTTTATCAGGCATGAAGAAAGGAGAAAATCCAGAAGGTAGTTCTTTTCTGGACAATTTTGTGTTCTGGCTCTTAAGTACTTTCCCTGTGCCATGGATGTGCATATTTTAAAAGCCAAAGAAACCCCTCCCTTTGAGCTACAGATGGCCACAGAAACCAAACAAGAATGCTAAACAACCCATTTCAAAAGGCCAAAAAAACAAAACAAAACAAAAAAACCCAAAAAAACAAAAACAAGGCAAGCGCCAAGTTCTGCATGGCACCCGCGTGCTGACGCCACATCCATCTCAACCGTGCTGGTAGGACCGGAAAGTGACAGTCACGGGAAGGAGCTGCAGTGACCCCGAGGGCGAGAATCAACGTGTCTGGTAGAACCACCACCACCACCACAAAGTAGACATGAAACAAGATGCCGCAAGAACATTCTTTTTCCTTATAACAGGGATGTGTTGACTTCATTATTCAGAAGCCTTTGATTACCCTTTTCAAAAGTTTTTTTGTGGAGTTTAATTTTCGAGGCTGTTAACCACCGATGCCAACTTCATTATAGCAAGCAAGCAACCAACCCATAATGCACGATGCCAATTGTTAGTTTTACGTCAGCTTCGCATTCGATTTGGACTTGTCTGCTCGTTTATAACTTTCCGAGCCAGGAAGGTTTCTGCACAGTCACTGACTTTTCCTCAGCTCGTGTCTTTGTTCCCCTGCTTGCCATGGGGGATTGAGGGAATAGATATTTATGACTTATTATCTCAGTATTAACAGTGCCCTTCAATAATTTATGAAACTGTGCTCCTGCATTTTTAACCTTGAAGTCCTTCCGATGATGATTCGGAAAGGGTAAGATTAACATAGAGGGGCTCAAACGTGAATCATCAGTTTCTTACACAAAAATTCACCCAAATGAGGGAAAAAATAGAGTCGCTGGTGGCATAATGGCTCCGGGTGGGATGAGCCAAGAACGTCTAAGTCTTTACCCCAAACCGCCTTTGTGCCTATTGCCAGAACATGACATTCTCTTCTGTAGAAAATATCCTCACGCTAAAATATAGTGATATTATCACATCTCAGCATTCAGTGAACCCAAATTCTGGAATGTCACAGATATCTTGAGTCATCACTTGCTCGTGTACGTGTTCCTTTCCCCTTCCAAGATGTAACAGTGATTTAGGATGAAGCTCCTTTGACAGTGTATTTCACTGTTCAGTTTACGCAAAAGAGAGGGTGACATTCAGGAGAGGGAATTATCCCCGTTCTTTCTCCAGCGGCTCCTAGAGGCACTGTGCTCAAATTTCCTGATTTTGTGCATGGATTTCTCAAAAGGTGATTTGGCAGACACTACAACTGGCCACCTAAAAGCCACCCTGCCATTTTCCTCACAGCAAGTAGTGGCCCTGAGACCCCATTCTGACCAATGGGAAATGAGCAGAATTCTCTTGGGGACCTTTGGGAGAGCTTTCTTTATCTTATTAAAAGGAAAAGCTGAAGATCAAAGCTCCCGATGCTACACTTTCCCTTTAACTTGAATACAGCAGCCACCTTGTGACCAAGAGGCAACAAGCCTTAGAGCAGAAAGCCAACACGCTTAGGAAGTGAGAAGGCAAATGGAGAGAAGCTGGCTTTTGATGGCGTCACTGAACTGTAGGGACCACCACAGACCACCTACAACTGGGCTACCCTGTTTGATAAGCAGTAATTGTCTTTATGGCTCCAGTCCCTGTTACTTGCTGCCAAAAGCATTATTAAGGGATCCAGAAGGTGAGGTCTGGAGTGCAGGCAAGAGTACACGGGAATCCATGGGCAGCGATGGCTGGTTTGCTCCGTGTTGAAGCTGGGCCCCACAGACGAACGGGGGTGGGGGGCGGGGAGCACAATACTTCTTGAGGCCTGGGACCTGTTCCAGCCAGAGCTTGAGAACGGCACTCAGGTTTCATGACAAGGGTATTCGTGATATTCAATAAACGGGGCAGCAATACAACCAGCTGGCTTGTACAGCTCAGTGAAACCGTGTCAGTGCGAGACAGCAGGAGGGCAAAAATATGGACTTTTTTCCATGTCCCTGCTTTCCTCTGTTGTTTAGTTTTCCCAAACTAACTCATTTAGAAGTACATCCCCCAGCTCAAAGTCCGATGGCTTCTCTCTGGGGGAGCATACCCATTTGTATTTCAAGCTTGCATCACCTGTGTGCGAGAGGCCTGCGGGTGGGGGGCAGAGGTCTGCTTGGGGAGTACAAGTATGTGACTATGAGTGGGGGTGGGGGGGCTACTTTCTCCCTTAGGAAGTTTAGAACCAAGACAGATCTCCGGGGTACACCAGGGCTCCAGATAACATAAAGCTCCCGCTGACCGGATTGGCTGGGTGGTGACCTGTCCCCCGCCGGCTTGGCTACGAAGCCAGCTGGGTGTTGCAGAGGGAGATGTATGTGTGTGTTTCCAGAAAACACTCCTATGCAGGGCACAGCTAGATGGGCCTTGAAAGCGAGCTGACAAACTAGAAAAATGGGTGGATTACACTTCAGAGCTGTTCCTTAAATGACAACTGTGACGAATAGGCATCAGTCGGCTTTTTCTAGTTTAACTGGAAAGCAAACGGTGTATTAAACCTACCTTGGCTCTAGTTTTCTTCTTATGCTAGAGATTTGAGCTCCCTCCTTTCTGGTCTAACATTTCTTAAATACCAATCAATCTGGTTTTGCTTGAAACTTGATTTCTTCAAGGACACCCATTCAGCAAATATTTATTGGGTGTCTGCATACCCGTGAGCAAGTCTGTGTGTGTGTGTGTGTGTGTGTGCACACGCATGTGCAAGAGAGACAGACAGGAGCAGGAAGGTGGGGGGAAGTAAGGGAGGGAGATGAGCACAGCGTCCTTTCAGGAGCCCCATATCCAGAAAAGAAAACCATGAATGGGCTCTAGTGCATAAAGTTGTAGTTCAACGGGATTAGGAAAAGATACTCGAACACACTGGAAGGTTCTGGCACCAGGCAAAGTGCTGGCTGGAGACGCGGAACAAAGATACAACTGTCAGAACGTCCTTGTGTCATCTCCTGTCGTCACCTACACGAGGAAGGTCAAGTCTCAAATGCTTCTCCACAGGCACGGGCTAGCAGGAGCCCTGGCTGGCTTTCCCACGCAGAGCCGGTTTTTACAGGGCTTGGTTGAGTCTCTCTAGATCTTAATCCACTTATGTAAAACGTCTGCTTCTGCCTCGCTTTATTCTTCCCTCCCTTCCAACAGCAAGTGACAGGCTGAGTAGAAAGTTGTTTGCCCTTTCAGAGGAAGTTAGCGAAGTCTTCACTCTCCAGGTGCGGGTCTGCCCCCCGCTGCCGTTCCCTCTGAAGGCCCTGGAAATTCTCCCAAGAATCTGGGTTGGCTTTGAAGCCCGGATCTCTCTGCCCTCCCAGTTTGGATGTCTTCACTGGGTGGAAAACTAGTCAACCTGCCCAGCCTCTTGTTATTTCTGAGCAGATTCTCTGAAGTTACGGGAGCCCCAAGTGGTTTGCTAGATTTTGCATAAGCAATAAAACAGTGCATAAAACCCACGGCCCGGCGTCACTTAATACACCTGCTTCCGCAGATGCTCTCTGAAGAAGCCTCAGCGGACGGCACTGTAAACTGCTCTGCACATTCGTATGCGTGCCGAGCGGAGCACGCATGGACTACAGCGGCCCGAGCGCCGGCGCCTGGCGCCACCCGCCTCCGGCACGGTCTCCGGTGGTGCCTCCGCTCCCGCCGACAAGTCCAAGAGATAGAAAAACATAAAAAGCTATTGTCCATGTCCAGTGAGAAATGAAATGCACTGGACCAAGTATCACAGCTTCCTTAAAATAATACAACAGTTCATCACTTTCGCATCTGGATCCCTCTCATGGTCTGCAAAGTCATAAGGCTCGAAATCAACGTCGTGAACCATCCCTGCTTTGTTCTATTTAAATGCATTCCTTTAAAAAAGCAATTTATTAGAGGCTCTCTATGGTTTCACCTTATCTGAAGCACTTAATTCAGTTCATCTCCTGCTTTGCTTTGTACTGTTGGAGGCAATTGGAAGACTGGGAGCAAAGTATTAATAAGAGAACGTGCCTTGGGGCTCTGGCCTGTGAAAACAGCTCCTGAATCACAATGTGGCCACAACCCAAAGCTTACCACAGATGGAAAGAATTCATGGCATCTGTCATCATTCTTTGGTTTATTTGCAGGCTGATTCATCACAGATTTGGTTGAAGCTCCTACATTACAGACAAGGCCTTTTGTAGAATGCCCAGGGGAGGAAAGATCTCGTAGTTCTACCAGCGATTCTCCTCTCCCCAAAATACCATCACTTCCACCACCATGAAAACTGTGGGTAAGGAAGAACCCAGCTTCGTTTTTAAGGAGGGAATAACAGAGAGAGAGAGAGAAAAAAAAGATTTCCCACTTTTAAAGGCGTACATAATTCTGCCTCCACGCAAGCTATAATGCGTGATTTGGTTGGGGACAAAAAGGCCAGACTTGCCCATGTTCCCCGAGTTCGGTTGTGGATGACCTAATCATGCCAAAATCCCATCTCCTTCATCAAAACCTCTCCCCAGAATAAGTCTCGACTGGCTCTACCCTCAAGCCTCCTCAAGGGAAGAAAGAGAAATGGACGGCTCAAGAAGTTTAAGGTCTCGGGAAAGAAAACTCCTTTCTCCTCCTCTGTGAAATGATGAATTAAGATCTCTTCTAGCCCACGAGGCGCACGATTCCTGAGACCCCTGGCCTGTCAGGGATGCCAGGTATTGGGATGGGCAGCTGGGATCCCAGTAAGAGCTTCGGGCAGTAGGAATAGCCCAGCCAGGTGCCTGAGGATTCTTGTGGTTAATAGCAACCAATTCAAGATCCCCTCCTGGAGAAGCAGATGAAGCCTTTAACAGATGGCAGTGGATGGAAAGCCCCGTGCTTGGCACATCGATGCTTGATGAACGGGCTCTCCTTTGCCCTACCACTCGCTGGAATGACTTGCTCTTGGCATAGGTTTTTATTCGGCGCAGCAAATCGGCCAATCAGTCCGTGGAGTTTTAAGTTCACAAGCGCACCCCATCCCACCCCTCTGTAATTGAGGCATTTTCCAAACCTGAGCTTTCCCTTCAGTCCCCGTTACAAGCAGGAGGGAAGACATCTCAAAAGGAGATGTGAAATGGATGAATTTTAAAAATATGACCCTAAGCAAAAGAAGCCAGTCATAAAAGGCCACATATTCTATGGTTTCTTTTATGTGAAATGTCCAGAATAGGCAAATCCGTAGAGACAGAAAGTAGATTAGTGGTTCCCAGATTAGGGACTGCTAAAGGGTACAGGGTTTCTTTCTGGGGTGATGAAAATGTTCTGGAATTAAATATCTGGGGTTAGACTATACTTACAACTCTGAATATCCTAAAAACCACTGAACTGTATACTTTAAAAGGCTGAATTTTGTGGAACCTAGATTATATCTCAAAAATTGTTATTAAACAATGCAAAAAATGTTATTATAATGATGGAAAGAATCCTAGGGAAGGGGAAAAGGACATGGATTTCAGTCCCACCGGCTGTGTGGTCTTAAGCAAACTGCTCCACTTCTCTGCATCTCAGATTTACCAACTATCAAGTTCGGATGTTATCTCACTGTGAACCTTTTAGGCTAATTATGAGAATCCTACTGTAGGGAATTCAAGGTTACATGCAAGGACTCTCTCAGTCTGAGAATGGAGGAAATCGTGTGCAAAGTAACTTAGCTTAAGATACCAGGGCCGGTCTTCAGAGGCAGGTAAGGAGAGTAGATGAAGCAACTCCTGGTGAACATTCTAGCAGGTTTCTCCTTTTAGGATTGATTCCTAAAGGTGGTTATACAGACAACATTTCTCACTGACTTGTGTCTCACAAGACAACAGGTGGCCTGTTTCTACATTTTGCAGGGGAGGAAGCTCAGCCCGTGGGATACTAAGTAACCTTTAAAGTTACCAATCACGGGGGAGCCAGGAACATGGGTGTTCTCTCTTCCAATGGAGCCGAGTGCCCTTCCCACTCAAGTACTAAAAACGGGGGATGGGGTATTGACTCCTTCTGCATAGCGTGCTAATAAACCTTTGCCAGATTTGGGCATTAGAACCAAAGTCATTCAATCATTCTAGAAGTTTGAGAGAAAAAAAGAAAGGGAGGGAGAAAGCGTAGGGATGGAGGGACAGAGGTGGAGGAGGAGAGAGAAAGAGGGCGGAAGATAGGCAAGAAGGAAAGAAGAAAGCAAGGGTGGAGAGCGAGAGGGAGAAAGGGGGGAAGCAGAAAAGATTCAGATCTTTTTTGTTTCAGGACTATGTAAGGGAAGCAGATTTCCTTTCCAAAGTTCAAAGGAAACGGTGTGTTTTGTTTTCGTACTCCGTTCCATTTTTCACTTGGGAAAACCCCCCAGCTTTGAAGCCTCTCTGTTTAAACTCATTAGGAAAACCATCGATGATGGAAGCTTTCATGAAATTGCAGTGGGAGGAATTAGCGTTAGGGGAGAGCTGGATCAATCTTCAAACATTTTATCTGTGGAGCTGGGAGGTCCGCACTGGCTGCACTGTAAACACATGCTTCGCTGACTGGAGAGTCCAAGGGACTGATGACACTTGATATTTACTCTCCGAATACTTCCTCAGCAGCCAGCTCTGCCTGCCACCTGAAAAAGATGGCTGCTTCTTGAGGACTAACTGAACAAACTGACTGGCGAAATGTCTCGCCCCAAAAAGAGAGGTGTTCTTTTAATGTCCTGCTGGAAAGGAGGTAGTGATATTGACATGCACTGCACAGAACCTTTTCCCGTGTAATGCATACCTTGAGCGAGTTTGACATGGAAACCTTTACATCAGGGCTGTGTTCACTTTTGAGGATATCTTTCTTGGCATCTGAATCTTTTTTTATTTTAAAGTTTTACAACCTGTTGGAGTCTCCTTAGCAAAATTAAAATAGGGTGATGTCGTTTTGGACAAAATTGTGATTGATTCAAAATGGATTTGAGGGTGAGAAAGTAACGACTGCAGGTGGGATCCAGGAGATCACAGGAGAGAAGAGGTAGGAGAAGAAAAGATCTGGGGCTGACAGGGGACATTGGAAGATGATCAGATACTACTGATGCTCTTAACAAAATTGCTTTTGGAAAAAATGTTAAAAGATATCTTTGTGTATACAGTATAAGATTAAAGTAATTTATGATTTGAATGTCTGCAAAGAAGACTTAATTTTTTTTTAAAGATTTTATTTATTTATTTGACACAGACAGCCAGCGAGAGAGGGAACACAAGCAGGGGGAGTGGGAGAGGAAGAAGCAGGCTCACAGCGGAGGAGCCTGATGTGGGGCTCGATCCCACAACGCTGGGATCACGCCCTGAACAGAAGGCAGATGCTTAATGACTGTGCTACCCAGGCGCCCCGGAAGACTTAATATTTTTATTTTTCTGACACCAATTATATTGGTGTGCTTGCAAACGTATATAGGCAAAAATGTAAAAAGACAGACACACACGTGGATATGCCATTGTATGTGTATCTGGGTGCACAGACATGCACAGGTGCACCTTAAATAAATGAATCATGGATAAAGGGACTGTGATATAATAATATTGATTAGCAGAACTAACCCTTTTTCCTGTCAAGTCTACCCCAAGGACAAACGAGAGCCTATTATTTTAAATTGCGGTGAAATTAAGCAGTGCATAGACACAAGAAAAGATAGTGGAGATGGGAAGCTAACCGTAGCCTACCAGTGGATGACTGACTGTTCTAGGGACATCAGGTCGTCACTTGCTATCCCTTATTTCGCTCATGAGAAAATAAAGCATAAAATTAACCTATCCAAGGTATGGAATCATCCCTGCCCAACTTAATGGGCACTAACTAATCCAAAAGGAAAACAGCCATTACTTATACAGCCATAGCATAGATGCAACACGACATATAGAGCAGTAACTCTTGTATTGCAAAACAGACAAATAGATTAATGCATGTTGCAAAGGATGGGTGAAGAGATCGATCAGGTTACTGATTCAGACCATGGACTTTCTCTCAATATACTACATTTAACTTTTAAATAAGGTTTAGGAGAACCTGTAACATTTTGCTCACTGACAGAGCCATATTTTACTTAGGGAAGAAATTGGCTAGTCTATAAAAATTAAATTATGCCCCTTTCACTGTATCTAGTCAAGGGGAAAAACTCTAATTACAAGATTGCACTGTCAAACAAATGCAAATTCACATTCTTTATATCCTGGTTTAAAAATTCATATGGGGGGAGTTTCTATTCTGAAATGAGAATCAATATTTGAAATATTTTTCGGAGTGCAGTGATAAGAGCAGAAGAAATGTCATTATCAAGGGTGCTGGTAAGTAGAGGCTAACTCATTAAGAGCAGAACTTGTGAGAACAAGTCATTCGTTATGCAAACATTTAAATATCAATTAGTAAGGACAATGAAAGAAGGCTTTCCTTCCCCACAGCCCAGTGCCTTATTACTCCAGAAATGACCAAGGGGAGAGAGAGCAGTGGGAAATAATCTCCACACCTAATAGGAATGCCACTCTGGGGAACAGGTAAAGGTTAATTTTACATGTACTTCCCAACTGAAAATTAAATGTACCTGCCTCAAAATTCATAAGAGCTGAGTTAGCAGACTTAATCCAGAAAGGACTAACTAAAGGCCTGAGCATATTGCCTCGTTGGTAGTTTTTTGGAAAGAGAATGCCTTTCATCACTGCTTAATGTCAAACTTGCTTGGTTCATTAAAATCTCTTAGTCTGTTAAAACCGTGCTTTTCCTAGACCTATGGAAAATGCCAGTCCACATAGCACTTGGCTTTAAATATCCTACCGGTTGGTTCTCCTATTCATTTAATATCCGTTTCGTGCCCTGTCCAGTCACCCAGTTCACTAAGCCTGTAAGGTGAATACGGTGGACGTGCAGACCATCTAAATCTTTAGCACTTTGCCTGAATTCTTTTCAGGCAAACCTGGGTGGCAGGTTTTACTATATAAGGTGCTGGCTCCGGAAAGCAGGTGCCTCTGGGTAATAGCTGGTGGATGTGGACCAGGTGTATAACTTTTCTGGCCCAGGTTTCCGTCCTCTAGAACGCAGAAACAGTCCAGACTTAGGGCACCCCTGAGTCACTTGGGGAGCTTCGAAAGGACCCACGGCTGGGTATTTCACAGACTTAGTGAACTGGCTTGCTTCTTCAAGGGTGACGGGGGGGGGGAGGGGTGGCACGTGGATCTCAACAAAACTCCCAGGACGATTCTGATCTGCACCCTTCACTCGGAGTCACTGGCCCATTTCAGCTCTCATGCACTAAGATTCTCAGAACCCTCGGTTACTGATCCAGTGAAAGTAATTCTGACTTTGGTTCCTAATGGTAGCACGTAACAGGTGTGACTTGCTCTCCCCAGAGTGGAAACACTAACCCTGCAGAATTAAATGCCGGCGGGTTGGGGCCTGGGGGAAGCCGGGCTGCACAAGAGGACTACAGATTTCATCAGCTGCTGCACGGAGAGCACCCGGGAAGGACCCGCAGCGAGGGGCGTGCAGGCTTTCAGGACTGCGATGACAGCGCTCCCTGTGGTCACTTCACGGTCAAACCTTAGTTCGGCTCTCCTTCCCTGCCAGCACCAGCAGGGCTAAGAGTCACTTACATTGACTGGTCTGACCACTGCATGGGGAGGAAAATGGAAGTGCGTTGAGAGTATCACTCCTCCAGACATCGCTCTTGTGACGCAGGAACGTGCATTCTCCTCCTATGAATTCAGGCTTAGAACGTGCACCCCCCCCCCCTTCGAACAGGATTTTCCTCGGAGTCTGTCGACTGTTCCTGTTTTTCCGCCTTCACTACTGGCGTGGGCTTATTATCTCACTCTGGCCTCTGACATAGGCTAGAGGAACCTAGTTTGGAGAGAAGGTACCCATCTTGATCCAAAGAAGAGCAACTGCAGGCCTGGCACGTAGAGACCGGGTGCTAAGGGTTCCCCTGGATAAGATGGGCATTTTAATGCCTGCTCTGCCTTTTGTACAGCATTATTTGGGGGAGAGAATAAAGAGGAAAAACAGCACATTGAAAGCGGAGTGTGTGGTATTTATCTCACATAAACTTCTGTAGAGGAAGAACTATCTGAAAAAGGACACCTCACCCAGCTGTAGTTTGGTTCATATCTTTTTCTCTCCGTGTCTCAACCATATCCCAGCTGATAGAACATGATACCCAGATAAGCAGTGGCCTAGAAAATCCCAAGGAAGTTCCTAATGCGTCCACAGTTTATCCCTATTTTTTTTCTGGCTCTAAACGACCACCTGGAAGAAAGCTGCAAATATTTGAAAAAACAAACACTAAAGCGTTCAGAGTGATTCCAACTGACATCACAGCAGTTCCTCTGGTAGGAGGGCAGACTTTTGCGCAGGTAAAATGTTCAGGAATGAAACACAAGGAAAACCGAAACAACCTGTCAAAATCACAGCTATCAATCTTAGCTACAGAATCTTCACTAAATTTTGTTTTGCTTTTGTAACAGCCCAAATCCCAGGACAAATCACAAACAACGCATGATGCTTTTCTTGGGACAAGTTTTTCTTGAGAGCAATTAGGTCTCAGACTTCCCCAAAGGGGCGATTTTGGTGGAAAGAAACCGCAGCTAATGACCTACAAGGAACAGCTTTTAAAACCGCGCGCGCACTGCATCGTGGCACAGTCATGAGCCAGCCCTCTGCTCCTCGCATATCCCTGTGCTTGGCCACGGGGCCTTTCCAGGCCCTTCTCTGACAAGAAACTACTTTTCCAAGGTGCTGCCTTGAAAACTGGAGCCCTTGCACTGAGTTGCCAGTGCGGTAAGAGAATCACTTCGCAGATTTAATCCCTTCCACCAAAAGCACTGTGGGCCCACAGTTCAGCACACCAAAGGGGAGCGGCACTTTGGTTTGAGCCACCTCAGTCACCACGTGATGCTATTTCCCCTATTTTTATTATCCTGAGAACTGCAAGGTCTCCTTTGATGGGTCTGACCTTGGAACTGAAGCAAGAGTTCCACCCATTTCCCCCAAGTTTCACTAGTAGGGGACTCTGATTTCGGGTAAGACTACTGGGAAGGGCTGGGGAGGGCCAGGTCAGGAAGAAAACTCTGGTCAGCTGGAGTAAGTGAGGTTTGCTCTCACAAGACCCCCTCTCTGCCGAAAGCCGGGCACCTCTTATCAGCCTGCCAGCGGCTAAGCTTGTGGGGCTGGGAACAACATTCCTTTGAACAATCTTGGCAATTTGTGCCTGGAATTTGATGCAGTGGCTCTAAAATTAAATAAAGATCCTGTAGTGTTCTTCTAAGAAATACGGCATGGCTCTATGACAAAACACAGTTTTCAAGCTCTGACCTCTGGGAACTTCAACTAGCTTCATATTTCAGGCTGACGTTGCTCACAGGCTACTGTCTAGTTGCCCAAGCGGAGCTGGTTACCCATGTATTTTCCAGCCTCCAGATCAGCTGTTAGCAGAGGGAGGTGAGGGAGTAAATAAAAAGAGAGCCACTAATTTAAATGCACTTCGCCTCCTGAGTCCCTTGGGGGAGAAGCCCCGGTAATTAACTCTAATGAGATTAAAGTAACTTGGAACTCTTCATTTTGCCAGCACTGTAAATCTGTGATAACCAGTGTGTGCGCTTTAAATCAAGTCAGTCCCTTTTCCTGTAATGTAATCCCCGCCCCCCAATCCCCCAACTCCTAGCGCTGGCCAAGGCTGGAGAGCGGTGGCGGCTCCTGGGGTCTTACCCGCACTTTGCTCCATCACTTCTTTCTGACACATGTCTTGAACGTTGACCGTGCAATTCACGATGAACTCGGGGGAGGAGCAGTCGTTGTTCAGCTGGAATTCTTCACACTGGTAACACTGGATTTGCAGCGCAAAGCCTGTGGGGACAGACGCAGTCGGGTTCAGATCCAGCCCCCACAGCGACCACACCGGAAACCTCGACCCTCCTCTGCCCCGGCCAGATCCCCATCCCTGGGGCGCTTGGGCTCGGGTACCCCTGGGTCTCCACGTAAGGCGGCTGTGGCAGAAGCCGGCAGGGGGCGGCGCGGACACCGAGGGTCCCCCAGGATTCAGCTGAATTCTGCCTGCGACCCCTGGACCAATGCTCCAGAAACAAAGAGCCCTTCCTACACCACAGCTGGCCTTAACCCCATGGAAGTTGAAAGGACGGTTACAAAAGCCGAGAGTGAAGCAGCTGCAGAGACACGCTTCAGCTCCAATCCACAGCAAAGGATTTACCTAATTGTTAATTGGTTACAAATTACTTAATTCCTATTTTGGCACCATTCGCGATTGCGTCCGCAGACGCCTTTTTAGTTTTAATTTTTGTCGTCAGCGTTCCTGTGCTGCGGCTCCGAGGCTCCCCAAGCGACCACCCAGGAACCCAGGAGGCAGTGCCGGATGCCAAGTGCTGCTGCTCTGCGAGTCCCCGGCCTGTCTTCGGGACAGTCCCCGCAGCAGCAGGGGGACCACAGCGTGTACAAGGGGCGTGTGTGTCTGTGTGCGCGCGCGCACCCCGAGCCGCGACACAACCACCATTCCTTCCTGGCTTTCTGGGCAACCGTTTGGCCAGGGTCCCCGGTCGGAGTCCCAGCTCTGCAGCGCTCGTTCGAAAGCCGTTCTCTTAACTGGGAGACGTTTTTGCACATCTCATCGCCCCAGCCTGACTGCTTTGATCGGATCTAGGAGCTCCTGTCTAGACCTAACTCCCCCTGCTCCCGGACAGACAAGCCCCGGAACCCCGCGCTTCCTCCCATCTCCACGTCGGTTGCGCTCTGAGCGCAGCAGCCCAGCTCCGGAGCGCCCGGGCCACAGGCTGCCCAGCGCGCCGCTCACCTGTCGGCGGCGCCACTCCCACGGGTTGCCGGAGACGCCCGGTAACTTGCGGGGTCAGGGGTTTCATCGCCCCCTCTCCCTCCGCGAGGCCCCAGCACCGCTCAGACCCTCCCTCCTCCCCAGCTCTGCTTCCTCTCCTGACCACGCAGCCCGAGCATCTGCAGCTCGAGTCCCGCAAATCCGCCACTCCCGCCTCTCGTCCTGCAGCGCGGGACTTGGAGACTTTCCCATCTACAGCCTCTGGGCACCAGCACCAGTCGCCGCCGCCAAACTCCCGTTGGGCAGCCCCTGCACAGCGCGGGCCGGGAGGTGGGTGCCCGTGGGGGCGAAGAGGCGGGCGGGTAGATGGGGTGTGCGCGCCTGGCGGGGCTGCTGGCCTTTTCGTTTTCTTACCTTGAAGCAAGAACAATCCGCAAAAAGTTGCTGCGATGCCGAGGACCCACATCCTCCCGGAGCCGCGGAGCCGGGAGAGGGCAGGCGCATCAGAGGCGGCGACCGCGGCGGAGGCTGCCCGGGCCGCAGCGGCTGTGGCTGCCGAGGCTGCTGGGGCCCGCGCTCCTGCCGCCGAGGCCACCGCCGCCGCCAAGAGGAGCCGCAGGTGCCGCCGGCGGCGCCAGCATCGCCCGTGCCCGGGCTCCCGGCTGCGGGTCGCCGCTCCTACCGCTGGCGCTCCCAGGCAGAGCGCGACGTCTCCGGAGTTAGCAGCTGAGACTGGAGGAACTACTGGAGAGCCGAAGCACCCAAAAAAGTCTCGTCTCTTCTCCCCACCTCCCACTCCAGGCACCACGTGACGGCTGCCGAGTTGGGGTGGGGGTGGCGGGCGAGGCAGGCTGGGACCTTCTTTTCACGTCCCCACCCCCTTCCTATCGACCTCCTCTCCCGCCTCCGCACGTCCCCAGGAAAGGGACGTCAGGGGGAGAGGGAGAGTGTAGTTTTCCAAGGTTGGGAGGCTGGGGATTGGGAAAGCGTGAGGAGGGCGCAGCAGGTGCCGCGGGGACCGGCCGGGCGCTGACTGCGGGACCTGAGAGGTGGGGCCGAAAGACTGCGTGCTCAGCTGGGCCCTGCACGCCCCGGGGCTGCCCACTCAGCTGAGGTTGCCGCGAGGCCGGCCGCGGGAGCCCCGCGCCGGGGGCGGCTGGCTGGAGGGGGACGTGCTCCCGTGCGCCTGGCAAAGTTGCACACCTGCAGGCTCCCTGGGGTGGCCGGTGCAGCTGCGCCCTTTTTACCCCCCTCCGAGAGGCCCCTCGTTCCTGACCAGGCTTGGCTTCAGCTGTGCAGGGTGGGCGGGGTGTGGTGAGGACCCCGCCCGGGCCGGCGCGTTCGCCCCGGGCAACCCTCCTTCCGCTGCCAGCGCGCACAGCTGGAGGGTGCAGTGACACCGCGACGGCAGCCTAGCCGAGGACAGGGCGGTCCCCGGGGACAACTGTCGCGAGTTCCTACCAGAAAGCAAATCGGGGTGAAGAAGGCAATTGCTCTCCTCTATCCCCTTTTTCCAAAAGGCGGGCATCTTCATCCCGCTCGCCTCAAAGTCACGGGTGATGAGTACATACTCCCGTGTCCTCTCCTGTACCGCGCCTGCACAGCCCAGGAGTCAGCCTCAGGCTGCCCGGGTCCCCTCTTTTCAGCCCCCGCTCCATTGCCCCCCAGTCAAGCGACCCACCTTGAGTACTCCCGGACGCCGCGGTGCTAAGTTCGCCTTCCTTGGAGCCCAGCCTTGCAGCGGGTGGTGCCGAGCCTCGGCGCCCCCCTCAATCCCGCACGTCGCCACCCCGATCCCCTCAGTCCCTGGGGAGAATCCTTCTGTGGAAATAGCTTCATAAGCTTTGCCCCTCTTCACCCTCTTACGCTTGGGCCACCCCCCCTGGAGGAATCTCTTTCCGGCCAGGACGCTGATTATTTCCCCATCCTGCCCGGCGGAGCAGGTCTGGAAATGGGCTTAAATGACTTTCTTGTAATTTCTCTGCAGAGATCGTTCCATAGCTGCCTCAGGCTCCTTCTCTCCCTTTGCCCCCCTCTTCCTCTCATTTCTAGTTGGTTAACCCCTCGGGGAGACTGAATGCTTTGACCATTACCCGCTTGTCTGCAGACTCTGATCTTACCATTGTCTGAATTACTATCTCTGGAGCAAAGGGGCCAGTTTATTTATTCCTTCCCGGAACTGATTGTTGTAGCACGTGTGAGATTCAAATAACTAGGCCAAAGGGTTCTTGAACAAGTTCTTTTAAGATTTCAGAGGGTGCACGTGTGATATGACTTTTATTCAGAAATGAAACAGAAGAATTTTTAAAAGTCTGAAAGACAATGATACTTTACATAATTTTCATTTAAGATAACAAAATTCAATATAACAAATTGCACAAATTAACCAAATAACACTGATTATACAATGCTCTTTTAACAAACAAGTGTGTACGGAAGTAACCATATAGATCCTAAAAATATTTCTATTAGGCCTAGTTTACAAGCTCCTGTACAAAGCAATTATAAATAGTTCACATCTAGAAAAAATACAAATAACCTTTAAAATAGAATTTATCCTCACATATAAACAGACTTTGTAGAAAAGATCTTAAAAAGTAAGAATTTTTTTTTGTAGCACCAACCATTTTATTTTTTTAAAAAAGTGAATGTTACAGATAGGAATTTGCTTTCATTTCTAGATTGCCCAGATTTTAATCGAAAGAGCAGGAAGATAAAAATCAACAAATACTGTTGAGAGTCATAGAGAAGCAGTAAGCGGGAGAGGATGTAAAGAAATGTTTGGAGGGAAAACCTGCTATTGAGTTAGGTCACTTCTGATCCACTTCCCTTCCCATCACTGTTACCCTTTGAGTACCTGTTACATTTTTCAGTGGAAGCAGAATTACACTTACTACCCAAACCTGAATCTCTCTGGCAACAATTTTGAAATTGCACTGGAATTAACGTTCCTATCACATTGAGATTGTGAGTCGGAGATGACCACGAGCCCTCTGATTGTTGGCGGGCCCTGTTTTAGCTTTACGGAGTATACCCGCAATCAACTTGAGTCCTAGGACAGTGAAGTCAACAAACACCTTAGCTGGAATTTTTCAAAAAATATATTATCAACTTCTAACACTTAGTACGTCATTTCAAGAGCATGGCACGGATTCAATTTATTGCTATCTTTTTTTTTTTTTTTGCTACAAATATAATTTCTTTTCCAAAAATTTACAACTTCTGTACAAGTATTCAAAAAAAGTGCAAAATTAAGACTTCTGTATTGTGGGTGTGTTTACATTTGAGCCTCGTGACCACAAATGGAGCCTCTCTTTATTGCCGTGTCAGAGAAGGAAGCTCCCATGGGTTGCTTGCTGTGAATCTGACAATGCAGTCTCTAGTGTTGCCGGTTTATTGTTGCTGTCTCTATTCCCCTCCGCACACCCCCCTGTTGCTTAAGTGCTCCATTTCAGCTCACTAAGGGAAAAAAAAAGAGTCCTTTATACATCATTTGAACCCTGACTTGCACAGGAAGAGAAGCTATCATATAAAGAATCACTCAGTGATTCCAAATTGTCTACCCCAGGCCTATCTGAGCTACTCAAAGATGCCTCTTCATTTTTTTCTTTTTCTTCCTTTTGTCCTTCAACCTTGTTCAGAGAGTTCTTCTCTCGTTCTAACAAAATCATAGTTTTGCTGTTATATTTATTGAATGACTCCAGGGAAATTTTAGATAATCTATTCTCAGGATCTTCTTTTGTTTCTTCAACTTGTTTCAATTTCTGCAATAAAAAGACGAAAATATTAGAGACATATTTCTTTGGAAAATCAAGTTATTCTATCCAATATTCAATTATCGTCTGCATAACGTGCAGTTTAAAGGGATAGAGAGAAACTACAAGTCTTTAACAACCTTCTAGTATAATTAAAGGTAATAATAAAGCCAATTTCAGGGATAAATCAAGATCGTAATCATTTTAGTGAGATAAATAGGTCCCGATTTGCAAACCGATAAAGTGCCACTTAATTTCATTTTAAATGGATCTACTTGAAATTTGTTCAAGTAAAGTGCCTTATATATCTTCATCAAAGTTTCAAACTCCCCTCTTTTCTTACTAAGTATTATTAGTTGTCTTGTTTCTAAATATGGAGAGGGATTGAATTTCAGCCAGAAATTGGGGTTGTATGGGGGGGAAAAGCATACAATCCCTTGAATTGCCATGAAACTTCAATACCTGTTAGACTTGTCAGAAGCATTGTCATCTTTCTGTTTTGTCCCTTTACAAACTTAAGATATTTGCAAGCGATCTCCAGGTCTGTGGGTGTAGATTCCAGAAAGCCCAAGGGCTTAAAAAAAAACACAGTAACACTTCTGCCCATTAGCAACCTCTCCCCTCCAGGAGGTTCCAGCAAGACCAATTACTGGATATCTCTAGGACCTTCTAGAACACTGCAGTCATATTCAATTATTCAATTATTGTAGGTAAACTCTGTAAACCAATGCATTTCCCATCTTCTTTTCCTCTTTTGGACAAAAATTCTGTCCAAACACCAGGAGGAAGTAGGGACAGGGGCTTAGAGGTAATAATAGCTACCATTTATTAAGCATCCACCATGTAAAACTCACTGAATACATTTTCTCTAGAAGCATTTTCACAGGGGACTTGCAAGTTACACATCCTCATTTTAAAGACGAAAAACAAGGCACAGAGTGACAGAGTTATTTGCCCAAGGTCACTCAGCAAGTTATGGAGAACAGGATTTGAATCCCCGGCTGGCTGCCTTCCATGCTCTTGTTCCTACTAAACCGTGCTCTTATGTAATAAAAGACAAGATGTCTTTTTTTTTCTCATTTTGCCACCCAAATATTCCACTTAAATAACTTTCCAAACTGTCTCTATTGCTACTGCCCTAGACTCTGGCAAATGCAATTCTGTTCCTCAACCCACCCCCACATTGTTATGCTGGATGCACAAAGATACGATGAGGAAACTGTGTTTTGATCCAGGGAACAACACACGTAGCCCAAGCCTCTGATTCTCATATGCTAAATATTTAATAGAGAAAAGAAAGAGATATGGCAGTGGATGGCTTTGGTGTCCCAAGAGTAGACCGAGACACAGTTTCTCTTTCCGTTATGGAAACGGCATAATTCTACAGGAATACTTGAAAATCATCCTTGAAGTGGTGCTTCTTTTATGATACTATGAACGTAGAGGAGCGTTACTCACAGAGCTCATTTTCACTCTCAGATGGCTGCCTTGACACCAGACACAAGCTGGTTTCAAGGTGCTTCCAGAAAAGTGGCTCCATAATTAGGAATAATACCATGCAAAAGCCCCTTTCATACCATGCCAAGTTTTAGATTTTTCTTTTTTTTAAAGATTTATTTATTTGACAGAAAAAGAGCGAGCACAAGCAGCAGTGGCGGGGAGAGGGAAAGTCAGCAGATTCCACACTGAGTGTGGAGCCCGACTCGGGGCTTGATTTCACAACCCTGAGATCACAACCTGAGCCGAAACCAAGAGTCTGACACTCAACCGAGTGCACCACCCAGACGCTGCTCCTGGGCATTTTAAATCAAGAATGATATATCGTACACTACTAAAAATACACGGAGAGCGGGGAAAGCTTTGATATACCAAATGTTGTAAATAAATGATGTTTATTGCAATTTTCTCCTCGCCTGAATATCTCCTCCCTTTTCCTTTATTCAAGAACCAGGAGCATTTTCCTTGCCTATTTCTGGTCATAAATGGATCTCAAATTCATTTAATAAACACTAGAGAAGCTAGCATGATGCAGGTGGAAGGTGCTGGTGTCGAGGATAGACAGCGGAATAAAATCGCCAGGTGTGGCCAGGGGAGACATTGAGCCCCGGAGGCAGACATACCTGAGCTTTGCCCTTTAATTGGCTGTGTGAGTGCCCTTGAGCGCCCTTCCGCAGGTGTAAAACTGATAAGACACATCTTTATTTCAGGGTTGTTGCGAGTAGTCGACATAGAACACCTTGCCCCCAACACAGAGTAATAGGTGCTCAATAATGGTACAATAAATAAATAGTAGCGAAGCAGGATTCTTGTTCTGGAAAGTGTTTTTGAAACTGTCCCCAGGCCAGCAGCATCAGCATTACGGGGTGGGGGGAGCTTGTTAGGAATGCAAATTCTTGAGCCCCACCCGGACTTACTACAACAGAAATGCTGAGGCCCAGCAAATGTTTTTAACAAGCTTCCCAGGTGATTCTGATACACGCGAAAAGTTGACAATCACCTCGTCGAGAAGAACTGGTGGTCCGGGAGGGAAGACAGACAGATGATAAGTGTAATTCAGTGTGCCGAGGTAGAGAGGACGCAGGAGTTTTTACCATTAAGAGACCCACTGTGTCAGACAGAAAGAGTGTGCCATGTTTTCCCAGTGTTTCGTGCTTGTTGGTTTGTTTCTTCAGTTGATTATAACAAAGTCCTACAGAGGTGATGAAAAGGAAGGAATGGCCCAGTAAGAAAAGTCACAATGCCTTCTCAGTCTTGCTTTTATTTTCACAGTTTTTAATGAGAGGTGGGCACAGAGATACTTCTTGACTCTAAGAAAAACATCAGTGCAGGAGGGACCAATACAGCCACCTGGTGTTCCGCCTCCATGTTGGGGAGCGATAGGGAGTGGTGAGGACTGGGATCAGCTCAAGAGCGTGTGTGGGTTCTAGAGACAGGAGCAGCTCATTGCCGCCATGCAGAAACGTGGGCCCAGAGCTTTTGATTTTGAAGAGGAGGCCATCGATCTAGGACAATGTTTCCTTACGTTCCGTATCCTCAGAGGTTTAATTAATTTGTTTATATTAAGAAAAAACCAAAAACAACAGCCCCAGAACCCCCCTATATATGTCAAATCACAGTCTTTGCATTTTTTGAACGTCTGAGGTAGAGATCACGTTTTATCCATGAATGTCCTGCCTGACCTCCTCATCCTCTTCCGCCACCAGCTTTCTCCCTAAAGTCCTCGCCCCTTGCTCAGTCATCAGCAGATTCTCTGTGGAGACTTGGTAGGTTCAACCCTCTCTAGCATCAGGGGGGTCCCAACTGTTGGCTTCACCGGGGGTCCTGACAGCTAAGAATAAAAGCAGTAAAGCCCTGCCTCCCATTAGAAGCACAGCAAGCTGGCTCTCCACATTGTCTTGTCAGATCTCGGGCGTTTCAAAAAATTTGAAGTCCTATACCGTTTACATGTAAGATACAAGGAGGGCTTGAGGTCGCGCAGTAGCGTGTTATGATGTATCTGTCGAGTGGTAACAAAACAGGGCGCATTAGTTTGCAGCCAGTGTATGTGAGGGTGCTTTGCAAACTAATCATGGTAATAACAGTTAGCATTTAATTGAGAGCCTGTTCCGTGCAGACACTCTGCTAAGCGCGACGCGCAGATTATCTGTTTTCAGCCTCACGTCAGTTCTGTGGGGGTGGGTGTCGTTAGTAGCTCCATTTGGAGCCAATCGGGGTGCGAGGAGGTGAAGTCACCTGTTTTAAGGGCATGGCGTGGTACGTGCTGGAGTCTGGGGTTGGCCCCGGAGGAGTCCGCCCACCTGCAGGGGCCACCCTCTTCCCCTCTATCCTGGAGCAGAGCTTTACGAATACCAGCCTGTTAAAGCTTTCAGAGGAGCATCTGAAGTAAGGATCACAGAACAACAGTAGTCAAAACGCCCAGTAAAGATTAGCGTTTGACAAGGACTGTGTTGGTTCCCTAGGATGTCCTCATGTCCTTCCTGTACTGGGCCTCCTCCGAATGACGATAAAACTAACAGACTGCCTTTGTCGCCTGTAGGTGGCAACATAGGTGCAGTTCACTTTTCGGTGGGGCTTTCGAGTGCACTTGGGAACAAGGGAGGGCTGAACAGGGCAGGCGACGAGACGTTGTCCTGTTTCAAGTACGTAACATTGCCATAGTCTTAAAAATATTCTCCTGCCTTTCGTGTAACCACGGCATCCTGAGTGATCATTCAAGCAAGGAGATAGTGACGTAGTTTGCAGAAATCCCCTGGAATGAATGATACCTCAATTAATTTAATTCCTTGTCATCAAACATTAATCGATCAATCAAACCAATCTACCATGTGACTGGCCTTGTGCGAATAACCGTGTGGTCTTGATTCTCAGAGGGAGCTCCATAGAGTGGGCTCCCGGAATGATTCTGACAGGGGAACAGGATGGACATACACAGTAAGTGAGGGGGAGGGCATTCCGTGGAGTTCCTGTTGCATCTGTATACTGTTCTGTGGCCCCTCCAGGTCCCGTAGCTGCTCAGATTGTCTGTATCTCTTGCCCTTTCGGATTCTGTAATGGACAGAATCACTGTAAAGACAGAAACACACATCAAGCTGTACCTGTCATAAGGGGTTCTAAGAACCCCAATCAGACTCATTAAGTATCACTCAGCACCTGAGTTATCAATCACACATAGCTTTTATTTCCAGAGAGCTTTCCCACCCGAGATTTCACTTCAGTCTTATATCAGTCTGGAAGGTGAAGGAGGCTGGAGTGGGCTGTCCTCTCCATGGGGTATTTATGGACTCTGTCGTTCGCACAAATTCAAATTCAGGGGAAATTAGACCTGGAAACTCAGTTTCCTGATTTTCAACACAGAAATGCATACCGTTTTCTTTCCCCCTGCAGTCAACAATGATCATGGAGTAGAGATTCTGTCTAGGCCAATATCATGAACACTAGGAAGGATAAAATTGAAGCTGATATGGGCCCTTGCCATAAGGAAAAGGTGGGGAGAATGATGTAAGGTGATAGAGAAAAACTGAAGTGATAAACCAAAAAAAAAAAATATGCTTGATGATATCAGCTTCAAAGAGATACATGTTATACATGGATAGCCAAACACTCTTGCCCACAGGGGAGAAACAAGTACAAAATTCATGGAATTGTGTAATGGATCAGTGTTTCATGATGAAAGCTATTCTTTCATTCTTTCAAACAAGTTTCCATCTGTGGATTATATCTTGAAAATACTGGTGAGTATGTCTACTGTAAGACGTCAGAATCAAATCTTGTGAAGTTCAAGTGCAGAATCGTTCCCCGGCTGGGCATTAAGACTTACAAAGAGGATGGCATTTTGAGCACAAATTAACGTAAACAGTACCTTCATCAACACAGTCTTGTTTCTCTATTGCTATAGAGATTCACTGCCAATCAGTTCAAGAAGACACGTGGTAGGAAACTATATTTAAAAGTGCTCTTACTACGTGCCATGTGCCGGGTTGACTGCATTGAAGGAATTATCTCATTCTATCCTTATCATCCCCACTCTGTGTATAACTGGGAATACAGAGGGGAGCGGCGTCAGGACTAGGCACACACCTGGTGAGTAAGTTAGGGAGTCAGGATTTACGCAGAAGTAGTCTGACTACAGAATTTGGGATTTAGGGGCGCCTGGGTGGCACAGCGGTTAAGCGTCTGCCTTCGGCTCAGGGCATGATCCCGGTGTTCTGGGATCGAGCCCCACATCAGGCTCCTCCGCTATGAGCCTGCTTCTTCCTCTCCCACTCCCCCTGCTTGTGTTCCCTCTCTCGCTGGCTGTCTCTGTCTCTGTCGAATAAATAAATAAAATCTTTAAAAAAAAAAAAAGAATTTGGGATTTAATCACTCTGCACTAGACCCGGTATTTGGAAACCCATGTTTAGTTCCCTGGAATTGTGTTAATCGGCTGTCTGACCCCTCTATACCTCAGTTTCTTTACATTAAAGTTTTTAGTATCTTCCTGCTCTCGAAAGCTCCGTGACTCTGAAATATTCTTAATTGGGTGTCTTCTGTGCATCTATTATTGGCACAATAAATAGCTCTCTTCCCCTTCCTCGTTCTGAACAAACTGAAGAATAAGATAAAAGGAAGAGGCTGGTGGAAGAATAAAATATTGGCTTTATTAATGAGAAAGCTTACATTGGAGGATGAGGTTTCTAACTACAGAGAAGTGAGCTTCCTAGTACCCATCCTAGAAATAGGCCCGGTAACTGGCAGCCGTGGGCTGGGGGCACAGGACAGAATATGTGCTTCTCACAGCCAGCCTGACTCCAGAGACAGGGTGGAAAGAGCTGGAGGTGGGTTTAACATTCCTTGTTCTCCTTCTAGACTCGCTAATAAGCCACCCCTCCTTCTTCCGAGGAGAAGTGAATGGGGGGGGTGCCAGAGACGCTAGGAGTGTTACCCTAGGGAGTTCCCCCCAACCCGAAAAGAAGCACCTGAAATTGGGAAGAAGTGTCCCCACCATGCCCCCTACCGCCACCCAACCTTTTCCATTATGTATGATGATGCGGATTTTAACTAGTCAAACGCACTAAGGCCAAAAAGAGGCAGGAAGTAACCCTTGGGGGGCAAATCAAGTTTATGAATGCTCTGCCACTTAGTTGTCATGAAAAATCATTTTTAAAAAGATGCAGAAGACCTCATAGATGGCAGTGAGTGGGGTTGGGCAGAGGCAAAGAAATAGGAGAGGGGTGATTTAGTAGATGTGAAAGACAGAGGAGGCGCCAGGTGCATGCAGATAAATCTAAAAGAGGAGCCAGTCTGGCTAGTCCTGGATGTTGGGTCCAAGCTGAGGGTGTGACTCCCCTCATCCCTTCCCTGAGGAGCCAATCTCGGGCACTGGAAGGATGGGTTCGGGGCAGAGTTTTGTGTTAGGCCCTTATTGTGGGAATGGGGAAGAGGTATTTTAATCCTGGGTTTCTTAGCTGAAGGTCTGTGCACTTTGCAAAGTCTACGTTAAATGATATTTGCTGGGGGAAGGCCAATCTCAAGGGAAAAGATGCAGCTGAGGTCATTTCTCTTTCCTCAGAGGCACTAATCTCTTCTTTAATGCCACCTCTTACTGTATTCCTGGAGGAGCTACTTTCTGAGTGAGACATAAAAGTAGATAGAATGACCTTTGGTGAACACTAGAGACCCTCCAGACTTTTCTCGAGAGTTGTGGTGTTAACCCTGTTAACCTGGTCAAATTCCAACCCGGATAATTACTTTCTCTCGGTGCTCAGTTCCTTTTATTACCTCAACTGGACACATTACTCTTCAGCTGCCCTTCTGAAAAATTAATGTGACGGATCAGTAATAGAGAACCACTCTCTCCATCCAACCACTGGTCGGGAGATGCGATTCAGCACTTGAGGGCACTCGCTGTTTCCTTACTGGGGTCCTGAAGGTTCTTCAGTATCTCCAGGGCAAACTGGTTTTATTGGGTGAAAGAGTAATTTTCAGTTGAGATGTGTTTTTATGACTATATTATTAACTATATTGCTGTCTTTTACCAGGATCAATGACTTTTAGTGACCTCCGCTGGAACCCCTGAACCCAGAGGGAAACAAGTGAGCTTACTTTTGGTGGGAAAAAAAAAAAGGCAAGCAGCGAGGTCAGTAAAGAAGGAAACAGGGTGGCAAGAAAATAATACACCCTGTAGAGAGGAAAAGAACTCAGCTCAGAGATAAACAACGGTCCAAGGACATTTAGAAACTAGATTCAAAAGGCAGTAGGAAAGAGAAGTCATTTTATCACAGGGATTGGAAATACTCCCGTATATGGCAAGTGGAGGAAGATGTGGGACCAGGTGTGTCAGTGGGAAGAGAAAAAAAGGATCACAAAGAAAATCACCAATGTAGCTCGTGGCAGATGGAGGCATTTGGGAAGAGGAAAGGCATGTAATTCTAAGTTTGGGTAAAACTGTTACAAGAACATGCAAAGGGCAAACGCTAACATGAGTGCCATCGCTTGAAATGTCCATTTGAAAACATATTTTTTGAGTTTTGTTTTCCAGGTTGTGGATGGATCTACAAATCTAATTTAAAATGTAGGTTGGTCACCTGAAGTAATGCCTCAGATGCGGTCGATACCGTTCAATTTCTCCAAAAGTAAAACCTGCACTGTTTGAAAGCCACCTAGCATCGGGAAAGCCAGCCCGCTCATTGATACTGGCTCGTGTAATTGGCTTAACTAAATGGAACACGCTTATCTGTGTTCTTAGATTCCTTTTTTCTTCTTCCAGCACAATAACATTAACTAAAATTTTTATTCAAGAATGAGAATTGAGCAGGTGCTGGGCTGGAAACTTCTAAATCTGCTCATTTGAGTGTCAGGGTTAATCATTCCAGCTGATGAGAGTGGAGGCATCAAGCCTTTCTGCCTTTAATGTATAGGCACTATTATGAATAAAAATAAATATATATGCTACTCACTTGACTTAAAAAGATTGATCAGACTTTTTTCTTTGACTAAGTCTTCCATCATTTCATGTCTTACATCTGATACCCATCTGTCCAGCAAGCTGGGCCACGTCTGGCTTAGATGTCAGTGTGTGTCCAGCATGAAGAGCCCATGAACTTTGTCAGAGGAAAATACAGCATGAAGGGACCATCTGTGTCTTCTGGTGCCATACAGCTGGTTTTTTTTTTTTTTTCCCACTTTGGAGTGATAGATTTGGGGCTCCTTTTACAAGAACAAAAATACACTTATTTGGAGGATGAGATGACTGGAAAAAGGTGATACTATTTTTCCCCCCCATGGAAGTTCTCCTTCCAAAGAAAGCTCTTCAATACCATCATAATGCTGGTCATCATAAAAGTGTGTCTGGAAGCGCTACGTTTTTATAATGATGTATGCTTTGAGTGCCAAAGCCAGGGAGAAACATTTCATGTTATTCATTAACCTATAAAGAGGCAACCTGAAATTACTTCTAAGAGAACTCGGTAGACCATTTATGGGTCCCACTACACTACGGCATCCAATCTATTAGGCACTTTACAACAACCACAGAGTCCAATGGGACTGCAAGGTAAGGCTCATCCAGGAACACACGGAGATTTGTGGGTGTTAGAATGTTCACTCTCATCGTGTTTAAACTATTCATCTCCTAATGCAATCCATGTGTCCGTTTTAGGGGTAGGCAGCCTTCACTCTGGAATTAGTTATTCCCCAAGGACATGTGACATAGTGAGTCCTGGAGCCGGGGCAAAAAGAACCAGCACTGATTTATTGATCCTTGTTCTAGAGAGAAGAATCCTCGGTGGGAATTGTTCTAAAGATTTAGGAACACTGAGTTTTCCATTCTGTGTGGTATTCTAGTTTATTGTGACAATTGTAAAGATGATCTTATTCCTCATTATCCAGTAAGCACGGGGGGTTCTAGGATGGAAGGATGTGCTAGTTGGGAGAATGCCAGTGGGAATCTGCTTTCATTCAGGATTCTATCCCTTGCTCTGCCACAGTGTGACCGTGCCACTCATTACTTCAACTCCGTACCCAGATCTTAATGAATATTTAAGTAGAGAGTACGCTGCTCTCGCCACATCATTTATTTATTTACCTATTTATTCAGCAGGTATTTATTGAGCATCTACTAGGTTCTAGATGGTAATCTAGACACCAGGGATAGAGCAGTATATGAGACAAAAGCTACTGCTCACATGGAATGTACATTTAAAAAATTCTTTAATATGATATCAATATAGAACAGAGCTTCAGGTATTTTAGGGGATGAATCCCTGAGAAATGAGTTGGAATCATCTATCCAGCCTGCTCTTTGGTTCTAATAATGGCACTCAGAACACAAATATCTTATCAATCTCAAAGTTGTGGATATGCCCCTTTGCCCCAATTCTGTTTTTGAATTAATGCCCTCGACTTGCTTGGCTTCTTTAGGTCCTCTTCCATGCTTCATCTGTAACAGCATTTGGGCAAATGTTTTTCATAGGTTAACTAATTACTATTTCCATTCACCTTTCTTAACCTCTCTGCCTAGTTATCTCCTAAATTCAACATGCTTAAATGAGAATTTCTTCTCTTTCCTCTAATTCCATGTTGTTGCCAATAATAACCAAGTGTTAGAACTGGATCCATTTTTTTTTAGTAATTCAGAGCTGCTTGCTCTGTTTCTATAATAACTCACCCACAGGATCTTTGTCTCTATGAATTCCTGGCCTAAATAGCCAAACTGTCCATGTGACTCTGAACTTATATCTATTTTATGATATAGGCTGTTTTCATACCAATGTCCCACTTCTCAATTAGATTACACACTTCTGGAAGCCATGGATGAAATTTTATCCTGCTTTCTTTCTCAGATTCTTGACACTATGTCTTACGTCTCTTGGAGCTGATAGTCCCTGCATATCAATAAAGGTGGTCCCTATTAGGTCTGCTTTTACTGCATCATTTCCTCTGGAGCTCAGAGACTTGACCGAATTTTCTGTCATGTCTGCTTTCCCATAATGAAGGGATTTATTTTAATGAGATGATTTCAGACTTTCACCTGACTTGTGATAGCACAGTCCCCAGACTGGCAGCAGTGGCACGGCCTCTCGGATCCCAGGTGAGCATCAAGAACCACGGCGACCCTGGCATTAACAGATGCCTGACTATTGTCTACTTTGGCAAAAGCAATTTCCTATCGATGTCAAGAGCAGAGACAGGTGCCCTCACATACTAGGGCCATCCCGGTGGGCAGGCAGCTCTGCTCTGAGTCACCGCCTTTCTTCCGCACCCACCGGTGGGCGTGGCCAGCAGTTGAGGGAGGCGGCAGCTGCCATCACTTCCTGGAAATCTAGAAGCAATAGCCAAGACAATAAGGCTTCTCTGGGGAGAAATGGTATTCAAAAGAGCAGGCCCATGATAGATGGCACAGACGTTGGCTCTGTCCTTTTCTTAAATGCTTCCTTCAGCCAGCGAGTGCTGCCTCACCTCATCTAAGCCCCGTGGCAGGCATGAGCTCAAATTCAGATTCTGATCTCCTTAAGATGGGGGTGGGGGAGGTTGGTGATGTGAGTGACAGCATAAACATGACAGGGATGACATTCTTAGGGACAGCAACAAGGCTGACTGTGCAGATGATAAACCCACCGATATTACTGGGTATATCAAATCATGCAATTAAACCGTAGGGAGATTAAATTACAGGTGCCTGAGTACCAAATCCTAGTACCAGGCAGCATGCGATGCTTTTTTGTTCTCTCTCTGCCACCTGTAATATATTCATGTGGCAAACTGACTCCCGCATTATAAAAGGTATTCTCTTCATAAACCACCCAGGCTGGCTCAATGCTACTTTATGAAGTTTAATTCAGCTATCCACTACAATAAAAAATAAACTTTATTTTTGTCTCGCATGCACAGAACAATTTAATTTTTAAAGTAATGTGAAAGCGCAAGGCGCCTTGCTCCACACGAAGCCTGTGTGGCCACACAGCTGCGTAAACACAACTCGATCGCTATGAGAATTAAATGCGGATCA
The DNA here is from genome assembly GCF_017311325.1 of Ursus maritimus. Lineage (NCBI taxonomy): Eukaryota > Metazoa > Chordata > Mammalia > Carnivora > Ursidae > Ursus > Ursus maritimus. The sequence continues at coordinate 93,445,853 of NW_024423343.1, read as the reverse complement.
ACAAAATCAATAGTTAATTGTGTGACTCAGGGTCTTTCGTTTCAGATGTAATCTGTAAAGGAGGTCCGGGGGATGTTTGCTTTGGATTTTCTTAAGCTATTATTTAAAAGCTTTCTGTCAGGCGGAAGAGTTCAGCAGGTCATCACATCATTTCCCCAACTCATTTGGCTTGTGGGCACTCAAGGGCGTACTGACCGTTCGGCCTCCCCAGTCTTCACCTTCAAGTTCAGTGTCTTTCTCAGCCCAAGCTGCCTCATTTGGGGTATCTGGCTGCCACTAACGCCAGACAAACGTTATTGCAGAAAATAACCCACCATAATAGGTGTCTCAGTACCAGACGTGGCTGCATTAGTTGTATCGTGAACTACGTTTTGGTCTATTTCCCTACACTATCTGTAGCGTATAGCGGGTAGGCGGCCACCTCCCCTCCCCACCCCCCGCAACAGTAAAATATTTTGTGCTGTAAAGATGCATGATTTTGTGACATGGCAAAAACATGCGAGCTGAGCCCGTATAGACAAATATGCTATCAGTTCCAACAATCTGCTTGAATACAACCTATAAAAAGTCATCCAATCTCATTAGCCCAAATGGATGAGAAGGGAAGGAGGGCAGGCAGGCCTCCTTTGCAAAGGGAATAGTACAATACCATCCAGAAGACCACGGGGGTAACAGATGGACCGCCTTGACCCTCGTTATATTACGGCAGAGCTAAAAATGTAATGTTTGAACTTCTTTTCCCTTTAAAGTGTAACCTTTCATTTAATAAGTTAAGCCTTGCTCTCTCTTACATATTGTTAGAAGCCTTCATCCATTTTGGGGACTGAAGGCAAAATAATTCTTGAAATAATGAATCATTTTTCTTTCTCCAGCTTGTCCAGAAATCCCATGATTATTTTGCTGTTGCAGACAATGACCTTCTCAAAGGAGGCCTATCAAACGTTCAAGATAAATAATGAGAGGGTCTCTTTTTCCTGCCTCAAGGAAAAAAATTGCATGGAGGGAAGATGTTTGTGAAAGGCTCGATATGTTCATCCCAGGAAGGGCAGCAGCAAGCTCCAAGTGAAACCGAGCCGCGCGCCTACTTCCGTGTGACCAGTGGCCCCATTCGGCAGGCCTCCCGGCAGCGTCCTTCGAGGGACCTTGGGGGAGACACCTAAGCTCTTCACCCAGTTACACCGGAGTACAAAATCCGGTGAGCATCAAGAACCAGGGCGACCCTGGCATTAATAGATGCCTGACTATTGTCTACTTTGGCAAAAGCAATTTCCTATCGATGTCAAGAGCAGAGACAGGTGCCCTCACATACTAGGGCCATCCCGGTGGGCAGGCCGCTCTGCTCTGAGTCACCGCCTTTCGCTGGTGACAGGCAGAGAGCATTTTAAGCCTCTTGACTTCTGAGCAAGTTAACTACAGGAAGGGAAGCTCTGATTAATGCCTCTTTCCAACGATACAGAAAAACATGGTTCAGACTTAGTAGGTCTAGGAGCTGAGCTTGATCGTAATGAATCTCCCCCCCCTTCCTCCCAGATCCCCACCTTCCCACCAAGCAGCAGAAACTCAAAGGGTGAAAAGAGCCTTTCTTTTGCTCTCCCCGTGGAAGCAAGGTCTTACAAACTAGTTGAAATAGCAACTTTCCTTTCATTCGAGCACTTCAGGGAGGCATGGGAGGACAGGCCTGCTTCCCAGGGCGAGAGTCATCTGTCCACCCTTTTGTGGCTCTTGTACTTAAGTCTCTGTGGACAGCTGGAGACCCAGACCTTAACTTCGGGAGTAGGTACAAGACCTTCCCACATATGATCCCAGGCTCCTTCATCTCTCTGTTGAAATGCCTCCCTTTCCCCGTAGATGGCTGAGGCATAGCCTGGTTCTAGACCAGGGGAAGAAAATTCATTGCCGAAGGGGAGGACCTGACCTAAGCACAAATGCATGAATGGTGTGAGTGGGTAGTGGGGACTGTGCTGAACTCCAGAGCACCCACCCCAGTTAGCGTGGCCCCTACTGCTATTTAACGAACATCTATGCAGCACTCATTACTGCCCTGAAGATGGGAGAACTCTATATAAAGAAGAACTCTAGAAGGCAGGTATCATCTGTTCCACTATCTGTTACATAAAGAAAAGGAGGCACAGGAGCTAAGTATCTTGCCCAAGGTGGCTGTGAGGAGCTAAGCAGAGCGGGGTTCACATCCCAGAGGCCAGCTGTAGGGCTCTGGTTCTCAATCACTACTCCCCCTGGGGGAATGTGGGCTCGGGGCTGCCAGAACATCGGATTTCTCAAGAGAAATGGAAATCTGGAATTCATATAGGAAATCTCCCAATGTTTATTTAAAATAAAACAAGTGTGTGGCTCAAATGAAACCTGTTTGTAATTAATTTGTGATTCCCCCATATTATAACCTATCAGCATCTTAGGGATATTAAAGGGGTGGGGGCCACCTGAAGCTATCAGCAGAATGGTAATGATGAGATATGCCCCCCATCCGGGGGCAAGTGCATTTTAAACAGACGCTAAATACCCTCACGATGCTTTTATGTTCCTTGCCCTTCCCTTCAAAAACAAACAAACAAACAAACAAACAAACAAACAAACAAAAACACAAATTCAAAAGCCAGTCTTCAAGCATTAGGAATAGCGAGAGACAGAGCTTTCTGGTATCTGTAAACTCACGCCCGACACAGGGACCATGGCCACCTCACAAGTGGAAGATGTTTTATTCTAAATCTTAATGGACTTTCTGCTCTTTCCTTGGCTGCAACGGGTGGGGAAGGCCATGTCTCCTGCCTTTTGACCCATCATCAGCAGACCACACACTTAGGGTATTTTTCCAGACTGGGGAGCTCAAGTTACCAAAGTCAGTTTTAATGAAATGGGGCCTTTCTTCAACAGAAGCTTCCGAACTTATTCACACGGAGGGTAAGGGATAATCAAAGGGGTGCCTGGGTGACACAGTCGGTTAAGTGTCAGACTCGGTTTCAGCTCAGGGTCATGAGATCAAGCCCTGCATGGGGCTCCGTGCCCCGTGTCAGGCTCCACACTCAGTGAGGAATCTGCTTGGGATTCTCTCTCCCTGTCCCTCTGACTCCCTCTCAAATACATAAATCTTTACAAAAGAAATGCACACAGTTTCACAATGAAGATCCTCTGAATTTCCATAGGCTTGCACCGTACCACCTGTCACTGCCTGGCATTCCACCTCCTTCTATCGTTTTTTGCTTTTGGGGTTTTTTGTTTGTTTGTTTTGTTTTGTTTTTAATGCATAGGATTTAGGTCAATATCTAGGAATATGGCAGGTCCAGTAGTCTGTGTTTTTTCCGTGTCAAAATGAAAAGCCAGTGATGAAATAGGAAGACATTTCAAAGATATAGGTTTCCCTATAGAAAGGGGAAGGAGAATAGGGAGGAGAGAAAGAAAGTTCTCTACTCCCAGGCGAGCTCAGGAATCAATGTGCTCAACCAGGCAGTTTCCAGTGGCAATGTAGGGGCAAGGGTAAAAAAGCAATCTCAAAAGTAATCAGGATACAAATGATCCAGGGCTTTAAAGATAAAATTGAAACCGCTCAGCAACACCTTGAAAACAAGCCAGTAAGCATGCAGATAAGTATCCAGCACGTTATTTAGCTGGCCAGCTGAGGATGGCAACCGGCTGAATTTTGAGCCCAGGCAGTTAGTATCTCTGTGTTCTGGCTCACGCCTCTTCCTCTCTCCAGAATGTCCTCCCCACCTTTCACGCCGGCCAATACCCACTCATCTCTGGAGACTTGGACGGAAGAAAATATCCCACAAATTCTTTTCTGGCCAGAGCCTTGACCACTGTCCCTTTCGTTCTCCCTTCTTTCCCTGTGCAGGCGGTATGGTATCATTAAGCCTTGGTCATGTATGGTGGTGGCCGTGGCTCCGTCTCCCGTGGAAGCTATAATCCTCTTTACCTTTTCATTGTGTTCAGAACACCCTGGACATAGGCAGTCCAGAAACGTTAATGGAATAAAGGGAGGATGCTAATTATATTTCTTATTTACTGGTCATCTTTCTTTCCTATAGCGTTTCCTCATCTTTTACCTAATGCCCTTCATTGCCTTTGAAAGTGATTGAGCCCCAAGGATAAGATGCTGTACTGTCTGGTAGGGAACAGTCATTTATTTCCCGAGGGGTAGGTGATGGTCTAATCACCCAGAAGATACTTACATTTCCTTTATTTAGAAAGTGGAGACAGTAACTTCCCCAGTAAGTAAACAGGAAAATAGATTTTGACTTTCGAAAAAATTTAATTAACATACAGTTTTCAAGGAGCATTTCTATGGCCACAAACCAAGCTCCTTGCAATAACCAGCAGCACTCAGGGCCTCAAGGTTACAGATGAACATACATGGAATGAGTGAGGATTATATCATGTAGCAACGGGAAGACTGAATATGTCAGTGAGGCTTTTGAAATATCCAAGTAGTTTAATGTGACAGGAAAACCAAAAGTCCTCATTGTGCACAAAATGAGGGAATTGCCTCAGAATGAAATTTTGAGAATACTGTGATGAATTTCAAGAATACCGATGTCCTTAAAGAATGCAAGAGATTTTGCAGAGCCCTGGAGTGACCGCATCCCCTAGACGCGGGACAGAGTGACACCCTAGGGCACCTCAGGAGCCGCTTGGCCTGGGCTGTGCCCCTAGGCACACAGTGAGCTGCAGGGTGGCAGAAGCAGACCTATGTCGCGGAGAGCAGTTTCTCACACGGCAGAACCGGCGTGGATGACAGTAGTGTGGGTGGGGGACAATTTGCTTCCTCAACTCTGTGAAAGCCCAGACTTGAGGGAGTTAAATGCGAGTGGGCTGGTGTTTCTCTTTGCTGGATTCAGTGCAGACGGTTTCTCTGTCATGTGTATCTACAGTTCTCTGAAGTGACTGGAAAAAATACTTTTCCTTCAAGCACTGTTCAAGAAGTTTCCGGCAAACTGTCCCTTAAATATTTCTGTCGGGTGCTAGCAAAGGATTACTTCAAGGCTATTCCCAAGGCTAGCTCCTATTGGGAAACAGCTAGGAACAATATTTAAGTCGAGGCCTGCTATGCATGGATACCTACACACACACACACACACACACACACACACACACACACACAAGCACACACACATGCCCTTCTGATGTTTTTTTTTTTTTTAAAGATTTTATTTATTTATTTGACAGAGATAGAGACAGCCAGCGAGAGAGGGAACACAAGCAGGGGGAGTGGGAGAGGAAGAAGCAGGCTCATAGCGGAGGAGCCTGATGTGGGGCTCGATCCCAGAACGCCGGGATCACGCCCTGAGCCGAAGGCAGACGCTTAACCGCTGTGCCACCCAGGCGCCCCAGCCCTTCTGATGTTTTTAGGGGATGGCTACAGAAATGTCAATTGAAGCAAGCGGAAAAAAAAATCACTCCTCACAAAAACGTTTAAATGCATTTTCGTCTCTTGGTCAGGGCCAATAAAGATCTCTCGCTGTGAGCCAGCTCAAATGGAAATGTGGTGAAGGATGTTACACTTTATGTGGTCTGAATGTGATTAGTGATTAGTGCGGGGAGCCTCAGTCAGCTGGGAACAGCAATCAGGGTTTGTCTCCCGCAACCCCGAAGGGCTACGAGCGCACTGGCTGCCGTCCCATACGATGATGGGATATTAACTGAAAACCTAATTAATCTGTGAATGAATTATGGCCTAAGAAATACACTGTTTTATAATCAATTTTAAGTGAGTCCCTAACAGAAGATAAGAGGAAGAAAAAGCTGTAAAATTATAAGAGGTTGGTACATTTTGTTCACTATGACTGATGATTTTGAGGGAGATAATTTTACAATCCATCACATTTTTGTCATTTCAAAAATCATGCCTCCCAATGTATGCTGTAAATTAATTTTAAAATTTACATATTCATTAAAAATCGTATTGAAAACAGCCGGAAGTGAGTCCCATTTGAATAATAAAATAACTTGTTATTCCACTGGAGATAAAAAACAAAAAAAATTAAAAGATTTTTATTTGGTGGTAATAATAACATAAATTGCTATCTGAATTAGTTAAACCAAGAGTTTATATTCACCAGAGGCATCGATAGAGTATTACAGATAATCCCCCAAATTCTCATTTTGGGTGGATGCAGCTGGTCTTCATCCACATAAAAGCCCTGGGAAGAAAACCAGGGAGGTGAAGACCATGGCTCTTCGCCTGCTCGGTGCGCCTGTCTGAGGCAGCTCTGCAATCACCCAGGTGGGAGAGGTGGTTTGCAGATGGGAAAACCCACTGCCTGCCTTGCGTAGAAGAACCCTTGACTTATTAAAAACAAAACCAAAAACAAATACAAAAACAACTCTTTCTTTTACTTTGCGAAGTCTATTTGGCCGAATTTCCTATAAAAAATGGCAGGCCTGCCTGTGGTATGGAACATCCCAGATGTCTGCGTTAGCCTCGACTGCCGAGGGGCTGGTCGCCAGCAGGGGTTGACTCCAGAGCACCAGGGCCATAATTGGAAGGGCACAGAATTGTAATTAGAGAGTGAAGCCAGGCCACATCTGAGTGAACACAACCATTCGCTCTAGATTAACCTCATGATAGACCGTCAGCTCGAAGATCTGGCCCACGATGTGAACAGCCTGGATTCATCTACAGGACGAGGAAAGGGTCAAAGGGAACAGAGGGGGTGTGCGGCACCATGGGGCCTCGCTAGTAGAATGTATAATCCACCGGTCAGAGCAGGCACCGGGGATGTTCTCTTCAAATTCCAGGGAAAGGAGAGGGGTGAGTATACCTATCTTCCACGAACTTTGGTTTATCCTTGGCTCTTTCCTTCCACAGGGGATTCATTACAGGCCGCTACCACTATCTTTGAGAAAACAAGAGGTCCCTTTATGAAGTTGTATAGGTGAGGTGCGTGGCTCGCACTTCCTCTGCTCTTCAGACTTCGGTGAGTCAGATCGGGGCACCTGGGGGGGCTCAGTCAGTTAAGTAGCTGACTCTTGATTTCGGCTCAGGTCATGATCTCAGGATTGTGAGACGGAGCCCCGAGTGGGGCTCCCTGCTCAGTGCCAAGTCTGCCAGAGATTCTTTGCCCCGCCCTCTCCCTCCCCCCTGCTTGCTTGTGCTCTCTCTCTAAAATAATAAATAAAATCTTTAAGAAAAAAAAAAAAGTCAGACGCTTAACCGACTGAGCCACCCAGGCACCCCAGCATATGGAAACTTTAAGTTATCTTTGACTCCCCTCTTTCTCTCATACCCCACATCCACCAGTTTTCTGATAAATTGCCTGTTTGTTCTCAGATGCACTCCTCTCCTTTTCCTCGCTTTGCTCTGCGCCCTAGGGAACTATATTTTCCAGGCTCCCTCTTTCTCTGGCTTCTGGAGAGATTCAGCCAATGGCAAGTAGTGGCAGAAGACTGGATGGCAGAAGGGTGGGTAGAAACCAAGGCGTTTTTTCCCTTCCCTGTGACCCGTGGGGTTCCTGGCAGCAGCTGCTTCTCTGAGGCTCTATCTCCTGTCACATAGCCCCTCCCACCCATGGTTCTATTTCCATCTGATGGCCCAGCTGCTGGGCTTTAATGACACCTTCTGCTATTGTCCCTCCATCCCTGGGGAATGATTGCCATTTGCTGCTTCCACTAATCTCTGGATCACCTGCCTGACTGTTCCCTGGAGAGCTCAGTTATTCCATTATTTAAGCAAGTGATTCCCTGTATTCAAGTCTGCCTGTAGAAAGACTTAGAAAGGCTCCTGTTCCATGCTAGTCTCTGGCCAGTACAATCATCTAATTCTGTTTGCTCTGCTTTTAAACCATATCCTTAATTCAATCATTTTCCACCATTTATTTTCTGCTACCATGCAGGGGCAGGACACCATCATCTCCTGCTTGGATGACCACAGGGGTTTCTAAGTGTTCTGAGCACTTCCACTCTCACCTCTCAGTAGCCAAGTCTCCACACAGCAGCCACAGCATGCCTTAACAACCGTTAATCAGATCACACCACTTCCCTGTTCAAAATCCTCCAAAGGATTCCCTTTGCTGAGACTGAAACCTAAGGTTACTGCCACATCTACAGGGTCCCAGGTAATTGGCTCCTGGATTCTTGTCCACCCTAATTTCCTTCCTCTCCTCTCTGCTCCAGCCATAATGGTCTGGGGACACATGAAGCATGTTCCTACCTCAGGGCCTTTGCACTTAATGTATCTCTGCTGATATGCTCCTCCTTCAGAGTCACATTTCAATGTTTCACTTCATTCAACCCTCTTCAAATGTTCCCTGTTCAGATAGATTTATCCAATCACTCTCTGAAGCAGTACCCTCCTTATTTCCTATTCGGTCATCCTGCTGCATTTTTTAATAACATAAATCATTACTTGACATTATATTACATTTTGTTTGGTTATTATCTGTCTTCTCTTTAAAACATAAAATCTATACAGGCAGGGACTTTGCCTTTTGTATTTTTAATTTGCTTTATTTTCCATGCCTAGAACATTACCTATTAAATAGTATGAACTTTATAAATTTTCTTGAATCAATGAATATGAATGATAAGCCTATATCAGACTGTAAAAACAAGTTAACACAAAGGAATAATTAGTTGTATTATTTAGAACATGAAGAAACATATAAACACTTTTCTAATTAAATCATCTGCATGGAAACTCACTACAAACCAGGGAATTGCTTGGTAGTTATGACACAAGCTAAGTTAGTGAGTGGACTGTAGCCAGGGACAAAGTCTTCAGATTTCATTCTTTACCATGGTCACAAGCCTGCATCTGTCCTTGTTGGGCACCTTTCCTCGGGACCTACGTTTAGTGCACTTGCAGAGGATGTGGAAATACTTTGAAATTCACATGTGTGAAAGGGAACCAGAGAGTTTGTAGATAAAGTCCTTTGGTTTGCTTGTTTCAATTAGTAAGATAGAAAATATCTGAGATGTCTAGGGTTATTGTCCTACCAACAACTACTTTTGGCCAGGAATTACAGCTAGGAATGACCTCTCGTGTATGGGATATGATATTGACAAATCCTAAGAACTCAGTAGATCAAAGCTGATTTCCTCCGACTGAAGTCAAAAGTCTTAGTAATTACTCTACCCTATCAACTCTGGGCCTTTTTTGGGCCTTGAGTATCCTCACGGGTTGATGTGTCCCCTAAAAGACAAGCTAGCCTCCGAGCCCTGTGAAACTGACTTTATTTGGAAATATGGTCTTTGCAGATGTAATTCAGATGAAAGTTAAGAGGGGTCATGTTGGAATAAGATGGGTCCTCCATCCAGTAGGACTAGTGTCCTTATAAGAAAAGGAGGAGAGGTACAGAGGCAGAAATACTCAGAGGGAAGAAGATGTGAAGAGATACAGGGAGACAGACATGCAGAGGGAAATGCCATGTGAAGATACAGACACACGCAGAGGGAAGGCATTGATGACAGAAGACCAAGTGAGTGTCGTGCACCTGCAAGAGAAGGAATGCTAAGGACTATTGGCAAACACCAGAAGCTGGGAGAGCACACATGGCTCTTCTGACATCCTGACTTCAGACTTCCGGCCTCCAGGACTGTGAAAGAATGCATTTCTGTTGTGTTAAGCCCCTCAGTTTGTGGCACTTTATTACACTGCAGCAGCCCTAGGAGACAAATACAGGTACTCTCTAGAATACCTATTATCATCAACAGAAGCCATTTGAAGGCATTTAAATTCCATTCCAGGTTTTATAAATACATAGTTATTAGTTTCTTTCTTTTTTTTTTTTTAACTGATGAGAAGATGGAAAGCAAGCTTTTTTGGTCTTTTTTTTTTTCTTTATTGGACTTAAAAATGTGATGCTGAAGATGAAAAAAACCCTTTTGTTTAACTGTGCCATGTAAAATTGTGAAATTATGATTGCATTAATTTTGTAAAATATTAAAAAATACTTCATTTGAAAGGAAAATAATCAGCCAGGAAGTTATATTTAGAGTATCAGGAGATGACGGAATGCAACATTTGTGGGAAGCTTCTTTTGATGCTAAGCTGTACTAATGTGTGTTACCCTGCTTCCCTTGTTGGCTCACTCCATGGGTGCTAGAAAATTGTAATCGACATTTTCTTGCAAATGTGTACTTGGCTCAAAACTCCTAGAGTTCCAAGGTTCTTTTTCTTTCAAAATAAATTTAAACTCAATTCTCTCTTAAAATCGGAAAATGCCGGAATTAGGTACAGAATTCTACTCTTACCTCGAATTTCTCCCCACAGTATGCTAGGAGAATATACCTGGTAGGCTGTGAATATAAAAGGCTTAACTTCCTTCACTCACTTATGGACGATAAGCAAATGAGGGAGTTATAGACTAAGTTAAACTCACGCCAACTGGAGGACCATCTGACATAATGATCAGAGTACGACCAACTCATTTGAAAGTTAAAAAAAAAATCAAGTAAAATATGAACCAGCTTTTCACATAGGCCCTGTATGTCATGAAAGTTAGGTTGGTCCAAAATTTTGAGTCAAAGATGAACTCAGGTACCATCCCCCCATCTCAAGCATGGTCCTCAATAAAGTTTTGGACCCACTTCAGTCATGTCTATGCTTATAATGAAGGAAGTAGTCTCTTCTTGGCATGGAAAAGGCCATTTGCTATTTTCTTGGTAAAGAGCAAAAAGCTTTAGAATGAACATTATTTCTGCCCTAGAAGGCGTGTCGAGAGATACCTGGTTCAGTGATGGGAAAAACAATCTAGAAAGATATAAATGTCCGAGCCTACTGTGTCTTTAAGAGAGGAGTGACCTTTTGATCCCGGAGCTTCCTTTTATTCTTTGCTTGATTCCTGCCCATAGCTCCCACCTTACGCCTCATAATCCCTAAATAAATGATAGGTCATGACACATTTTCAATGGAACTGCCTCTATCAAGAGGAAATGTGTCAGTCTTAATTCTACTGGTTTCATATTATGACCTTTGGTGCATAAGGTGGGAATGAATTCAAAGAAAAGGAAGCCATAGAGATTTGGGGCCTTGTAATATAAAATTGTGCCTGTATTTAAAACAGGACATAGGATACTTTTTGCCATTCCTATTATCTTTAGCTTAGGTACCTTTATATTTCCCTCATTTGGCTCTCAACCTTTGACATAGCATACAATCTTACATCTTCCCTCATGGTCTATTATTTTTCATTGCTTTTAACTCTAAAAACCTTTACAATAATCTCATTTCAGAAACGTATACCCATCTTCCTCGATTTGTTGAGCTTCTTTCTCTACCAAATATTAAATGTGTTTTCACATGCCATCTATACCAGCGGTTAACTTTCATGTGAGTATTTTGGCTTCACACCCAACCCAAAGGTAATAAATTACAGTTTTGTTTGCTTCTTTGTTACATTAAACACTCGGAGAAATCAGTTTGCAACAAATGTGATGGTGCATGTATTTATTTTAAAGTTGCAAATATTTATTTACAGGGACATAGTATGAACAAATAAAATGCATTGTATTTGTATGTAAAAATGAGGCCATCATGACCTCACAGAGGGAAGATTGTATGGCTTCTATTTTTCAGTAGTGAGTACAGATTTCTGTTGGTCGATTCATTCTGTAGAGTCTAGTCTTCCTTATGATCAGGAGCTTACACTAACAAAAGGCTTACTAGCATGGGATGTTCCAATTTTTGTGAGCAGTTAATGCTATTATTTTTATTAAAAGCTAATTGGCCCATTATACTAACACCTATTAAATACTCCCTGTGTTCAAGGTGCTGTGATAAAGGCTGCATATACATCATCCCCTTTTAATCCCCACAACTTATTGGAAGTAGATTCTCTTGTGCCCATTACAGAGGTGGGAAAACTGAAATTCAGCAAAGTTAAGGAGTTTATGTAAGGGCAGAATGGACTGTCTGATTCCAGCCCTCAGAGTCTTTTTATTGGGATCATTAGCAGAAAGTTTAACTGTCTATATTCACTGGCCATAAATGTGGACAGATTTTAGAAATTATCAGAATTGAAGGAGAGGAAGTCAAAACCAAGGGAGAATTCTCCTAGCCTGAGAGTTGGCAACTCCTTAAATGATACATTAACAATCTATAAGCAGGACACACTAGAATAATTAAAAGAGGGCAAGATAAGATAGATCTCAGGATGGTGGATGGTCTCACGGCCCCATGCTTCTAACAATGGTCCCTAAAAGAGGAGTCTCCCTGGAGGAGCTGTCCTTGGGTTGCCTGCAAGGCTGTGTTCCAAGGATGTATGCAGGTCAGTATAAACCAAGCACCATGATTAGTGCCACTTAAATTTATATTTTACTTTGGATATTTTGTGCATTTAAATTGCAGAGTTGTAAACTGCAAACCATCCAAATCATTTTTGTCATTCTTAATTATTAAAAGTACTGAATCCCCTGAGAGGATGTCATATTAGGTCATTTTCCTGTTTTGAAACTCGTAGGTTTCTCAAGAAATGAGAACAACACAGGAAACGCTAACAAAAGTAGAAAGAAAAATGGCATCATTGTTTTCTTTTGAGCCTTTGTGATCTTTCTAGAGGCCTCCACAGGTCAGCTTAAGGTACCTTCCCCCCCCCCCCCCATATCGTGAAGAAAGCTAAGTGTATATATGATGACATTTTTCTTTTTAATATAGTTGATCTATTTTCCAGACCTTAGAAAACTGGGAAATGACTTTTCATTTAAATATAAGTTGAAACCCTTTGGGAAGTAAAAGAATTCAAGAAATATGGAGAAATGGCTGTTTCCAAGCCAACAGGAGAAAGGGAGAGTCTTTTTGGTTTTCAAATTAGTTGTTAGGGAAAACGTTTTTCTTCCCATCAAACTTTCACTTTTCCTTCTTTAAAATAGATTAATCATAGCTGTGTAGGTTTGGTTTTCTGCCTGCTTGTTAAAATGTGGAAAATATGAACAGTGGCTTCAAACTTTCCTGAGTAAATTGTCATTTTGTGCCTTTTATTAGCCTATATTTTAAGCCTCACATTGTGGAAGCTCACTCCTTACTTCTGAGCCTTTCACTGGTAAGAATATGTTAATGGGTTATGCAGACCATGTCTTTATGAACTGGCAGTACAATTCCAGAGGACAAAACAGCTTCCAACCATAATTCAGTAGCATGGAAGTATTTTGTCAACCAATTTGATGGGTTTTTGGAGTTCACACATTTTAGGACCTAATAATACACAGACACCTGTGTATCCTTCCCTGCTTTAAAAAGACCAAACCGATTCTGTGTCTTTTTATCTATCTTTTAACATTTGTATTTATCTTTTTAAAAATCAAAAAAGCACCACTGTAAAATTATACACCCTGATTTAGCCTTCAAAATAACTCTTTAGAGCACAAAAGGCAGCCATATTTGGCAGAACAGGGTATGAATATGGCTATGTGACTTTGGACAAGTCACTGACCTTTTCTAAGGTTCAGAGTTTTTATATTTAGGATGAGGAATAATACAGAGTAGCCAGAAAGTGGTATTTCTCAAGGTGTGATCCCCGGACCAGCAATATCAGCAGTACCTGGGAACTAGTTAGAAATGCAAAATCTGGGGTCCTAGTTCAGACCCACAGAACCAGAAACCGTGGGAGTATATTAACTGTGTGTTAATCTGTGTATTAACAAACCTCCATGGGATTCTGATGCTCACTCAAATTTGAGAACCACTGCCATAAACATTAGTCATTATACATACATTATATAGAGAGAGGGAAAGAGAAAGACAGAGAGAGGCAGAGAGTAAACCTTCAATCTACCAAGTCTTTTTTCAGATGAGGAAACTTAAAGGCTAGAGGAGGCAGATCTTAGCTAAAATTTCATAGTTAATCAATTGCAAAACCAAAAGGACCCCCTTCCTTTTTCTGAGCTATATAATTCAGGAATAGGAGGTGTGATGACCCTTATGTAACATGCTGGACAGTCACTTAGCAAGTCCCTAAAGTTATGCCCAACACTGCACAACGTGCTGGGCGAAGGGATTAAGAGGCAGTTTCAGCTTTTAAGGAGATGATACAGGAAATACAACACAAATAGTGTTGCGGTCTTTAGAAAAAGAAAAAAGCCACTTATTTTTATGGCTTGCTTCTTCCATAATTTGACTATTCAAAGCATTTTTCTTTGATCCCAAAGATAAAAATGGTGAGATTAGAAGACCACGCTGGGTTTCCCAGGGGCGACTAGAGGGAACCTGGAATCTAACCTAACTTTCCATTTTGAAAGTTAAAGGAATGGAGAATATATGATGACAAATGACATGGGGATGATTGTACTGTGCTGTGGTGTGGTTCACAATGGCTACATCTGTCAGGCTTTTTGACAAATGGCCTCAAATGTTCTCCAATTAAGTGAACCGCATAGAATTTAACAGTTGCAGGGAATAAAAGAATGTGTCCTTCCATTTTGGGGAATAAATTTACTCCCATTCACACAAGGATGGATAATCATTAACAGTGTTTCTGTGCCATAGGAAAAATAAAATACAAGCAGGCATTGGATGGAGTGGAGGTAATACATCCTCCAAGGACCTCCCAGCCAGTGTCAATTTGGCAGAGTTTGTGATGGGCAATGAGGAAGGACAGCTGCTCCCTGGTACCACTCTTGGATGCTAAGGGCCCAGAAATTAAAGGAAACTCCAGCTTCTTCTCCCCCACTCCCAAGCAATGGGAAGACATTTTAGGTGATTAGTTGGCCTCGGGGAAAGAAGTGGAAGAAGCAAGACTAACAAGCTGTAAACAGGTCAGCCTGAGGGACAAGAGAGCTCCCGAGATACAATTATCTTCCCCTGAGAGTTTGGACTCGAAACAGTCCCCAAGCCTCACACAATGTGGGGGAATGGCAGTCTGTTCACTCCACTTACAGGACACTTATCAATTTCTAGTTCTTGGTATTTTCTGTTTTTCATCATTGTATCTCTGCCTACCACCACCACCAGCAACCCCATTGTCTCCTCCAGGCCTTCAAGTTTCCTTATGGAGGTTACCTTTAGCGGTGATTCCCAAGCATCGCCCTTCCTTCCTTCCTTCCTTCCTTCCTTCCAGGATCACTATAGGTCTAGGAACCTCAGAGTAGGAATCTCTAAGTTACAGAGTGATTTCTAATCTGAGTCTGTTGTCATTTGAAGATTTAAAAAATATATTTATTATTAGATTTCCCACAAAATTGTGAAGAATTTTCCAATAATTAACATACTCAGATGTATATATCCAAGCAAACACTATTCTTTTCAATGTAGTCACCTTGGACATATAAAAATTTATTCTAATAACTGATTTTGGAATTTTTTCTTCTGAGGTTCTTTTCAGAATCAGTTTATCAGACTCATTACTTCATAGTCACATTTTGGTTTTGACCAAAAATGGTATTATTGCCTGGAGTCACCAGATTTGCATCTGAATGATGCTGTGTTGATTCCAAAAGCCAAATTCACCTCCAGTGGATGAAGATATGCTCCCCCTGAAGGGAATAGGGACATCGTATTAATCGATGGGCTGGATTTTCCTTCTTAGTCAATTGAAGTAGTCGACTTAAATTGATTGAGTCACTCATTCATTCATTCACTCAATAAACATTTTTTCAGCACTTGTTTTATGTAACCATTGTGATAAGTTTTAAGAACACTAAGCTAAATAAAATGTGAAGAAATAAGCTATGTGGTCCTTTCCAGTTATAAATTCTTATATTTCTATATTTTTTAAAAAGTTCATAGTCTTTTCATCTCTAACAGTATTTTGAACAAACTCAGCATTACTGACATAAATGTCAGTATTCCCTGGCACTCATTCGGATGCCTAAGTTCTGGTCTGTTAGTTGAATATGCAATGATTCATATTTGAAGTCTTTCCTCATTCATCTGTGATCACAACTGTGACAAAGACAATTAACTGTCACCCAATATCTTATGCTATTTTTCCTTTTAATATTTGAAACTTCTGAGGTTTAATTGGGTTCCTTTTCTCCCCCCTGTAGACCACATTTTATAAGTTCCTTTGCATCTAGGTGTACCCGTATGACTAAGTTCCTTTGCATCTAGGTGTACCCGTATGACTAAGTTCCTTTGCATCTAGGTGTACCCGTATGACTAAGTTTTGACTAGTGGAACCATCAAATAGCTTTGTCCTCTATTTCTTCTTTCTCCCTTCCTGGGAACTGGAATATGCACGAGAGGCTGGAGAGTCAGCTTTGGCGGTGATGTTGAGGATAACACCCCAGCAGATGGCGAAGTAACAAAAGGAACAGAAGTACCTGCGTGACCTTATGGAACAATACCAGCAGGAATCATCTTCCCACCTCTGGACTGTAACTGAGTTGGGAGGAGACTTTTATCTTGATTGACTCATTGTGTTTTGGGGTCTAACCTAAGGCAGTCTATATTTCGAATGATATGTCAGGCAGACCCATTTCAAATCAACTCTGTTTACCCTCTTTGAAAACTCAGAAGAAAACAAATTAAATCCTTTCATTCATCTCTCCTCTGTACCGGGTCATCCAGAAACAGCCTATGCCTACTTTTTCAAGAACTTTTCCACCATGAATGATAAGACTATCCTTCCTTTGGTCTCTACATCTCCTTCAGGAGCTCTGAATGCACCTAGCAGGACCACTCCTCCACTTACCTCTGTACCACCACTGTCAGGAGAGGCTTAGTGCAAAAAGTCCTTCAGATAAGAATCCACCATTCTTGAACTCCACATCATCACTGGTAAAACTGATTCTTGAAAGATCATCCCCATCCTCTTGGCTACATTCTAATATCCACAGTCTTGCCACTCTCATTTTCTTTGGATCTCATGATTAATCTTATTGAACCCCATATATGTGTTTTTATCGTAACCACAAGATACTTAAGGCTCTGGGGTCATTCATAATTCCCCAGACTGTCACCTTCATGAGTCTATAATGCCCCCTTTTAGAATCCATTTCCCACCTCTCCTATGCTCCTGTGCTCTTGAACCTCAAGGCCAATTAATAGAAAAATGTCCCATGTAATCTCAAACTCTTTTCTAAATATTCACTTAATCTTCTTGTTCTAACAGAAATCTGCCCTCTGGGGAAATGGCTTTCCATGGAACCCTCTCAAGTGGTGGCTACCCCTCTATACTACTGGACTTGGAAGTAGAGTAGGCATCTTCTTCTCCTTCCTTTTTGCCCCAGAATTGATTTTCATATTATCTGACTGCCACCTACTTCCTGTCCTTGTTAGATTTCCTTGTCATTTCTTCTAATTTACTGAAGACTTTATATGTGGTTTACTATCACACTCTCCAATACAACTCTACTTAACAAATCTTGGTGATTTCAATGTCCATGCAGATGATCCTTTGAATACCCTGGTGTCCTCTCTTT